>NC_050069.1:176964730-177267760 GCF_009764565.3 Dermochelys coriacea
ATCAGGCAGTCTGGAAGCAGAGGACTTGTTACAGCAAAGCAGCAGCTTAACAACTACTGGGGACACCTACTGAGGTTCAGTGCCTTTGCACAACTGCCCTTTTGGTCTCCTATCATGTGGCAATCTTCTCTGACCCAGCGGTTAAGCAGCATTTAACTTCCAATCGGATTTCCCAAAGGGAAGGTTCCGGAGCTGCTGGGGAGCAGGCTGTGGTGTATGATTGCTCCACAGCTGCATCTCCTGCCTTTGGTTTTGCCCATTAAACCAGGTGGAGCCCAAGCCCTTTGGGAGGGGCTTCCGTGGGGTTTGAGGCCTGATCCACGATACAATGAAGTCAGTGGGAATCTTTTCCAAGGGGCTTTAGATCAGCCCCCTTAGAAAACAGGAGCATCATCCCATGCATGTTGGCTTCTTCAGATTTGCCTCCTCTCCATGCTTGGAAGTAGAGGGGAAAATATGGCCCTTAATGACTGTTTGAAAATAAATAATTAGGAATAACTCAGCATGTAGGCTAACGTGTTTTGATTATGGTGTGTTTTGCATGTACTAAATATTTCTACTCTCCTGTGACCTGCCATCTTTGCTGAGTCTCTCTCACTACGTCCTTGTGTAAACACTGGGAATTAGAACAAGCAAATAGGCCTCCAGTTTGAATACTCTTGCATTCCACAGAAATGGACTACCATGTGAGTTCCTTTTGTGTCTTCGTAGTGATGAAGTCCCGGCTTAGAAAGTGTTGATTTTTATCTTTAGTGCTTCCCTTTATTGCTCGGATTATGCATAGGGTGAGAATTATTAGCCTATAGATGATGTATAGTGAAGTCATTTAGGTAATTCAAAAAACATGGTTTATGCAAACACTTAACACTGACATATAGCAAAACCAATGATTTTTGTTTGCATCATTGGATCCAGAAAAGATCAATCAACCCTTGTCATGGTAATGTGCCGTAATCATGCTCTTTTGTGTAACAGTGAGTACACTTTTTCTTCTCTATAGATCATGTACCAATAAGACAACAGACAAAACTAATAAATGCGCACGCTCTCACAGGTGATGTTTACTTAAGGAAAAAAAAAGTATAACACGCTAGTTTTTTTAAGGACTTGGTTAGAACAGTAAAGAACACCTCAAAGACTAGTTGTTAGCATTTATATCAAAGAGGGGTTTTAAAAGATTAAAAAAAAAATCTGGTTTTACTCTTCAGAAAAAGTGTTGTCTTCATCCAGTTTATAAATCTGAAGCTGAAGTGAAACTACACTGTTAAACTCTGATGTGACACAGGCAATGCATAACCTCTACAAATCAAACCTTTAACCTACTGCTTTTAAAAGTGAATGCCTAGAGGATGCTTTTGTGTAGCAATTTTTTTTATATTCTATTTAAATGTAGATTTTTTTTTTTTTAGGCCTTTAGTATAGTGGTGCATCGTTTGCAATGAAATGCTAATCAGGACTCTTTTGTAGCACCTTTATTCCTAGATAAAATATTTAGTACTGTTGTATATTGAACCCTGCATTTTTGACTCTTTTTCTATAAGAGCAGTGAGGATTTTTTTAGTTACTATTTGAAGAGCTGAAAGTGTGTTTTCCATCACAGATAACCTAACTTTGTTGCATTGCCAGCATTTTGCTAACAGAAAAGTGCAGTACATTGAATTTAGAAAACTGAATGCAATTAATTATTAGTTTTTTTCTTTTCTTTTAAGGTGAAAAGACCTTCAATTTTAACTATCTGAACTCAGTAAGTTTTTTCACTGAGCCAGATCATGACAACCTTGCAAGTCAGGATTTATATATTCATTGATTTGCTAATTCTGGCCACTGTGGACAGCTTCATAGTTGAGAATTAAATAGGTTCTTTTGGTTTTCTGTTCGGTGAATTCAAGTCCAAATCCTACAGCCTTAATTATGAGGGCTTATAAGGGCAGTGTGCATTCTATATGCAGTCATTGGCCGACCATTACATCCTTGGGCAAATGAGGCTCTTTAGCTCAGGTCGGTAGCTCATCTAGGAGAAGCACAACTCTGAATACAACTCCTGCACCCTTGTCAGCTGCCACGTTTGTGGCATCTGTTGCACCAGCGCAGAATAGCTGCATGGGCGAGAGAGTGGGAAGGCCTCTACACAAAACTTTTTAATTAAATCCATTCATAGTGCAGGCTCTTCAGTTAACTCATTTAAGCAATCAACTCACTGGAGTCTTGTGGCAATGGGGAAGTGGTGATGGAGACAGGTAGAGGACGCTGCTGGCAGTCCTTTGTCACAAGGCAGCACACAGGCAGCCATAGGGTGTTGGCTATTCTTAACAGATTGGGGAAGATATGGAGCTTGTATCCTCCTGTGGTGACAGGACAGGTGCTGCTCTCCCTGGTCGGGGAAAAGGGACTGAAAAGGAACCCTAAACATAGCCTGCCCTTTCTGTACCTATCAGGTTACTGCTCCTACCTGGTCAGCCAAGTCAGTGGTCGAAATAAAACGTAGATTCATGACTGACTTTGGGGTCATGGAATGTCAGAACCCTTCTTGACAATTACCAAAGAACAGCCCTTACAAAACACTGAAGAGGTAAAACATAAACATTGCTGCCCTCAGAGAAACCAAACTCAATAATGAGTCCCACCTTGAGAAGATGGGAGCAGGCTACACCTACTAGGTTGGCAAGACCAAGGATGAGCTGAGACAGATAGGGTTCGCCATACGGTCTGACATTGCCAGACTTACAGTGCTCTGTATAAACTTGTCCACCATTATCAGTGCTTGTGTGCCAACAGTGACACATACAGACAAGATCAAGGAGGTGTTTTAGGAAGATCTCAGCAAGGTCATCAGAAGTATGCCACTCCAGGACAAACTCATTGTTCTTGGAGACTTTAATGCTTGTGTGGGATCCGACTCTGACACATGGAGCAGGGTGCTAGTCCATCAGGGTATTGTAAGGTTAAACTCCAATGGCCAAATACTTCTCTCCAAGTGTGCCAAGTTCAATCTCACTATTATCAACACAGGCTTCCAACAGGCCAACAAATATAAGACCACATGGATGCATCCCAGGTCAAAACAGTGGCACATGCTGGACTATGTAATTGTACAGTCTAAAGACATTAAAGATGTGACATCAGCTCTTTGAGAGGTGCCAAATGCTGGTAAGACCATTGGCTTGTGAAAAGTATCATGTCACTAAACTTCTCAGAAAAGTGCCTCAGAAGATGCCTCAAACCCCCAAAGAAGATCAATGTGGCTGCCATCAAAGATCCTAGCAAACAATAGTCTACAGTGTCTGTTCCAACTTTAGCTGCAGTCCCAGAGAACTCCACAGACACTGAGGCAACTTGGCAGAATATCAGAGATGTCACATATAATATGGCATTTGAGGTACTTTGCTCTGTAAGATGGAAACACCAAAACAGGTTTAATGAGAAAGACCCTGAGATAGACTGGCTAGTGGAAACTATGCAAATCACACACAATTCCTACAACTAGGACAAGAAATCAGCAATAAACAAGGCCCAATACCATCAGCCCAAACATACTCTGCAAACCCAATTAAGACCAATGAAGAACCCCTGGTGGGAACAGAAGGCTGCAGAATGCAGGAAGTGGCTGACAAGCATGACGTGAAGGCCTTCTGTGGAAAGTCTCCATGCTGTGTGCGGCCAAAATTGAGTGGTACAGTCCTGTCCTCACAGCAGATGGTAACTGGCTGCTCACAGACAAAGGCAATATTCTCTCTCACTGTGCAGAGCACTTTGATTGTCTCCTGAGCTATCAGCATGCTATGTCCAAAGAAGCCATTGACTCACTCCCAGAGCATCGTGGAGGAGCTGACTATGGTGCCTTTTTAAGACGAGGTTACTAAGACTATCAAGCAGCTTTCCATGTGCAGGTCCACCTGAAGCATTTCCACCTGAAGTGTACAAATTGGAGATACCCACCTGGTTAGGAAACTCACCAATCTTTTCAAGACTATATGGGAACAGGATACTGTGCCCCAGGAGTATAAGAATGCTTTCATGATCCAGCTATACAAAAGGAAGGGAAGCATAACTAGCTGTGACAACCATTGTGGAATATCACTGCTGTCTTTAGTGGGGAAGATCCTTGCACGGGTTGTCCTCAACAAGTTCATCTCTCATCTAGTGGAGTCAGTGTATCTAGAATCAGAGTGTGGCTTTTGCGCTTGCTGTGGCACCATTGTCATTATTTTTCCAGCCTGACAAATACAAGAGAAGGCTCATGAACAGAACAAAAACCTATACATGAGGTTTTTTGATCAAGGCCTTTGACATGGTGGCCTATGGACCTGTGAGGGCCTATAGACACTTTCATAAAGTTGGTTGCCCAAAGGAGACTGCACTTATCCAGTTATTTCAGTGACATGATGGCCAAGGTGATGGAGTGTGGTGACTCATCAGGAGCCAGCGGAACTAAACAAAGATGTGTAATGGCTCCAGTCCTCTTTGCCATTGTCTTTTCAGCCATACTCTCGTGTGCATTCCGGGACTTTGACAGAGGCATCTACATCTGGTTCAGATTGGATGGGGATCTATTCAATCTACAGTGACTCGGAGTTTGTATCAAGGTAATTGAACAGCTATTAAGAGAGCTCCTGTTTGCTGACAACTGTGCTCTCATTTCACACACACTCAAGGACATTGAGCTTATTGTGGACCACTTTGCCTATGCTTCAGTTTCCACAATCAGCTGAAAAAGACAGAGGTCAGGTACCAGCCAACACCAGACTACCAACATCATCAGTACCAGGATCCCATCATCACAATTGACAACATGCTCCTCAGCTCAGTCAGGAAATTCTACTATTTGGATAACATATTTTCCAGCAATGTCCTGTTGGATGATGAGATCACTCAGTACTTGGCAAAGGCCAGCTTGGCATTCGGCACGTTCACCCACAGGCTCTGGAGGGAGTGTGGAGTCTGCTTTAGGAGACCAGCTATGGATGGTGAGAGCTGAAAAATAATTAACAGAACTGACACACAAAGGTATGTTCAGAGCCAATTTACAGGAGAAGAGTAAAGGTCATACTGTATGCAACGAGGCAGCTATTGGCACTAGCAGCATTGTTGACCTTGTTTTAGCGTCCAGTAATATGGTGACGGGTGCCCTAGAAATGCTTAGGTTGTAATATATAGATACGATTTCCTCCTAGTAACTTTGTGAACAGGATCTTTGCAGTCACTAGTCATCACCTAGAGCAAAATCAGTCACAAACCATGTTGGCAAGTATTGAACCAGCCGGGAAGAGGGGGAACTTTTCCCAGTATTATAACTTTAAAGACTTGATTCCTTCCTCATATCACTTCTACATCAATGTAGCTCAACTGGGTTATTCCTCCTGATCAGTTTAAGTGAGAAAAGAATCAAACTCTAATTGTTTGGATAATAAGCATTTGCCCAATTCTCCTTATGGCATTGCCTTCTGATAACTTTTATGAGGGTTATCTAAGCTTGAAGTGGAATCCTCAGAATCATCAAATGTTCTCTATTGGCTCCCCCAGTCCTTCATTTGCTGAGCATGATTTTAAAGAGCAATATTTGAGCAATTAAAGGAACTCTTACGCTAGCTAGTTGCTTTTAAAAATACTTGTTGAATACTGTGCTCTTTTTATAAACATTTAGTTTAAACGAGGCAGAATAATTTAGTAGTTAAGATACAGGAGTGGGGATCAGTATGCTTAGGTTCTACTCCTGGCTCTGACTAGCTTGTTGTGTGTCCCTACACAAGTTAGGTTTCAGAGTAGCAGCCGTGTTAGTCTGTATTCGCAAAAAGAAAAGGAGTACTTGTGGCACCTTAGAGACTAACAAATTTATTTGAGCATAAGCTTTCATGAGCTACAGCTCACTTCATCGGATGCCTACACAAGTTACTTAGTCTTTCTGAGCCTCAATTTCCCCATCAGTAAAATGAGAATAATAATATGTACCTGCCTTTTTTAAAGTACTTAGCACCCTTATTCTTGTGAAGAGTGTCATGGGACTTTTAATGACCTCAAGTAATCAGAGCCTTGGTATTATGACATATCCAAAAAATGGCATCTCCAACTGTGCCCTCTGTCTCGAGCAGGGATATCCGCTATGCTGACTCACAGAGAAGAGTGCCACCTACTGATTCACTGGTTCCACTTCCTACAGCATCTGAATTTCCTTTGGAGGGCTTCCCATCTAAGCACTTACTTTTCTGAATTTATCCAGGAAAATCAGCGATTTTCATGGATTTTCTGCTTTTCTTCTTCTTTTTTCTTTTTCTCTTTGCAGCTTCCAAGTCTCACAAAGAAATTTCCATTCACAGATTCCTTAGCTGTGTCTCAGGTTGCAGGGAAGGGTAAGGAAGTCTGCAGCTCTGGTGACAGAGGAAGCGGAGCAATGAGACAACTGAACAAACAGATTCCACCTGCTTCCTGCAAGAGGGAGAGTTGTGTTAGGACTTAGACCCTCACCTGCATGTGACATTAGTGGAAACCGCCTCAGTAATCATCAGTCTTGCAGGGTATGTCTCCTTGCCAGGCCAGTTTCAACTCCTGCTGCTTTCCCCGTCTTTGGTCTTCCCCTCTGGCATTTGTTGTCTCTATGGTAACAGACAGCAAGTGTTGGAGATTGAGTTCTGGGCAGAGGAGGCAGCATAGCATGGCAAAGCCTTGCTCAAGACTGACCTAATATTGAGTAGGGGTTCTCTTCCTCCTATCACGAAAGGGGAAACAGCAAGAGCAGGAGAGGAAGCCCTGGGAGGAGCAAAATAGAAGGGGCCTGATTCTGTTTTGTATCTCAGGCAGGGCACATCTCAGACCATGCAGCCAAGGAGGTGAGGGCCTACCAGATTCTGGGCTGCTCTGGGGAGGATAGTGTGGCTCCTGATGTGAATTAGAGCAGCTCTAACTTATGGCAACCTTACCCGCCCAGCTCTTTATGGGCTGCTCCAAAGCCCAGGATTTCAGAGGATGGAGTGTACTCCAGTCACCCAGGCCAGCATAAAGCCCTGTGCTAGGGGCTCTGAAGGGGGTGGTCAGTGTAGGGGGCTGCATATGCCAGCCCTTAATGGAGGAATTCCCCAAGAGGGCTATTTCACCTGCATCCCCTTTAAAACATTTGTACACTGCTGGAGCAAGGGTCTGAATCTGTCACAAAGCATGGTGAGGCTGTAGGGAGGAGGTGCATGGAGATTGGAAGATGGTAGGCAGGAGTAGGGCAGCTGGTGGACTAAGGAGTGGAAAAAGGGAAGCTGGGAGGGCAGGATAGGGGAAGCTGGGGCTACACAAAGAAGGGAAGGGGAAAGTTTTGAGTCAGGCGTTGAAGGGAGGAGACAGGGCAGAAAGTGAAAACTGGTGAAGGAAGGACAGGTTAAGGGACATATGAGGTACCCATATGGACAGAGAGCAGATGGGTGGGGAGTAGAGAGAGACTTTTGAGTCAGAAAAGTACATGAGGGAGAGGAAAAAAGTGTGTGGCAGGCGTAGAGGGTGTGTGTGTGAGAAAGAGAAGAACAGCAATAGTAAATCGCAGGCGAAAAACATAATAGAAGAGAGATGACAACGCCGAGGTTAAATAAAATAGAAAAAATAAAAAGCTCCAAAATGTTTTAAATATGCTAAAAAAACAAAACAAAACAAAACCTTGAGAAAAACCAGACATAAGCCTGAAGAGGAATAAGAAAAAACAAAAACAAAAAAACTCAGGAGAGGATGGAAATTTAATAAAAGAAAAATTGTTGTTTTACATATGAAATATAATAATGACTCCTACTTTGTGGTATTACTGTTCCACCAATTCCTGTGATTTTGTTTCCATGTGATTAATGAAGTAATTTAATCCTCTGGAAAAGAGAGATGCTATTTATACACGCTTTGAAACGGTGATGTCACATATTTTGGTAAGGATGTTGAGAATTATAAAAATACCCAGTACTTGTCTTGTGGCTTGTAAGAGGTGATGAAATCACAGCTGCAGCTGAAGTGCAGGCGTGTACTTATGTAGGAGCCTGCTGCACAAAAAGTGGCCTGTCTCTTTTTTTTTTTTCCCCCATTTTTAGAAAAACTCCACAAACTCTTTTTTACTGTTTAATACATTGGAGTAAGCATCTTCATTTAGGCCTATGCTGACGTCTCCAGAGGCAGGGTACTTCAGTGACTCTCAGAGTACCTAGAGTTCATGGGAAGTGAAGTTCTCAGTATCATAGTCCAGAAATGATGATTGGCAGGATATGTAGTGCTAAACGTGGAAGTGCAGCAGTTATACAGACAGTTGAAATCAACAGGCCTTAGCTTTTTTGCGAGTGAAGGCCTCAATGACATCAACTAGCAAAACCCTGTCAGAGGATTACTGGAGCTGCAGCTAATTTAGTTTTATGTCATGTTGTGGGGAGGGGAAATAAAGAGGAAAGAGAGGAAAAGATCCCATGAGATGCTGAATTTTGAACCCCCTATACAAGCAGGGTGAAAAATTGATTGAATGTTAAAAAAAATGTGGTGGCCTTCCCTCTCCTTTCCTAATGAGTTATATTTTGTTCTGTTTCCCTGTTTTATGTTAGGTCACATGATTTGTCCCTTCCTTATTCCTCCTGCATTTCCCAGTGCCTGAACTGGTTCTTCTCAAGACAACCTTCTTGTCTGATAAAGTTGAGATGCGTTGCATGTGGCAGGATTGCCTTTCTCCATTTTTCTTCTGCCTTCCCTCCTCTTCAGCTTTCTTTCATTTTCTCCTCTATTTTCTCATGTTATCCTTTTCTCTCCCGCCCCACTTGTTTGTTTTCTTTATTGTCTCTGTTCTCCTTTTCTTAACTCTGTTCCTTTCCAAATCCTTTGTTCTCTGTCGCCTTTATTTTTCATTCCTTTCTCTTTCCACCTCACTGTTCTCATCCTTTCCTCTCTCCCTCTCTCTCTCTCTCCCTATTTTCCTCTCCTTTCCCCTAGCACACTCTCTGTCTCTCATTTTTCCATTTCCTCTCCCTTTGTGTTACCAGTTCTGGTTTGCCCCACTGAACACCTGAACCTGCGGTCTTTATGAAGCCAAGGAGAGTTTTGCCTTCTTAGGACTATGGAATCTGGCTCTCAGATCAGATCAACTTGCCCTGATTTACCCTCCTCTTCCTGATTTCTCCCTTTCCCCCCGCCCACGCCCAGTTCTCCTGACTTTTTTGGTTTCTCTCTTGTTCCTATTTCCTTTTCCATGTGGACATCTGTGATTCTCCATTTCCCTGTGTCCTCACAGTATGGGAACTCTTCTCATACTGCTGCCATAACTCTGTACCATTCCTAAAGTGCCTTTATATGATTGACACTCCATCTCCTGCTACACCTAAAAATGGAACACTAATTAGAGCTGTGTAGGGAGTACTTCCAGACCATAGTGAGGAGAACCAAAACATGGCTTCACACTACTCCAGTTTCATCATCCTAATGGTAATGCTTAATGAATCTGTGTAGGATCAGCTAGACTTAATAATTCACTTATTCCACCTCACAGTGGAGGCCATGGAATGATATTTTAGCTTCCAAGGAGAATCTGGAATGTCCAGTTGACAGAGTGAGTGCTATCAGCATGCAGGATGGGGAGAATGAAATGGTTACATTGGGTGGTGATGGGAAGGAATAGAAGAAAGAATGGAGGAGTACAGTTTGGATCATCCTTTCCTTCAGTCACAGTCCCCAAATACTTTGCGCAGTTGGAGAAGTGAGGGGGGAGGGATAGCTTAGTGGTTTGAGCATTGGCCTGCTAAACCCCGGGTTGTGAGTTCAATCCTTGAGGGGGCCATTTAGGGATCTTGGGCAAAAATTAGGGATTGGTCCTGCTTTGAGCACAGGGTTGGGATAGATCAGTGGTTCTCAAAGCCAGTCCGCCACTTGTTCAGGGAAAGCCCCTGGCGGGCCAGACCAGTTTAAAAAAAAAATCTTGCCATTTAACAAGCACCATACTTGTTGATGCATGTCCTCAGGATATGCCAGCATACACAAGCGCGCACACACACTAAATTTGTTAATCGGAAAGGATAACAGGTTACAGATAGTGGTGCTGCAGTTTGTTGCAGAGCCAGTGTGGTGGTGATTACAAGCTGCTGTCTAAGCTTCAGATTCAGTTTATAAAAATAATGTGATATTAGGGGTTTGATTGTTGCTAGGTTTACTATAAGCAGACTTTATATTATTTTTTTTTTAAATATGTTTGCTGGCAGATTCTGTACTTAGATTAAACTGATTCCATTTTCTGTGGATTTTTACTTTTAAATGAGAAAGTTGTTATTAAATTTAGTGGAGTTGACAGTTTATGGCTTGCACAGTGTACTGCTTGTTGGAGACCAAATTCGCTATTGATAATCATAGATTTGATCTAATCAAATTATATCATTTTTATTTGTATTATCATAGTGTCTATGAGCCCCAGTAGTCTATTACATGGTGCTGAGGTAGGATATATATGTTTATATATATATCGTTTTACTGGGATATGTTTGAAATGGCTAAGACACAAGTGAGTTGTGCAGACCATCACAAATGAGTGCTGATAAACCTTTATATCACACCTTTACCATGTACCATATATTCTGTAAATACCACATATTTTACAAAATAAAAACAGAAGACCATGCTATTTTAGAAATATGATGGAGAATTTTAAAAAAAAACATCACTAAGAGATATCCTTGTGTTGAACTGCATTTTTATTCATATCACCTGTACTCCATCCACCAATACATTTCCACTGAGCCTTGTTTAAACAGCCACTAATTTTTTAATCAGCTTTACACAAATATTATTCATTCTTTCCCAAAAATATTGAATTCTCCCTTCTTCAAAAATTAAACTATTTGGAGCCCCAGGAAGAGCAACACTGGAGTTTTCACTAGTTTTAGGATCTGATATCTTGTAACCTGTAGAGCCAGAAATTGGGTCTTGACTTTGTCCAGCATTTGCTCATAGCCCTAGAATATAGGCTCCCGGATCTTATCATTATATTTAGAAGAACTGTATTAGATCATTTTAAAGGTGTTTGAAATTTGATTTTTTTTATTGTAATTATCCATTGTCAGATGTTCAAAAGCAATCTAGCCTGCTGCTGTTATTTCACATTCCAGTTAGAAAGTTTAAAACAGAATGCCAATATCAGCTGGTATATCATTCTGGAAAAAGACTCCACTTAAAAAAAAAAAAAGATGTAAAGTGTGGGCTGTATAATGGGTAAAGTCATCCAAAGAATGAAAATATTCTAGTGTGTGTTTCCCTCTGTCTTATTTGAAGGCAACATCAAGCTTCATAATTTATTAGCTGATTGTAGCAAAAGGAAACGTCAGTGCCGTGAAACCTTATAGGATGCAATAATATTTTACTCAGTTGGGCTCTGATCCTGCACCATTAGAGTCAGTGGGAATTTTGCAGTTAATTTCAGTGAGTATGGGATCAAAACCCATGACCCTGATTCAGCAAGGTACTTTAAACATATGACTTCAGTGGGACTACTCATGTGCTTAAAGTTTGATTCATGCTTTCGTAACTTTCTGCATCGAGGCCTGTGTGTTGTCTGTTGCATTTCAGATGCTAGAAATGCTGCTGAGAGAGAATCTCCTGCCTCAGTGAGAGTTTTAGGTCTCTTCTACTCTACAGCTGTAAGTGAGCCAAGAGACTGGTTACATCATGGCTATCCTGATTATAACACTCTGAATAGTTGTATTACAGGTGGGCACTTAGTCATTCCATAACTGGATAAAACCTGGGATAAACAATTTTGGAAAAAAATAGTATACTAGAAAAAAAAAGCTCTAGTATTGCTGAACCTCTCTTTGGCATTCGATACTGTTGATTGCTAAATACCTTACCTCTAATAGGCTGAAAGGGTTAACAAAAATGTCCCCTTAGAACAAATCCAGTTATGGAACAACAAATCCAGTTGTGATCCAGCTCCGCTCCAGCTCCAGGCAAAAACCTGCAGCTCCACTGCTCCAGAGCTGCTCCGCACTCCAGCTCTGGGCTCCACTCCAAAACCCTGTTTAGAAGAACTGGTTGGATAAACACCTCTCAGGTATGTCTACAGTACGAAATTATTTCGAAATTATTCTATTTGAAATTTCAGAAGCTATTTTATATATTCGGTCTTCTGTGTCCCCAATAAAGTGCTTGAATTTGGCGGAGTTCATCCACAGTACCAAGACTAGCATCGAATGTCAGAGGGGTGGACTGTGGGTAGCTATCCCACAGTTCCCGCAATCCCCGCTACCCACTGGAATTCTGGGTTAAGCTCCCAGTGCATGATGGGGCAAAAACATTCTTGCGGGTGTTTCTGGGTGTGTGTCGTCAGTCACTCTTCCCACTGTGAAAGCTACAGCAGACAATCATTGCACTCCTTTTTGGTGTGCAGACACCATACTGCTTTCAGCAGATGGTGCACCGCTGCTCTCCTGCTACTATGAATCCACCTCTTGTTTCCTCTCATCTTACTATGTAATATCTACTATCTACTCTCTCTCTTCCTCATTGAACGCTTCCGCTGCCAACTCTGCTTGGCCATCATGAACCGAGCAGCACAGCTTTTGCCGCCAACTCTGCTCTCCCACTATTGCCATGTTTCCGAGCTTCTCCATGTTGTCTGTCCTGGGCTCCCACCTCCGTGAAAGCTACAGAAGACAACCATTTTCCGCCTTTTGTTTTTGCTACCGTGAACCGAACAGCACAGCTTCCGATGCCATTCTGCTGTCCTACGTTTCGCTTCCTTTTTCCAGGATTACCCATGCAGGCGCCATAGCCATGGAGCCCGATCAGATCTCCGCTGCAGTTTTGACCATTGTAAATACCTTGCACAGTATCCATCAGTATGTGCAGTACCTGCAAAACCAGGCGAGGAAGTGACGACAGCGTGATTACTATACTGATGAGGACATGGACACAGATGTTCCTAGAAACACAGCATGTTGCGACTGGGAGATCATGTTGGTGTTGTGCCAGGTTCATGCCGTGGAACGCCGATTCTGGGCCTGGGAAACAAGCACAGACTGGTGGGACCACATAGTGTTGCAGGTATGGGATGATTCCCAGTGGCTGAGAAACTTCCGTATGCGTAGGGCCACTTTCATGGAACTTTTGTGACTTGCTGTCCCGTGCCCTGAAGCGCAAAGACACCAAAATAAGAGCAGCCCTCACAGTTGAGAAACGAGTGGCCATAGCCTGTGGAAGTTTGCAACGCCTGGCAGCTACCGGTCAGTCGGGAATCAGTTTGGAGTGGGGAAATTTACTGTGGGGGCTACTGTGCTGCAAGTAGCCAACGCAATCAGCTGCTGTCAAGGGTAGTGACTTTGGGAAATTTGACCAGCTGCTGTCAAGGGTAGTGACTTTGGGAAATTTGCAGACCATTGTGGATGGCTTTAATGCGCTGGGGTTCCCTAACTGCGGCAGGGCGATAGACGGAACGTATATCCCTATCATGGGCCCGGAACAGTACATAAACCGCAAGGGGTACTTTTCCATGGTGCTGCAAGCACTGCTGGATCAAAAGGGACATTTCTTCGACATCAACGTGGGATGGCCGGGAAAGGTGCATGACGCTCACATCTTCAGGAACTCTGGTCTGTTTGAACAGCTGCAGGAAGGAACTTACTTCCCAGACCAGAAAATTACTGTTGGGGATGTTGAAATGCCTATAGTTATCCTCAGGGACCCAGCCTACCCCTTAATGCCATGGCTCATGAAGCCATACACAGGCACCCTGGACAGTAGTAAGGAGCAGTTCAACTATAGGCTAAGCAAGTGCAGAATGGTGGTAGAATGTGCGTTTGAAAGCACACTGGCGCAGTTTACTGACTCAGATCTCAGCACATCCAATATTCCAATTGTAATTGCTGCTTGTTGTGTGCTACACAATATCTGTGAGAGTAAGGGGGAAACATTTATGGCAGGGTGGGAGGTTGTGGCAACTTGCTTGGCAGCCAGTTTTGCACAGCCAGACAGCGGGATGATTAGAATGTGCAGCAGGGCGCGCTGCACATCAGAGAAGCTTTGAAAGCCAGTTTCATGACTGGCCAGGGTACGGTGTGACAGTTGTGTTTGTTTCTCTTAAAGTTATCCGCCCCCTATATATATGAAAGGAAATAAAGTCACAATTGTTTAAAAACTGTTCTTTATTATTTGTTGCACAAAACATTGAGAGAAATCAGAAGCTAGACGGGACAGGGGGAATATTGGGTTGGGGGTGGAGGAGGAGGGAAGGGCAAGTCCAGAAACCAAATAAAAATTTATGATATGCCATTTTTCTGCTGCTTGTGCAATCCTCTGGGGTTGACTGTGTGGGTCCCCATAGCCTCCCCCCGCCCCGTGTTCTTGGGTGTCTGGGTGAGGAGGCTATGGAGCTTGGGGAGGAGGGAGGGTGGTTATTCAGGGGCTGCAGCAGCAGTCTGTGGCGGTCTTGCTGCCTTTCCCGCATTAGATCCACCATACAGTGGAGCATGTCAATTTGCTCCCCCATGAGCTTGACCATAGCATCCTGCCTGCTCTCATCGCGCACGTCCCTCCTCTCTTCATATTCATGTAATGCTTTACGTGATGCTTTCTAACTGCCGGGCCCCCTTTCCCATAACAGGCAATGCCTGGTGGGTTTGCCATATAAAAGGAGAGCCTGTGGGCTCTCTGGGATGATCGCTTCACACAACACCCTCTCCCTCTCCCACACACACACACACATCAGTGGGGCTCCGATGAGGCTCTGAGCTGGGATGAGCCCTTTAAACTAAACGCGAACAGCCCAGTGTGACTGGGTTCCCCCCCCCCGCGTGGCTCCGATCAAGCTCTCACTCACCAGAAGTGCCTTCTCCAGGGTCATGGACTGGGAGCATGCTTTGGGAGTGGGGGGAGGCTATTGGCTCCAGCGTTAAGAATAGTTCCTGGCTGGGGGGAAACAGATTCCCCACTTGCAGCCTGTGCACTGTCCTCCTCCTCCTCGTCCTCCAAAAACTCATCCTCCTCGCTCCGTGCTACTCCCCCCTTTCAGGTGTCCATGGACAGTGGTGGGGTAGTGGTGGTGTCACCCCCCATAATTGCATGTAGCTCACAGTTGAAGCGGCATGTATGGGGCTGTGACCCAGAGCGCCCGTTTGCCTCCCTGGCTTTTTGGTACGCTTGTCTGAACTCCTTGATTTTTGTACGACACTGCTCTGTGTCCCTGGAATAGCCTCTTTCCGTCATGGCCCTGGTGGACTCTGCATGGTCGCCTGTGTTGGTAGACTCTGCTGATGGTCACCTGTGCTGATGGCGACCAAGCAGGAAATTCCAAAGTTCCAGGGGCTTTTACTGCCTAACTGGCTAGTGCATCGGCGTTCAGAGTGTTGTCCAGAGCGGTCACAGGGGAGCATTCTGGGATAGCTCCCGGAGGCCAATATCGTCGAATTGCGTCCACAGTATCTGTAACCTGGAACTGCGATCTCAATATTAGCGCTACTCCACTTGCCGAGGTGGAGTACAGAAATCGGATTAAAGAGCCCTTTAAATCGAAAAAACTGGTTTGGTCGTGTGGACGGAATCAGTTTTTTATTTCGAAGTAACTCGGCTAATTCTGAAATAACCATGCACTGTAGACCAGGCCTCAGGGATAGTCTAGGTTTACTTGCTCCTTCCTCAGTACATGGGACTGGACAGGACTTCTCGAGGTCCCATCTGGCCCTACATTTCTATATTTCAGTATTTTATTCAGCTGCTCATCACCAGCGCATTGGAGCACCTTCCTAATACATTTAGTAATAAGAGAGAAATCCACACATTTCATAAACATAGATAATAACAATTAAGATAGATAGATGATTAACTAAAGAGGACAAATCCCTATAATAGTTTTCGATATGATATATGACTGCAAGAATAAGCCATGTATGATTTTCATGTCATCATATTGATGTGTTAGTTCTAGGAACAGTAGAGTGAATTTATATAGATAAAAAGCTAAGTCTTACCATGGCATACAAACCAAAATATCTCACCGTTTGCCTTTGTTTCTGAATAGACTTTGGGGTGAATTCTGTTCATAGTTACACTGAGTACCCCTTAGTGTAAGTTGGGTTGTATCAGTGTAGCGAAGAGCACAGCTTGGCCCTTAATGTGCAAAGGGGAGTAAATTATGTTTATAAACAGTATTAATAATCTCTCATTCAAAATTCACTATTTGGTTACTTGTATTTAGGAAACCTCTGAAGCCAGGTAAAGATCTCAGAATCATTTTCATTAATTTGGGATGGTAGATTAATATTTTGATTATTTTTTGTCTTACAAAGTGCCTGTAATACTGGTGAATACCAATGTTCTTGAACACTGATGAAGAAGTTTGTGCAGCTGCTAGTGACTTCCATATCGCTAAGTCCAGAGGGGATGTACAACTTGTATGCCCACCATGAATCTCTGAAGGTGTGTAGATAGAAAGATAGATCCCATTTCCTAGATGGCAGCTGGTTGAGTGGTCACACAAATTTGGAGGGTAGATATATGAATATTCAGTCATCATTTCATGACTCTCCACTAGAACTACTTCAATGGAGGTCTCTGGACCACAGATGATCTGAGAGTTGGCTGGTCACATAATACTGACTCCTCCTTGTTTCCAGCTGCATTAAAAGACAGCAAAAATACATTAAATACTTTTCCATGTAAGTAATTGTTGTGGTTGCTATACAGGTATTATACTCTTTTGAATAGAAGAAATGGTGGGTTTTTATTATTCATTGGTATTACTGTAGCACCTAAGGTTATGAACCAATCTTGATTAAGCTGTGGCCTAGCCTATGAAAAGTGTGAGGAACCTGCTCTTTATCCTTTGAAGTAAATTAATTTTTGAGGACATGAACTCTTCTATTTCATATACATGCATGAACACTGATATTTCTTATACACAAGATCCTTAGCTTGTGTAAATCAGTGTAGCTTCATTGGCTTGGTTCTGGCCTATAAAATGAATGATGGCCTATAAAATGAATGATGGTGAGACTACAAAACTTGCTCAAAACTTTTTGAAGATCTAGCCCAAAATCTTATCTTCATTCTCTCCAGCCAAGGAGGTTAGGAAGTTCTGGAAGCTAAGAAACAACAGCATAGATGTTAAATAAAAAGCTATAACTTTGTCAGATGGAAGATAAGTATTTTGGGTGTTTTTAAACATTTAAATTATTCTTTCAAATAGTGCTCTTGCTGCTGCTGCTGCTGCTGCTTCTTAGGATATGCACAACCTGCCTCAAGTGGCACATGACCAGGATTCATCACTGAATTTTGGTCTGCTGGTTGGATCATTAGCTTCCTCAGCTTGGGCCGGGTACTGATGGGGAATATGATGTGAACACAGACCCATGCCCCCCCAAGGGTGCTGGAACAATTTTTATAGTGAGGGTGCTGAGAGCCATTGAACCAAAATGTAAACCCTGTATATAATAGAAACCACTTCAAACCAGGGGTGCAGCAGCACCCAGTTCCAGCACCTATATGCCCGCCAGTGATCTTGCTGAATTGTGTTGTTTTACCTTGGCACATATGAGTAGCTGTCCTAACCCACTTCTGTTCTTGCAAAAGAAAAGATTTAATGGTAACGCTTTTGGCAGCTGCTTAACAATGCAAGCCTTTAACAGTTTATATGGAAAAGGTATAAAACAAAACATTTGGGTTTTGGATAGAAGAACTCTGAATTGATAAAAATGGAGATAAGTTGAAGAACAGTTTTGTAGTCTGCTTTGAACTAATATTGACCCAATACATCAAATTAGTGAGAATCAGGGAATCAAATGTACAGGGTCTCATAGAGAGAACACTGGTATTAAATATTGCATTTGGATCAAAGTTATTTTGCTAGATAGTTTAATGAGGGGTGTGCAAATAGACTAATATGAGATTATTTTTCTGTCACAGGAAAGAGGAAAATTTATCATTCCATGGATGCTACTAAGAAAAGGAGTACTTGTGGCACCTTAGAGACTAACAAATTTATTTGAGCATAAGCTTTCGTGAGCTACAGCTCACTTCGAGTGAGCTGTAGCTCACGAAAGCTTATGCTCAAATAAATTTGTTAGTCTCTAAGGTGCCACAAGTACTCTTTTTCTTTTTGCGAATACAGACTAACACGGCTGCTACTCTGAAACCTGTCATGGATGCTACTGTATTTGAAGGCAGCATCTAGTGGTTTGAGCAGAGTTCTGGCAGATAGGAATGCCCAAGTTCTAATTCTGGTTCTGCCAATGATAACTTAACCTCTGTGTCTGTTTCAACAACTGTAAAATGTGGAGCTCTGAAGACTAGTTAATGTTGGTGCAGCCCTTTAAAGCTATGAAATGCTCCTCTCGCCATGTGAGACTAGCAGTTGCAGTTTCCTAAATTACTTGACCTGATTCAAATGAAAAGATGCTTTGAGCATGGTGTTCTTGGTGAGAGGTCTTCAGCTCTGTGATTTTGCTGTGATTCATGAACCAGGGACAGGTTTAAGGGATATCATCACATGACCTATCAAAGTTAGAAACAAATGCTTCATTCCACTGGAAAGTTAGCTGTCGAAGCTTGTAAGATAGCTACATTTAAATCACATCACCGTCTTGCTCTCCCCCGTGTGTAATTCCAGTGTGTGTGTGTGTGTGTGTGTGTTTGTGTGTGTTGGGGAGCATAGGGGAAGTAGGGTGATGATCAGAAAGATGGGATTGAAGAGACCAATATCATGCAAACTGCCAGGGCTAGAAATGCTTTGGGTTGGTACAAACACTTTCTGTATCAGTAAACTTTTCCAGATCCTTGGTGCAGTGATCAGCAGAAAGAAATTTTGGTTCCTGATTAAAACTCCTTCTTCCAATCCATTTCTCTCCTTTGGACTGGGTCATACCATTGGTGATGAAGCCACCCCAGTTTTGGTTGCTGTTTCTTGCTTGTTGGCACCTTTGTGAATGATAAGAGAGCTTTTTTTCTTGCTGCCGACTCTGATCCACAAGAATTTCAATTTTTTCCAGTTACCAGTCAGACTTGAAAGAAGCAGCACCTCAAAATGATGGCCACATGGATATTATGACGCCAAACTTGCTCTTCTTTTACACTTGAATTTTGTCTTTTAGATTTTTGAGAAATGCTCATCTCTACTAATGAGGGATAGCTGTCATGGACTTTAAAAGAGTCCTCTTTCAATCTCTCTCCCTGCTCCTCCCTCCAGATAAGTTATAACTTTCAACTGAGTTTATAGCCAGTTAGTGATGTGGTTTGTATGATGGGAGCCAACAAAGTATTTTCTTTGCCAGCAGCTTAGGCAGGCACAGAATTGTCTTCCTGTAACTAAATGAAAAGGAGTACTTGTGGCACCTCAGAGACTAACAAAATGTTAGTCTCTGAGGTGCCACAAGTACTCCTTTTCTTTTTGCGAATACAGACTAACACGGCTGCTACTCTGAAACCTGTAACTAAATGGTAACTCATTGTGTAGGTGGGATTACTCTCAGACATGGGTGAGGTTTTTCATAGGAGTGGGTGGGTGACGTTCTGTGGCCTGCACTGTGCAGGAGGTCGGACTAGATGATCAGAATGGTCCCTTCTGACCTTAGTATCTATGAATCTATGAATCCTGTAACCATCTCTGTGCGACAGGTTTGGCTGGTCCTCCTTCCACTCAGCTCTGTGTCTAGTAAGACATTCCAGAGAGCATTGCCCCATGTCTTCATGGCATGCTGTCCCCTGCTGAAACATATGGGATAGCTATCCAGATTTTCACAGAATGAACTTGTACAAACACAGACAGCCTGGGTACAAAGAGTTTACACATGATTGTGTTGGGAGGAAACAGCTCAACTATTTCTGCTGTTACCAGATCAGATAAGCATGTCTAGACCTAATTTTAAATAAATGTACTTATCATGTGGATCTTAAAATTCACGCTTCTGAATTTCAAGAAGGATAAAAAATGTCTATGATAATAATTCTTGTGGCATGTAGTTATGTGCAAGATTGGTGAGTCAGTGGCCTAGATTCTATGGCTCTCATGGGAGGGAAATAGCACAATTTGGTGCATACGGTATCAAAAGATGTGCAACAGATATGAAAACAAGGGCACTATTGTGTTGCCTCTGTGTGCAGTGGTATTTGGGCGGCCTGTCTGAGGAGGAAGGAGATGTGCCCAGAAGATGGAAGTCTGTGCTTCATGCTCCTACGACCAGTACATGGACAGATAAAGAGCAAGGGAACACTAATGAGACAACTTAACGTCTGCCATTATTTATGTGCTCCACTTTTACTGGGTGGGGAAATTGGAGGCTGAAGAGAGGGCTGTTGTGATTGGTGTACTAACAGAGACAGAGATGCCAGAATGGGTGGCTTTAATGGGGCAGCGCAGTGTTGGTGCCAAGCTGTGATAACAAAAATCTATGCTGAAAGTAGATAAATCACCACTACCCAAAAGCACGTATACCCTCTTCTTGCCACACTTTAGGCAGAGTCTGTTGTATCAAACTATCTGTCAGAGCCATTTGGGATATGTGAGACCTCTGTGTTCTAAACGTATTAGCATGCTATTTGTTGTGTTTTTACGTCACTAAGTAGCTGTCTTCCTACTTATTTGTCACTACCTCCCCTGTGAAGTTGCTGTGGTTTAAACTCTATTGAACATTTAACTTTTGTGTGCATGATTTTGGAGCCTGTTCCTAAAACATTTCGATATTAATTCCTTCATGGATTGTCTTCTCCATCACCATGCTTTCTTTTTCTATTATTCATTTTTGGCTTTCAACTATGACAATGTCTGTAACTTGGCAGCCATGTGATAAACTGAGTTCTCCTTTCCACTTTTTGTGCTAGGCATCATGTTAGTTCCTGCTCTGGATACCCAGCAATCATTTTTTCTATCCAAAGGCTTTACTGTCTTGATACATGAGTGGTGCTGCATAAACTGTCTTCTGAGCCTATATATCCATGGCATGCTCAACAAGTCATATAATCACTCATTTGGGGATGGGGATGACGGGGGGAGGGCACATACAAATTTTTTAAGTCAGTTTCTGTACATTTTTCAGTGCACATTTTTCATTTATTTTAGCCTTTTTCTGTGATCAAAGAGATATTTGAGGCTTGTGACGTTAATATTCATATTGAATTTTTCAAAGCAGTTTCAAGACCTTTGTAATCAGATCTGCTGTTGTATTTGAAGCCAGAAAAATTTGAGACCAATAAAATCATTCAGAGCCATATGTGTAGGGTGGTGGATGGGGGAGGCGGAGGTTGTGTTCATTTTGGAAGTAAAAAGTATGAAGTGGGTGGGTGAGATTCTGTGGCCTGCACTGTGCAGGAGGTCAGACTAGATGATCAGAATGGTCCCTTCTGACCTTAGTATCTATGAATCTATAAGAACCATGGAATTTCATTTATTTCCCAAAGTTGCAACTAATTTTTCTTTCACAAGTGCAGTCCTGGGCTGTGGAATAGAGTAATTTTGTTATCAAAATAGTATGTTGTTTCAAATCTGGCCCCATATTTTATGTTCTGAATATTGATAGGGACAGGGAGGCAAGTAAGAGCAGTGGGGAGAGAAGAAGGTGAGGAGGAAAGGGAAAGCAGATGCTCTGCTGGCATTAAATAAATATTGTAAAAGCACCCACACATGCAAGGTACTGAACCCTTGAAATGTTAGTTGTAAATAAAACTGAAAATTGAGTCCACTCAGGTCAGACTGTAGAGCAAATCATCACAATTGCATGTAAAGATATTTTACATTTTGACAGCTTTTAATAACCACTCAATTTATTCAAGTGCTTGGAGAAATAACTCTTCATTTAAACTATGTAAGCGCGAGCCCTGATAAAGAATGTGGAAGTTTTGTAGCAGGTGAGTCCTAAGTGCATCCTTGCTATGTTTACTAATATAAAGAAAGCTAACTCTGTTTTAAAGAAAAAATAGATTGAAGCCATATGTACAGTGCACAGGAGGGAGCATCTAAAATCAGATTTAAGTAAAGAGTGGCTCTGTCATCTGAGTAGAACTGAAGGGAGTAGTCATTCTGTTATCATCTCCCTCTCTCCAGCTTTGATTTATGTTTGATTTCCCTCTCCAGATTCCTTGCCTGACGTGAGTTTTGAAGATCTGCTATAGTCACTTACCAGACATAGTAAATAACAGTCTTCACCAGGTTTAAGATGAAAGATATTGATAACACAGATTAAAAAACAAACCAAACATTTGAGAACAAATGCCTGAGCACTTTCAGTGAATTACCAGAGGAACCCTAATCCTTATTCACACACTATACTCACTCACTCATTCACATAATATTTGCTCTAATTCTAACATAGTTGCTGCTCCCAACAGTGTGCTGTTCTGAAGTTGTCTTGAAATCAAATGGCACATGTGAAAGAATCTAGAGTTTTTTCTCCAGGTCACTATTTCTCTCTATGTTTCTCTGACATGCAGAATCTCAAGAAATATTAAACATGGAAGGGAAGGGTGGGTATTTTGTATGTGACCGTAAAGTGTTACTTATTAAAATCTTATTATTATCATTAAAACTAAACATCACTACAAAGGATGCTAAGAGTCACCATGGTGTAAGGTGTAGGATGCTGGATTGGGACTCAAAAGGCCTGACTTCTGTTTCTGTTTCTGGCTCTGCTACTGCCCTGTTTTGTGAACCTGGGTGTCACATTACTTCTCTGCTTCTTGTTTCCACTCTCACCCTTCATCTGTCTTGTCTATTTAGACTGTAAGCTCTTTGAGGCAGGATCTGTCTCTTACTATGCCTATATATAACATTTGGCACAATGAGCCCCCAATCTTAGTTGAGCGTCCCAGGACAACAGCAGTGCAGGTATTTCTCAGATGTACTCCACAGTTTGATTTCAGTCTCCCAACAAGACAGTTCTGTGGTGTGAAATTCTGTCATCAAAAATAATGCAGCTACTTGGGTTCACTTACAGATGCTACAGCCCAAATTTTTAAAATGCCTTGGCTTTTAGGTGCCTGATTTAAGGACACACCTTGCCTAGTTTTCAGAGGTTCTGAACACCTCAGTGCCCATTAACTTAAACTGGAATTGAGGGTGTTTAATACCTCTGCCTATCAGGCATTTAGATGTCTAAAGTTGGGCATTCAAATCAGAGGAGACTTTTGAAGACGGGTCTAAACAGATATTCTATAACACATATCATAGTCTTATAGGTTACAGCATTGTAAATGTTGTCATGAGATTTTGTTACACTTCAAAAAAATTTCATGGCTATATTGACTTAGCCTTGGTATCTAGACCTTTGACATCATAGCTACTATGAGATATGGTATCCTTTCTCTCATTACAATCATGCTGATTCCTATCATTTTGAATGAAATAAGCAGTCAGTATCATAGCTCTCCCTCATGGGGTCGATACTGCAGTTTGTGTACAGTACCATGTGAGAAAGTACTTTTAATGTTTGAAATCACTTCCTTTGGTTCCTTCTTAATTATCATGGATTTTGTTTGAACTGCCTTTCGTCACAGTTTCTTTCACAACTTTAGCCTTCAGTAATAGTTGCATGGAGTCCTTCTATAGGTAGTGGTCAAATTATCCAATGATATCTGCTTAATGTAATAAAACTGATAAAAATAAATGGTGCAAGTTTTTACTTTAGTTCCTGAGGATCAGGTCAAAATAACCAGTGATAGAAGTAACTGGAAGGCCCTGTATGGCTACTTTTCCCCCACTTAGATGGCAAAGCAGTATTTGCTGGAAATAATTTTTAGAAAACACCCTTCATCCCAAAGTTTCCTAAAACTCTTCACAAACTACAGTTTTAATCTTGTGAGCTGCAGAGCCCCCTTCAGTTCCTGCTGACTTTACTTATTGCATCCAATTAAACTGGAGGGGAAGTTTAGAAAGAATGTAATTACCCATGTTGGTGTTTTGTAAGGACACTGCGATTAACACCTGTACACTTGAAAAAATGCCAGGGGATCTCAGGTCTAATTCTGATCTTATTTATATATGAACATGATCTCTCTATTTCTCTCTCTGTCTGTGTACTGCTGTCGGTGAGGGTGGTAGCACTGCCTCTTTTTAAGGTTGTTCAGCACTTCCCATTGTAAGACACTGTGTTCGATTGCTTATTCCTTTGCCAAACTTATCTGTTTGGGCTGAAGTTTTCCATGTCTGGTGTCTGTTTGAGTTTGAATTTATGTGGAAAATTTAAGCCAAAATGGGTCAGCTATTTCCAAGAACTGGGCTAGGGAACATACGTCGTTTTGCTCATGTTAAAAAAAATTCTGGGACTTAAAATTTGCTATCCCTGTGAAAATCTGCCCAAATTTGGCATAGTTATAAACCTCTGAAAAGTGATAGTTTGCATGTGCACAGTGACAGCTTTCAGAGTAGCAGCTGTGTTAGTCTGTATTCGCAAAAAGAAAAGGAGTACGTGTGGCACCTTAGAGACTAATAAATTTATTTGAACATAAGCTTTCATGAGCTACAGCTCACTTCATCAGATGCATTCGGTGGAAAATACTTCCACCGAATGCATCCAATGAAGTGAGCTGTAGCTCACAAAAGCTTATGCTCAAATACATTTGGTAGTCTCTAAGGTGCCACAAGTACTCCTTTTCTTCATGTGCACAGTAGAGTTCCTGCATTGAGAGCAGGGAGCTTGTCTCTCCTGTCGTCTCAGTGACTCCCATGCTGAGCCCAGACAGCTTGGAGGAGGAAGCTGCCTAATTCGAATGCAGAGGGGAGAAGAGCCGGATGTGTGAGGGAGATTAAATTGGGACAAGGACCTGGGGGGAAGGGAAACGGGGTGGGGGCTGGGGTGGGGGAAGACTGGAACTGGCTGGGCAAAGAGACTGTGACTGGGAGCTGAGGATGGGGACTAGAGTCTGCGGGAGAAGCTAGGATCAGTTGGATGAGGAGACTGGGACTGAGAACCAGCAGAGTGTGGGGAAGAGAGACCAATGTGATGAGGTGCAGGAACGTGGGAAGAGAATTGGGACTGGCTGGGCAAAAAGACTGGGACAAGGATTGGAGGATACACACTGAAATTGGAAGAGGAGGCTGAGGAGGAATATTGGGAGTGGGAGCTGGTGGGGAAGGGAAACGTGGATGGGGACAGAGGGTGTGACTGGAGGCTAGGGTGGAGAAGAGAGGCAGATTGGATGAGGAATCAAGGGTGGCAACCAGGAATGGCTGAGCAGAGATAGGACTGGTAGGTAGGAGGAGACTCAGTAGGATGGGGAGTCTGGAGAATGAGATTAAGACTTGGTGGGCAAGGAGACTGGTGTTGGTATGAGAAGCCTGACAAGTGGTGACTGGGGACTAGCTAGGTCAGAACAGAACTGGGACAAGGAGCGGGGAAGAGGCAGGACTGTAACAAGGACAGATTGGAGAAGATAGGGCAGAAAAGGGGGGTCACACTTGAGGGAAACAGGCAGAAGAATCTGTCTCCACTAGAGCATACTCCCCTCCTGGAATGGAACGCAAGATTCTTGAGTCTCATCATCCCTCAGCTGTTACCAAACAGCTCCGAAACCCACTGGAAAAGTGTGTCTCATCTCCTTCTAGTGCTGCTCCACACAGAGAATGACAGCGTGCTACAGCTATCTGTTATTCTATTCGCTCAAATGACAGAGAACTGTGAGGATGGGTCTAATTAAGAATTAAGGCTGCTTGTGTAATTTGACCCCTTTATGGATGTGTGTTATGATACAGTCTTCAGTTACATGATCACACACTGGTTTTTCTACAGAACCCATGCCTCATTCAGGGGACCTGTTCTGGGGATGCATCAGGGTTGTTGTGAAGTGAAAGGAGACATGTCTGTAGGACCTCTGCTTCATTTGTTGCAGAAGTTGGCAGGTGTGCAGCGAATGAGGCATGGGATTGCAGGAAGAGAAAGAAGGGTCTCATGGTTTACGCAGTTGAATTCTGGCCAAGAGAAGTGGATTCTGTCTCTGCCTTTGCCACAGTGCTCCTATGTGACTCTGGGCAAGTCACTTAAACCAGACTTTCAAAGGTGGTCACCAGTTGCATGTTTCCCTTTTTCTGGGTGTCCGATTTGAGACCGGGAGTCTGACTTGCAGAAGTGCTGAGCGCTCACAGCTGCAGCTGAAGTACATGGGAGCTGTGTTTTGAACATAAAAAGTACTATATAATGCTAAATACAGGTCCTAGACACCTCAAATTGGGCATCCAAAATGTGTGGATACTTTTGACCTTAATCTCAATGCTTCAGATCCCGATCTGCACAATGCAGATACTACCTTCTTTTCATGTCACTCTCATTTTCTGAATATAATAAATGTTTGTGAAGCAATCAGATGCTATAGTGATGAGAACCATAGAAAAGCCCATGAGGAAATTAATAATTCTTTCTTTATAGCTGTGTTTGAATAGTGTGCAGTAAATAAGGCCTCAGGCCATATATTGAACAATGAGAAAAAATAAAATATTGAATAGCTGCTCATTAATTGAGCACTATCCATCTTCTGCATTGAATGAGGCAGGACTGCTGTGGCCAAAATCATATGTGATCATGTGGTTAAAGAGTATATCATAAAGCATATGTGGAAAGGGGCTGAATTAAGGTTGTAGAGGCAACCTTAACTCTGACATTTCCTAACTTTTCTGTACTTGACTTTGTAACCTTAATGATGTTCTTTGAACATAATTTCTTTGTGTGTAATAAATATATATATATAATATATCATGTTCGTACATACACAAACACAAACTATATATACACTCAAATAATTTTCAGAAAGAAACTTTTGCAAAAAATGTTTTAATAAATTAAGGATCCAATCCTGTAAATACTTAAACACATGGGTAAATGTACATGTGCAAGTAGTCTCATTGACTTCCATGAACAAAGTTTCCTATGTGTATGTGTTTTAAGGATTGAACCACAAGTAACTAGGTAGTAGTGCATGTTGTTTTTCTCCCACTCCAAAATAAGTAATATACTCCCATTTAGTCCTGCTTACTGACAATCGATCTACATATCTGTTATCTAATCATTTAAAATCCAGTTCCCATTCCTTTAAAATTTTCGACTCCCTCTCAATAATGAGATAACTGCTTGACATAGAAATTTTATTGGTTAAAAAGTGTGATTTGTTCCCAACTTCCTGCGGGCCCACTCTTGCAGTTGTTACTTGTATGTAACTTTAAGTTAATGGTGATTTCGTCTTAAGGACTGTAGGATGAGGCTCTTTGCCAGTAAACTTAGCTAAGTGGTGTAACAAAGGTCTGATAATTAATTGATAACTGCCTGCCCTGTTCAAAAATTCTGTGAATTTTTTTATATTTCTTTTTCCTAGAGGAAATTTGTATTTTTTTTAAATTGGAGCCATATTTAACTTGTTTTCAATTTGTGACTGACTGTATGGCCATCCTTGTAAAACACCTGACCAAGTAAAACCTCTAACATCTTTAAAAATCTTCCAAGTCCTCCATTCTGTAAATGTGATGGTACCTGGCACTCACATTTTAGTTCACGTATATGATGTGTTGTTATTTAATCAATTTATTATTTAGCCTTTAGACACTACGGTGAGAGATGCTACAAAAAAACATTAGCTGGAACCGTTAGCTGTTGTTTAGTATACTCCTGTATCTCCAACCAGTAAGGCCTTTTATTGTTCAAGTATTGGTATGGTATGCAGCAGGGAGCAGAGATCTGTTGCACTCCCGTGCACATGGGTGCAAGTCTGCACTAGAGATTTGCGCCAGTTCTAGCTAGCTACCTGTGTAAACCCCCACCCTAGTGGAAACAAGCAAAGCAGCCGAGAATAAGAATAGGCTCCTCCAGTGAAAATTTCAGCTTGGCCTCTTTTACACTAGGGGTTTGTAATGGTGGTTGGAATTGAAGCATTTCCACAATGTGGACAAGATCTAGTCTTCTGTACTGAGTGGAAAGTATGATACCTCTAGCACAGTCCTCTCCCTTACTCTCAAGGGCACTGAGCGAAAAGGGGATGGGATGTGAGTGGAGAATGGGTATCTCTGTGGAGACGTATTGTCTTGAGTGTGATCTTGATCTTGAATAAGGCACCAAGCTGTATGCTCTGTTGTTTAATTCTATCTAACATCAGCACCAATGTTGTGTTTTGCAATGGAAATCTTATTAATTCAGCATCAGGTTCCTTTGCATCCCCTATCTTGCTCTTCACTTTTACGCTGTGTTTGTGCACACAACACTCTGTGCCTGAATTGTGCAGGATGAAGCCTATGGTTTTGCCTTGACTAAGATTTAAAGGTGTATTGTTAGCTAACACGTGAGCTAACATATTCTAAAAGTCCAGTGCAGACTTTGTAGACAGTGGACACTTCAACCTTTTGCTAATCTGGTGGATTAAAGTCTATGGGGGAGCCTCGGCTTTAATTCAGCCATTTTAGGGTGTTAAAGTCTACAGTAGACTTTTAGAAGGGGCTAGCTAACACATTCCAAGAACACATCTTTAAATCCAAATCTAGACAAATTCTGAATGAGAACCTTCATAGCTGAGTGAGTGATACAAGAACTGTCAGGGAGAGCAGCAGATTGGGAAGTCTGAGAATGTTGACACAAATCTCTAGTGGTCTTCAAGAAAAGAGCGTATATAATATTGATTCTCCTGGTTTAGGGTTGTTCTCTGCAGACTGTGACTATAGTGGATGGTTTCTGATGGATTTATAAATTTTGTTGGGGTGAGAGTGTCGATGTTTGTGTCACCAGGAATCTGTAGATAAAAGATAGTATAATTAGTAGCATTTACCTGCATTATTTCTCCACATACTGGTATGTTCTCCTCCACCTTGCGTTTTAGGCTTCAACAAACTTAATCTCAAAGAAAATTGAGTCAAAAATTCTGAGTTTCAGCTGATTTTGTGGCAAAATGGCAAAACCTTGTTTTGATACACAACCATAAATTATCTCAGGTTCACTTGAAAGTAGGCCCAGTTGGCTCATAAGTTTCACTAACTTCATCAAGGTTCTCCATGATCATGAGCTAAGTTCTGAATGTGAAACGAAGCCTGAAAGTTTCGTGGGGTTTCAGGTTTCATATTGAAAGTTCACACAATTCTAGTTTTTATTGACCCAATATTTCTGTAGTTCTGGTGTGTAATTCACTAATGTATCAATGGAAGTCTTCTAAAGGGATGAGGCTGAGTAAAGATCTAGCACAGTAGTAATAACAGTCATTTAATTTATAACTTATAAAGCACTCACCGCATCTGTTGGCAAAGTATTTGGAGTGCTATACAGTAATTTCCAAATAAATTGAAAAAAATTCAATATAATAAAAAATATTGTCCCATATTTAGTGATAGCTAAAACAGAGAAGGGGATCCTCTCTGGAGAGAAGAATTGTTCTCGCTTTGGAGGTAACAGGCTTATAAATTATTTTTAAAAATACAAAGATTATAGATATTTAGAAGCATGGAAAGAGGAGCTGAAGTGGCTGCCCAAGGGGGAATGAATTTCAACGTAAACGTCAATCTGCCACTTGAGAGTCAACCAGTTGTAGAAAATGTAGGGTCAAGTTGATGTTATGTTTTCACAAACTAGTGAGCAAATACATCACCATGTTCAGTTCAGCTACTTCTAAAACTTGCATATACACCACTGATTGGTGCCAATATGACTGCCAGTCCGAGTCTTTGGTAATTATCAAAAAGCAGTGCATGTACTTTGACGTTAACACTCTTTAATGCCCACATTACAGTTTTGTCTCCATGATTTTTGAAGATAAAGCCCAAAAGAGAAATATCTAGTTCAGTACAGTGAGTGGCGCTAACTTTACTACAATAGAAAGGGTCTTTTAGTCTTAGCTATGGAGTTACAAGAGACAACTCCATTATCCGTTCTATTTCTAATAACATATGCACTCTATGGAGTGTTGAAAAACCTTTCTGTCATGGAAGTACAAAATTTTCTGTTGGGAGTTTCCTCCATTGCAGGTGGTGATTTTTGAAAGATCACCCTTTATACATCTATGGTGGTTAGTTACATTTGATGTGACTAATACTATCAAATTTCACTTTCTCTGGAGATTGCCTGTCTTATTTCAGTATATGATGCTATGTGGCTGTGATGGCGCACCAGCCCTGCACTGGGCCCTAAAGGGTTAATAAGCCCTTGGGAGGCCGTGTAGGAGACAGCCAATCAGAGAGGGGCTGCGAGGAGCAGCCAGTCAGAGAGGGGCTGGCACATTTAAGAAGGGCTGCAAAGCAGTGCAGCTTCAGTCACTCCCTGAAGCTTGAGGAGAGAGGAAGACTGGCTGCCTTGCAGGCTGAGGGCAGCAAGCACCCTGGATAGAGCAGTGCTGCAGGCAGAGATCTGGGAATTTAAAGGCAGCTCCTGGTGGACTGTAGGGATCTGCCGGTTGAGGCCCTCAGGCAAGGGCAAAGAGCATGCTTGGGCCGTGGGGAAGTGGCTCAGGGAGCTCTACAGATGAGTTGGAGGGGACGGCGCAAGTGGCGGCCATCTACAGGGTCCCTGGGCCGGGACCTGGAGTAGTGGGTGGGCCCGGGTTTCCCCCCCACCCCCCCCCAGTCGCCACTGGGAAAGTTGCGGAACTCTGGACTGCAGTTGTCACTGAGGGAAGTGGCTGGACAGATATTGCAGAGCCCCCGAAACGCATAGCATCGCATGGCTGGAAAGCTGTGTCACTGAAGAGGATTCAGAGGTCCTGGGAGTGACGTGGGTCCCAAAGCAGACGTGACAGTGGCAAGGCACCTCCAGAAGAGCTAATCTCCATGACAGCCAGCAGGAGGTGCTGGAGTGGTGAGTTGGACCCCATCACAGTGGCACAATTGACAAAATTGTCAAGAAGCACAGTAAAAGCAACACAAGCTACATCTTAGGTTATGGTTTATCTTTTGCTATTCTTCACCACTTACAACACTTTTAGTAAAACTTGCCCAAACAATGAGATTAGGATAAAAGAATTCTTCTTATCTGAAAGGGCTGGCAGCTTGATGTGAAATATATCTGTATTATAGTACCAAAGGACTAAAGCTTTCCAGCGAAGAGAAAAAAGATGAATTTCCATTAGTGTCAGCCAGGTGTACCTTTTTTTTAAATCACCTTCAACTTCTACCAATGGCTAGATTTTCAAAGGGGCTTCTATTCACTTTCAGTATTTGTGCTTCCAAAACAGAATGTATGTAGTCTGACTGCATCTAGCTATTTGATTTGATCCTGCAAACATCATCTGCATGCACCATTTTTTGGTTTTATGGGAGAAAATAATTGTATTCCCCAAACTGTAGACACAAAATTTGAGACAATTTTTGAACACTTAACCTCATATATTTAATAAACTGGGAGTGACATTGGTACTTTGAGCTTACTACTGCCATGTAATGTTGATGTGATGATCAAAAATTATCATTATGAGAGATTTTAAAAATAGACATGAGAAGAAAGTGCTGCTGTTAAGAAAACAAGCTACAAACTGTTTTTAGGTTATTTATTTATTTTGCAGTTTTCCTGCAAGTGTATTAGGAAACTTCAGAGTCAGATTTTAAAGTAATATAGGTATGAGGAAAAAGAGGAGACATGAGAGCAGAGGTCCAGATCCTCAAACTATTTAGGCATGTAACTCCGCTTAATTTGAATGGGAAACGCAGTGGATCTAATTGACCTCGATTTCAGTAAGGCATTTGATACGGGTCCACATGGGGAATTATTAGCTAAATTGGAAAAGATGGGGATCAATATGAAAATTGAAAGGTGGATAAGGAACTGGTTAAAGGGGAGACTACAGCAGGTCACACTGAAAGGTGAATTGTCAGGCTGGAAGGAAGTTACTAGTGGAATTCCTCAGGGATCGATTTTGGGACCAATTTTATTTAATCTTTTTATTACTGACATAGGCACAAAAAGTGGGATTGTGCTAATAAAGTCTGCGGATGACACAAAGCTAGGAGGTATTGCCAATACAGAGAAGTACCGGTATATGATACAGGAAGATCTAGATGACCCTGTAAGCTGGACTAATAGTAATAGGATGAAATTTAATAGTGAAAAATGCAAAGTCATGCATAACAAGAATTTTTGTTTATAAACTGGGGACGCATCACTTGGAAGTAACAGAGGAGGAGAAGGACATCAGAGTATTGGTTGATCACAGGATGAGTATGAGCCGGCAATGTGATATGGCTGTGCAAAAAGCTAATGCGGTCTTGGGATGCATCAGGTGAGGTATTTCTAGTAGAGATAAGAAGGTGTTAGTACCATTATACAAGGCACTAGTGAGACCTCATCTGGATTACTGTGTGCAGTTCTGGTCTCCCATTTTAAGAAGGATGAATTCAAACTGTAACAGGTACAAAAAAGGGCTACTAGGGTGATCCTGTCTTATGAAAACCTGTCTTATGAAAGGAGACTCAAAGAGCTTGGCTTGTTTAGCCTAAGAAGGCTGAGGGGAGATATGATTGCTTTCTATAAATATATCAGAGGGATAAATACCAGGGAGGAAGAGGAATTATTTAAGCTCAGTACCAATGTGGACACAAGAACAAATGGATATAAACTGGTCATCAGGATGTTTAGACTTGAAATTAGACAAAGGTTTCTAACCATCAGAGGACTGAAGTTCTGGAATAGTATTCCAAGGGGAGCAGTGGGGGCCAAAGACATATCTGGCTTCAAGACTAAGCTTGATAAATTTATGGAGGGGATGATATGATGGGATAGCCTAACTTTGGCAATTAATTTATCTTGGACTATTAGCGGTAGATATGCCCAATGGCCTGTGATGGGATGTTAGATGGAGTGGGATCTGAGTTACTACAGAGAATTCTTTCCTGGGTGTCTGGCGGGTGAGTCTTGCCCACATGCTCAGGGTTTAGGTGATCGCCATATTTGGGGTCGGGAAGGAATTTTCCTCCAGGGCAGGTTGGCAGAGGCCCTGGAGCTTTTTCGCCTTCCTCTGCAGCGTGGGGCACGGGTCACTTGTTGGAAGATTCTCTGCACCTTGAAGTCTTTAAACCATGATTTGAGGACTTCAATAGCTCAGACATAAGTTAAGGGTTTGTTACAGGAGTGGGTGGGTGAGATTCTGTGGCCTGCGTTGTGCAGGAGGTCAGACTAGATGAGCATAATGGTCCCTTCTGACCTTAAAGTCTATGATTTCTGTGAGTCTATGATTCTATGAATTAGGCAGCTAAATGCCTTTGAGAATTTGGGCTTAATTTTGTGTGAGATTTCTCCATTACATAGTACATAGGCAAGATATTTATGACAACTCACCACGTGGCTTTGTGCAGTGTAATTTGTTGAGGGCAAGAGCTGCATGAAGGTTAGGTTGATTATTTTCTTTTTCTTTCCTATTGAGATTGATTTTTGTTACTTATGATTCAGTAATTAAATTCGTATATGATCCACTTCTGCTGTCTTTGACTGTCCTCAGCTGCCATTAAAGACAATGGGAGGTCAGGGTATTCATGATTGTAGAGAATTGGGACCTTGATGTGCAGGGGTTAGGTGGTATGCAGAATGGCTTTGGAGTAGGCTTACGTGCTCACCCAAATATGGTTTGGTTGTAAATCTGGAGAGAGATTTTTGTTTTTAAAATTTGATGCACTTCTCTGTTCCTATATGTTTATTTCTCACAGTAATACCAAGTTCTTACTAATACAAATGTTTTTATCTTGAGAGTGCTTTACAATAGTAATTCACTCAATCACAGATCAGTATACTACTAATTGTACAGTTGGGGAAACTGAGGCACTGAGAAATTTAAACTCTGTCTACTCAGCCCCACAAATCAGACTGCGTGGAAAGGAATTGCAGTGTGCACTGGTGTGCTGTGATGTAACTTCCCTGTGTGGATGCTGTGGGTGCAAACTAAACAGGTACCCAGGTTGCATTTCCTTTTTAAACAGGACTAAGTTAATACAAACGAGGTACCTTTTAGTTCATGCTACAGTGTGCACACACAGGAGTTTCTGCACAGCACGCTAGTGCACGCTCAGTTCAGACCTCAACAGTCCAAACTGCATGTAAACAAGCTCTAACTCAGTGGGTTTCAGCCTTTCCATATTACTGTACCCTTTCAGGAGTCTAATTTGTCTTGTGTAACCCCAAGTTCTACCTCACTTAAAAACTACTTGTTTACAAAATCAGACATAAAAATACAAAAGTATCAGAGCACACTATTATTGAAACATTGTTTACTTTCGAATTTTTACCATATAATTATAAAATTAATTGATTGGAATATAAATACTGTACTTACATTTCAGTGTATAGATATAGAGCGGTATAAACAAGTCATTGTATGAAATTTTAGTTTGTACTGATTTCGCTAGTGCTTTTTATGTAGCCTGTTGTAAAACTCGGCAAAGATCTAGATGAGTTGATATACCCTGGAAGACCTCTGCATACCAGGGTATATGTATCCCTGGTTGAGAACCACTGCTCTAAGCGACTTGCTGAAGGGAACAGAGGAATTCGGAGACGAGATTGGTGGTTAGTCTTTTTCTATGTAAAACTCCATTATGAGTCTACCAAAATAAGTTTTTCCTGTGTAAGAACTGTAGCCTCAAACTCATTATGATAGATTCCTGTGAAATGCTTGTACAGATGGTGTTTTAGTTCTAAAAATTTTCTATTTCAGTAGGAGGCCCCTTTTTTCATGAACTTTGTTTCTTTTTGCTTCAGTTCCTCTGAGTCAGTGCGGCACTACTGCACTTCATTACTGCACATACCTTATAATTAATAGAAATTTAAAAAATGCTTGTTAGTTTTAATATTGTCTGGATGGAAAAGTCTGTGACACACTTAGGAATGGTCACAATTCCTTGTAGTGCTTTTTAAGAAGCAAATCCTAGTTTTGTTTTGTTTTAAAAACAGGCTACTTAAATTTACTATAATTTGATAACCCTCTTTTGTTTTTGAGAACTTTCTTGGTTAGTATGAAACCTCTTTTATTGGCTACAGCCTCACATTCTTTCTCAATACGCAGGAGTGGATTATACTGCTTAGCAGCATTCAGTGAAATTTTTGTGTATGCTTGTTTCTAAATAATCCAAGTGAAGTTGCTTTCAAGTGTTCTCCCCCACACCTTCCATAAAGCATACGCTTATTTAACTGTTCTTTTTTGTGAAGCTGATTTGTTTAGTTTTACACAAAATAATTAGGGTATTACTAGCAAATCAAAACGCTGAAAAAAAAGAAAAATGTGAAATGTTCTTTTGTTCAAGTGTACATTTCTGGAACCACTGAAACATGATTAATAACTTTAAAATTCTGATTTGAACCTACCACAGCAAATAAATTCAGCGTGAAAGCCGAAAGTTTAATAAAATGTTTCTGAAACTTGCTCTGTGAAGTTACAAGTTTCATTCCTGATTATCTGTCTGTTCATCCATCCTCAGACATACATCACATAATGATAATTTAAAATATATGAAATCCCTAAAGATGGTTAGCAATTTGGGATTAATTTAATAGAATTAAAGTGTTAAAAAGACAGGCTTAAGGCATTAACAATATTCTGAAGTGTTGAAAAATATTGTAGCGCATTAAGACTAGAGGGGTGAAAGTAAGGATGGAAAGGGCAGAATTGTCTGAAAAAACTAATTCTCAAAGCGCTTTTGCTCATCCCTACACTCCAACTAAAAGTAAGCCTTCTTTTGAGCCCTGAAAATATTTGGTTAAGAACCAGCTCTATCTCCATGCTATTTTATAGTCCTTCTACTGCACAGTGGTGGGGAGAAGAAAACCGCCTTGCTCTCAACTCAGAAAATGCCAGAGTACCATGGATGTGTAGAGGGATGGGGTTGGGAAAAAGGACGCAGGGCTTCAGGCTGAACAGCCCCCTCTCCCAAAATAAAACAGGGAAGGGGTACTGAGCTAGCCCTTGAAGATCCAGAAGAACTAGTGGCCTTTTATCTGCCCCTCCAAGGCCTTAGTGGTGAATACAGGCTGTTCAGGCTTCTCCTCTGGTGAAAGCATGAGCCCTTCCAACAGCATCAGGCAGAGGGGAGAGAATGAGGATCACAGGGCTTGTTTATGAAGAGGGGTATTAGGCAAAGGGAGATGGCACATTTCTGGGGGTGGGGAGCTCTGAAGCTCTACAAACATTGGTTAACCATCTTAATTATTCAGTTTTTATCTGACCCAAACCTGCTCTGCAAAGCTTTGGTTATTCCTTCCCTGGGTGAGGGGATTGGTGGACTAGGATTTAAGCAGGCTAAAAATGAGAGCCAGGATAAGTGTATAAATTATAGCTGTATGTATAACTATCCTTCGAGGTCCCTAAACTTGTACCTTTGGGGAGTCCAACTACGATAGAAGAATCTTGTTCTTTGCATTTCTTCCAAAATCTCCATTTCTCTTTCATTTTTGCCCATCCCTATGCACCACTCCCTTGGAACCACCCTGGCATATACTTAAATCTGATGATAGAGTTTAGGAGAAACCTGTAGGCGAGCGAACAGAAGGGTATGTATTGCAGGAGATGATTTTTCAGAGTTTTCAGGAAATTGCTGCTTCTTCGAGTGCTTGCTCATGTCAATTCCATCTTAGGTGTGTGCGTGCCCACATACACAGTCATCAGAGATTTTTTGCCTTAGCGATATCCTTAGGGTTGGCTGTGGCACCCTCTTGAGTGCTGCACTCATGCACTGGTATATTAGGCGCTGCCAGCTCTACACTCTCTCAGTTCCTTCTTGCCACCCCTGACAGTTGTTTTGAGCACCTCGTCTTGCATTGCAAGAGTGTTAGCGGTTCTTTACAACCCATTGTTCATCTTCTTTGTATATAATTGTCCATCTTATTTGTATATAATTGGTAGGTACTTAGTCAACAAATTCAAGGAGGCCCTTCTGAAGGACTGAGCCCAGGAGTTCGCTGCTTTAGTGGAAGAAGACACAGCGATGGCAAGAGGGGCCCTCCAGATGCCCTGGGACGCTATGGACTCAGCAACCAGGTGATCACCTCTGCGGTGGTCATGAGGCGCAGCTCCTGGTTACAGTCCTCCGGGGTATCTGAGAAGATGAAGGACCTCCCATTTGAGGGGGCAAGGCTCTTCTCTGAGCTCATGGATGCAAGGCTCCATGGCCTTAAAGACTCCCGTGCCTCGCTCCATTCCTTGGGCCTTCATACCCCTCAGCAGGCCAGGAAGCCATTCCGTTCTCCGCCTCCTCCGCATCCCCCGTCTAGGTCCTGGGGAGTTCCCTGGCTGAGCACCTACAGGAAAAAAGGATAGAGACAAGGTGTCTAAGCGGTGACACCTGTCATCTTACCGTTCGTCTGCTCAGCCTGGGCCTTTCAGGAACCAAGGAGGCCAGAAGCAGGCATTATGATGGTGCGCTCGAGGACGGCACCCCAGTTACATCCCGGGATCCACCCTCCTACTCCTTTTCCTCAACTGCCTGTGCCCCTTCTGGTCAGCCTCGTCACGGCTGACCTCAGACCATTGGGTGATTGGACCTGGGGTGGGGAGCCCACTTGGGTGGTCTCAGCACGCAAAGTCATTGGTCGAGTCACGATCGCTCCCTACACATCAATGTCAGGAAGCTCAGGGCATTTTGCTTGGCCTGCCAAGCCTTCCTACCTCACATAAGAAACAGGGTGGTTCAGGTCCTGATGGACAATACAGTAGCTATGGTCTATATCAACAAGCAGAGCCAGATCTCTACCCTTTGCCAAGAAGCCCTTAGGCTCTGGGACCTCTGTGTACAACATGATATCCATGCTGCACACCTCCCCGGGGCCAGGGATACAACATATCGTAGCCGCACACCTCCCTGGGGCCAGGAACGCTTTGTCAGATCGCCTCAGCTGGACCTTCTCGTCTCGCCATGTGTGGTCGCTTCATCTGGAGATGGCCTGCCTCATCTTTCAGGTGTGAGGGACTCCCCGGGTGGACCTGTTCACATCCTGGCAGAACAGGAAATGCTACGTTTTCTGCTCGATTTGGGGGATGGACAGAGGCTCGCTGTCGGATGCTATTCTGCTCCCATGGTCGGGGGCTCTGATGTATGCCTTCTGTCCAGTGCCGTTAATTCACAGAATCCTCATGAAGATCAAGCAGGACAGGGCGAAGGTGATCCTTATAGCACCGGCTTGGCCGCACCAGCATTGGTTCAGCATGCTGCTGGACCTCTCTGTGGTTGCTCCATTACAGCTACTGCTCCGGCTGGAGCTGTTGTCCCAAAACCAAGGCAGGCTTCTGCATCCAAACCTGGCAGCGCTGTACCTGACGGCTTGGCTGCTGCATGGTTAAAAGTGGAAGAACAGGAGTGCTCGGCTGGTGTCCAATAGGTTCTGCTGGGCAGCAGAAAGCCCTCCACCAGAGAAACCTACCTGGCCAAATGAAAGCGGTTCACTTGTTGAACCTCAGATAAAGGCATTCAGCCCAAGTGGGCCTCATTGCAGTTAATCCTGGACTACTTTCTGCATCTCAAGCTTCAAGGCCTGTCCCTTTCATCTATTAAGGTCCACTTGGTTGCTATCTTGGCCTTCCATCTGCCCCTCGAGGGTAGGTTGGTAGGAGGGTCTCACAGTTTCATACAGGCTAAGATATTTACTTACCTGTCTTTTTTTTTCAAAGCCGCATAAATCGGAGGAGCATAGGTTGCATTCCCTAGACATCAGGAGGGTGCAAGCCTTTTACATTGAAAGGACCAAGCCATTTCGCAAGTCAACACAATTGTTTGTCATGGTGGCCGACAGGATGAAAGGTCGTCCAGTGTCTGCTCAAAGAATTTCTTCTTGGATCACTGCCTCCATTCGTTGCTGCTACGATCAGGCAAAGATGCCCCCTCCAGCGATCATAACCACCAGGGCACAAGCCTCTTCAGCAGCTTTCCTAGCCCAAGTACTTATCTGGGACATCTGTAGTGCGGCCACCTGGTCATTTGTCCACATGTTCACATCCCATTATGCACTTACCTGCAGGCCCAGGATGATGCTGGCTTCGCTAGAGCAGTGCTGCAAGCCGCAAGACTATGAACTCCAAGCCCACTTCTGTTTGTGAGTCACCTAGAATGGAATGAACATGAGCAAGCACTTGAAGAAGAAAAAAAAGGTTACCTACTTTTTAGTAACTGTTCTTCAAGATGTGTTCCTCATGTCCATTCCATTACCCATCTTCCTGCCCCTCTGTCAGAGTTGCTGGCAAGAAGGAACTGAGAGGGCTGGCGGCGCCTAATATATCGATGCATGAGCGCGGCACTCAAGGGGGTGCCATAGCCGACCCTACGGATACCGCTAAAGCAAAAATCTCTGACGACTGTGCACGTGGGCACGCACACACCTAGAATGGAATGGACATGAGCCACACATCTCAAAGAACAACAGTTATGAAATGGCAGGTAACCGTTTTTTCAGGTGGGAGGGGTTTTTATCGGGGTGTTTGTGTGTGTGTGTGAGAGAGAGACTTGAAGGGTATGGAGTGGGCAGGGTGGGTGGCCTCTGAACCCTTGTACTTGCTGTACCTGTTTGGCGGATAAACAGATGACTTCATGGTCCAGGACTATCAACTTAGCTCCTTCTAAATTCAAGGGGGAGAAAAATAAAAATACAGGACTGTTTGGTTGCCAGCTTCCACTTATTAATAACGGTCATTTTTAGAAGAGCTTAGTTTGCTCTGTGGCATAATGGCCAGCAATGTTTTATTTAAAAATCAAGTGTTTTGGCTTACAGGGCTTTTAACTGCTCTCCCCTATCCCAAACCTGATATGTTTTAAAATTTGTTTTGTAGTATTATAGTTTTTTTAAATGGTCAATAGACATTTTATGTGATATGTAGAAATACACATTTGTGTGTGTAAGTTTACATTTTATATATACCTCATGCAACCTCATTTGAAGCCATTACGTTTGGGCAGGGTGTACGCCAGAGTATAGTTTGTGTCTATATAATATAATTAATTAATATACACAACCACACAAACATATACAACATACAATTTCTGCTCTGACTTAGAACTTGCCCATTGACTTCCATTGAGATGGTGTCGGGTACAACTCAGAGCACAATTTGGCCCATAATATTTTTTTAAAAAGCAACCCGACTAGTATGTTTGTGCTGAAATATAGCATGCACATTGATTTTTTTGTTTAAAGATCATTTTTAAAGCCCTGAAGTATGGAGATATAATGGAGGCTCTGAAAGAATCTTAACCACAATGGCACTAGTGGATGCAACAGTACGTTCACACTGAAATGGGCACAGCCTACCATACTGAAAAGGTTTACATGGTTCTGTGTTATTATTAAACTGCTTAATGCATGACTACTTGTTATGCTTAACCACTTGAGTCTGTTTGAGAAAGAGGAAGGAAATCTTAATTCTGTTTGCATATAAGAAGAGCAGTTATATTAACTTTTTAGGATATTGAGGGCCAGATCATCGGTTGTGACTGACCTGCTCAAAATGCAATGGTGTGCAAATGTAAAATTCACCTTTGCATTCTCTTGGCCCTGGTGCAGCTTCTGTGCGAGGCTGATTTAATTTACTCTGGCTAATAACAGCCACAGGAGGCTGAGACCACAGCTGAGGATTGGTGTAGTGTAGGTGTATTCTAGCTACATACCCATTTTCCTGCTGTACCAGTAGTAGCAGGGAGTCACTCTTCTGGCTCTGTGCTTCTGGAGGATCACCCTTGGGCCTTTTAAACCAGCTTTGAGGACAGATAACCAACATGGTGTGGTACAAACTGACAGCACCATAGGTTGTGTCTCCCTATGTCAAAAAGTGAAATTAAACTGTTAGCACATTTATGCCTATCTGCGGGTATCAGATGATTGAGAAATACATTTAAAAAAACCCCTCTCCTGGGAGGTTATTGTAGCTTCTTTGATGTGACTAATTAGCTCACTCAAAGTAAACAGTGACTAACAGTCTAATAACTGGCTAACAGAAGGAACTTCATAACATTTTCAAATTCTTAATCAGAGGAGCCTTTCAGTGCTTTGCAAGAAGTTGAGAATGATTCTCCTTCCTGAGAAATAGTTGCCAGTGGTCAGATCATAAAGTACGTAGTCACTTTTCTCCAAGGTATATTTACGAATCTTGGCCTTTGAAGAGTTTAAATATTGGGGGAGAGCAGTAGGCCTGGAAATGTGTTTAAACTGCTAAGTTTGATCCTAGCTCTGTTCAACAGACTCAAAGCAAACATTTTAGTTTGCTGAGGCTGACTTACAGTAACTTGCTGTCTTTGCAGAGTTTCATAGAGAAGGAGATATTTCTTATAAATAGCGGTAAAAAAACCCAAGCTTTTATTTGTGACTGTGTTAATCCTTCTCATTTCTTAAGTAGTGGTACTAAAAACAATTTAAATGATTATAAAAATATAAATTAAAACTAAATCACACAAATTGAAAGGGAGATATTGTACAACTCAGGTTTCAGAGTAGCAGCCGTGTTAGTCTGTATTCGCAAAAAGAAAAGGAGTACTTGTGGCACCTTAGAGACCAAGGTGCCACAAGTACTCCTTTTTATTGTACAACTCAGTATCTGCAAATTTGGCAGTTAACTATGACTGTAGATGTCTACCCCTGCTGTATTTAGTTTTTTCTTTTTTTGCTGGAGCTATGTAGTGATTCTACAACTGCTATGAGATTCTTTCTCATCAAGCTAAGCAGTCACTATAACGTTTCCATATGTCAACAAGCATCTCAGAGATGGTTTGTATTCTATATACCATTCTTACCCAGCCACCTGAACATTTCTGATGCTGGACGTGAGGCTAAATCCCTCTTGCCTTACTTGCATGAGTAGTTCCACAGAACCCCTGGGATTACTTGTGCAAGGAAAGGAAGGAGGGTTTGGGCCTTCTAGTAGAAGGTAAATTTAAAAGCTCACCACCTGCTGATACCTGGGCTTCTGTGTTTCTCTTGCAGCAGTCAGTGACGTCACAAACACCTCAAATGGAGTGCAGGGGCTCTACTCGCTGAATGGCGTTAAGTGTCAGAGCAATAACCCACTGTCTGTAATGGGAGAAACACTTAGCTCGAAGTCAGCAAGGAAGAAAAATGATTTTCAGCTATTTGGATTTCAGTTGTATTTATTTGCTCTTTTAAAGATTTAGAACCCAATCCAGCTCTTTCAGAAGCAGGCACCTGCTTCTTTGGAGCCCCTGGATCTGCAAAGTGTTGAGGGCCCTCAACTCCCATTGACTTCAGCGGGTGCTGAGGATGCTAAGCATCTCTCAGGATCAGGCTTTTGCTGTGGCTGGGTAGATTACTCACTTGGGCAGCAGCAGTCAGATTGACTCGTAGGATTGTACAGGAATTCTGTACACTGCAAGCAGCTTCAGTGACCTGGTCCAAAGCCTGTAGAAGTCAATGGAAAGGCTCAAGGCCCCAGTGTTTAACTTCAGTAATATGCAGGTGTAGTTTCTTTTTCTGCCCCATGAATTCTCTGCACTGGATTAGTGCAAGGCAGCCTGGCCCTGCTCTCTGCCCACACTTTTTCCCTTTTGTGTGTGAGAACACAATCAGCAGGGGAGCCTGTACTCAACAAGATGGTTTCCACAGCTGCGGACTGATTTGCGGTGCCTCTGCGCACCTGCATGGGTGCAGATAGTCTCTTTGCATCCCTTTTCTGTGGCATACGGGGGAATATACTGGTTATGATTTGACAGCTTAAACTGGTCTTTTGTAGTTAATCAGGTTTATATAAGCACTTTTCATTTTAGCAATATGGGCCCAATGCTGCAGTCCTACAGAGAGAAACTCCCAATTAAAGCCAATGGGGTTTTGCTTGCAGCTGACCGAAAGCTGGGCTCTAAATTTCCTTCTACATTTAATTTTTCTCCGGGGTAGAAAAAATCTAGCTAGTTACTGACTTCAGCTAAAGAAAGTTCTTCTGTTGTTCAGACAATTTAGAAGAGTTCTGAACTTCCACATGCTACTCTCGGGGCACCCAATGATGTAGCTCAAGAAGAATTTGGGCCTGATCCTGCTGATGTTAGTGTGACTTTGGACTCTACCTGGACCTGATTCTGCACCACTGATGTCAGTAGGGGCTTTGACATTGATTTCAAAGAGTGCAGGATCAAGCCCTATACTCCATAAAATATAGGGATTGCATTGTTACAGAGTGTTCTGGGCTTGTGCTCAGTTTTGAAACAAAAGATTGAATGCAAATTTGAGCTGTACTGTGTGCACTATTATAATATTAAGATTACCTTCATGGTCATTATGATAGTGCTTTACTATCTTGTAAAATTTTCATATCACAAAGAAAGGCCCAGTTCTGCAAACTCTTGCTACCTGGCATTATGCTTATGGGACTATTTACAGTAGTAAGCGCTACTACACCTGACAGTGTTGACAGGCTCAAGTCCATAATTAGTACCTCTCACAGTAACTCTTCTCCAGTTAGTTCAATTTCTTTTATTTCTGCAGAAATTTAAAAAAGACAACAGAAAGGAACAGGATGATAAAAAGAAAAGCAGGGAAAGAACTGGTATCCGTATTCTAAAGGTCTCAATTAATGTTTGGAAATGCCACAGATATGATAGTGAAAAATAACTAAATCGAAAATCCATTTACAAACAGGAACATAACTGTCCATTTTAAGTTGTTAGTTTAAGTAAGGTATACTATTTGTAAGGCACAAAATGTTTGTAAAATGTATGTTCAAGCATGTGATTAAAGTAAGATAGTTCTTATCTATCAGTTTTTGTAGCCTGTGATACGGTTTGATAGTATTTTTTATAACTCATTAAGAATTTTGTAATACATATCTGAGTCATTCTCTCTAAATCACCTCATATGTGTGCAATTGTTCAGAATGTAAAAAAATAACACTTTTGGGACCAAGGTGTTGGATTTTAAACTTTCCTACAAATAGGAAGAAAATTTTTAGTTAATACACGTACTGTGGAATTTATAAAATAAATCAGCCATAATTCTACAGGTGTATTTTTCCAGCAAAATATATTTACCTGTTTTGTTTTTTGCTTGCTTTTTGCTTGAAGGTGGTCAAAAAGTGGTGATCAATGTATGTATGCAAGAAACTTAGGACACCCTTATCCTAATGAGGTTGGCAATGGCTCTATTACATCATTCCAAATAGCAAAATACTGGGTCTCAAAACACAGACCTTTTTAATACGAGGGAAATGGCTTCTTTATTAGATATATATTCCATTAAGATCTGATTATTCAATCTTTTTACACTCCCTCCCCCCCCACCATTTGGTTCACAGCAACCAAAAATGCTACTTTTCTGGGAAAAACTGATATTCTGACTACAGTTTTGTAATTTAATGATGGAGAGTTTCCTTAGTAAACCAATTTAGAGTACTAGAATGCCTTATCTTATATCCAGACCTTGAACATAAAAGGCATTTTATACCAGCAATTGTTCATTTAATGAGCAATTGCAGAGTGCAGGACGGTTAAGGGATTGAGCTATATGCACCATTATTGCAAGAAGTATTCCGAAATACCAGAAATAGGACGTAAGCTCTGATCAGGGAGACTGTGAGCACAATTACCTTCTTTTCAAATCCTTCTGTGACACTGCGGGAGGAAAAAGGACTTTGAAACTTGAAAGGAAAGAGCTTGCTTTCAACCTCAAAAGCTAGGAGGAAAGGGCTCTGAAATTTGCTCAGTATTCCCAATCACCATTAGCCTGTTTCTTCCTTTAGCCTCAAGGCATTCTCCGCTTTTGAAAAGATGTAAGAAATTCAGTCACAATAGAGAGCCTAGTTTTGAACATGTTTCACTCGGTCCATTGAGGTCTGGTCTTCAGCCTTTGTGTAGGGTGAATTGAGCTGAGCAGCTAGCTGGTTGGGGAGAGGGTGAAATGAGCAGTCTCTGTGCAGTCACAACTTATGGCAAAGAAAAGATTACCCTTTCCTTTATTTTACAATATGCAGTTCCGGTACAATCCTGCTAGTGGCAATATGCGGAGCAGGCTTGTGCTTAAGTCAATACGGAGCACTTGGTTATAGCAACTCTTGTAAGTTTGTCTTGTAATTGAAGCTGCTGTTGACCTTGCTTGGAGACCATTTGTTAAAACCGTTTATTTAGCATAAACTGAAATAATAAACCCTCCTTCTCTTAGGCCGATTGTGATAGGGTGACATTAGTTTGATTTAATGATAGCCGCCTGACCCCTCAGCTAGAGAGAGCTGCTTTGAATAGAGAGAGTTCACTAGGAAGCACACAGGAAGAATACTAATGAGCTTGTTAAATTTAGCATGGCACCAACCACTTTTAATCCTCTAATGGGAGAAGCACTGCCTCTGAGAGAGAGGGAGGGAGATAAAAGAGGGAGGGAGGGGAGAGAGAGAGAGAATGTCCACATACCCGTAGCTCGAGAATTTCGATCAAGAGAAGAGCTTGGAGAGAGTAAGCCAGGGTCTTTGGACTGAGTTGTAAGTATGTTGTCTGTTCTCTTACCAGATGACGTGTGTCCTCCTAATCAGTGAAAGACAATAATGATAGTTGCAAGTTGAGTATAGAAATATGATATGAAGGCTAACCTATGCAGCCTTTGCTACAAGATGACTGTTATTTAATGTGGGTATCTCAGAATTTGTTGAGGGGAGCTTCAGCATCTAAGCAATGGTTTGAAACTGATTTTATCACTGACTTAAAACGCTTGAACTAAAAAGTTTCCATTTGTGTCTGCAGAATGTTAATGAAAACAAACAAACAAAAGTTTAATGGAGACAAGAAGTTCAGTGGACTGACATGTTCATGTTTGTTTCCCTTATTTTTTTTCATTTTTATTAGGCACAAAAATAAATAATTAAAATGCATTTGCTTAGGCATGTAGATCGATTAAAAGCTTTTTTGAAAAGATTTGTTAATGAAACAAAGTATTCTTTGATGCTATATTTAAAAAAATGATTATGGCTAAATACCAAGAATAATATATTTCCCATTAGATGTGAGAATCTTGGATTAAGTTGATAGCTCTAGACCTGGGTACTTGTTACACGTGTTTGTGGCTACTAGCTAGTATCATTCAGTGGGGAAACGTGGAGAAGGAGAAAGCTACTACAAATTTATCATTTGGGCCTGATTCTCTTTTCTGTAACACCTCAGTAGTCAAGAGAAACTGTGCTAAAAACTGAGGGGTACAAAACAGGTGTGAGAGGAGAATCAGGCCCTTTGACTTTAAAACATTATCTCTCTGAAACTTTTTAGTAAATCGGATGTTTCTTTTGGCCCTAAAGCAGGCCGTTTTTAAACATAGGATAGCAGTAACCGTTGTCTTGTGTTTGGCTGTAAGAATCTATTGGCAGATGCTACTAGAGAAGTGAGTTGTTTGCTTACATTTTTGCTATGGACTCCCACTTGTTGCCATGGTGGACGGTATGTTTCTGTCAATAATTTGGCCTGGCGCAGCTTGTCTGCACTTACTCTTAAACTTTATTGAACAATTCAGCTGAAACAGAATGAGATTAGACAGCTTTCGCCTTTTTGCTTGCTGAAGTGGTTTTACTGCAGTTATAAGAGCAGGCAGAATTATTGCAAGAAAAGTTTCCCTTCAGTGTATGAGAATTCTTTCAAATAACTTGGCTATTTGTGATTCTGGAGTGCGTGTACTGTCAGTTTTCATCTGCTCCGTATCAAAAGCACCTCTGTGGTGCAGAGCATGAAGTAAACTCTAACAAAATGTTTATCCATTGGATTTCCTTATTATTGCAAAAATGCCATGGTGTTTACTTAAAAAATATTTCTGGGGGACTATTTAGAGGGGAAGCAGTGTTCAAAAATGATTGACTGGCTAAACAGTAAGCATTATTTTTATAAAAAGAAAAGGAGTACTTGTGGCACCTTAGAGACTAACACATTTATTAGAGCATAAGCTTTCGTGAGCTACAGCTCACTTCATCGGATGCATTTGGTGGAAAAAAACTGTTTTTTTCCACCAAATGCATCCGATGAAGTGAGCTGTAGCTCACGAAAGCTTATGCTCTAATAAATTTGTTAGTCTCTAAGGTGCCACAAGTACTCCTTTTCTTTTTGCGAATACAGACTAACACGGCTGCTACTCTGAAACCTGTCATTATTTTTATGATGAGGAAAAATAATTTGTTGGTTTTGGAAAATATTTTTTCTCTTTTTTCTCCTTTTTAAGAGCTATTTATTAAAATGAAACACATTTTGCTTTAATTTTCAAAGTTACTAAAAGTAGGTTTGAATTCCGTCAGCAATTTAAAAAAAATCATCTCATTTCATACCAGTAATTGGTGCCTTGATTCTTGACACATGCAGATTTTAAGAGGGACAGAATAAACTGAATTATTCAACAGACATGGACTTCTTGTTCTATTCTGGGATGGCAATTTAACAAATGTTAACTTTACACGAAGAGTAAAGAATGAAATCCTTATCTGATTTTCAAATTGATTATGTTGCTATACAAATCACTTCATCATAGTATAGTAGCATAGGTTAGCCCTGCTCTAGTTAAGGGTCTGTCAGCATTTCAAATAGAATATAATCCCCTGTTTTTAAGAGTTTGCATCTCATCTGCAAAAGTTCACTCTAAGGTGAAATTTAATATAAAAGGCTTGAGCCAGAGAGAAAGTGGTGGAAAAATTACTTGGACTTTTTTTAAAGTTTTATACAAGCAGTTTTATAAAACCTAATATAAGTTGTAAACTAAAACAGCTTCAGTGTAAAAATATGAAAACTTTAAACTCCATCAATCCAGAGGATAGAGTAGTGCTTATGCATATTAACACAAAGGAAAAAAAATCAGGCAAAGATTGTTAGGTTTACAATATTTTTGTCCCTGTTTATATTAACTACTTCACCCTGGGCCCAATCCTGCAAGTCTTCAGCGCACAGATGGGAGACCATGGAGGATCTGGGCTCAATGACTAGCTCCTCTTCAGAAGCTGGTTGATACGATAATTGCAAATATAAAAATAATCCATACATTTACACAAACTACATTGATGTTTTTCTTTGCTACTTTTGGGAAAAAATGCGCCCAAAACGCTACATTTAAAATAAAGTTATAGACTGATAAAAGCATTTAGATAGTGGCCAGAACTCAGCCTGATGCAATTAGATATTGCTGTATGCACAGGCCCCCTTTCTGAACTCACTTATAGCAGTTGAAAATAGGGGTAACTTGACTGAAGTCAGTAGAGTCAGACTGGTGCAGAATTTGTGAGAGATTGGAATTAGGTTTATGCCCTTTCTTATCCCTGTACTGAGTAGGCACAAGAGGGGGTTAAAGATGAAGTTTTAGCAGAACTTAAATGTTCTGGCCTTTGACAGTTAAAGCGGATTCTTCTTATCATTCTGAACTGTTCTTTTTTGGTGCGTCAATTATAAAATAGCGCCGCATAGTTTTTTTCCTTCCTAATTTGTTTTCGGTTAGTGTTCTTGTTGTTATCTGTTTTTGCACCAGAATTTTGATGAGCTCTTGAACAGTTTCTGCAGTTGTTTGTGAACATATTCTTATATTTATGTAGACAATATTATCAGTGCGTACTTATAAAGTGGGCCTTCTGGAAACAGGAACTGGAGACCAAATGTTCTGACTTTGTAGATATAGAGTCAGACTCCAGCCAGTGATGATAGAATTGTTAACCAGCTCTCTTCCCGCCCTTATATAAGCAATGATGTACTGTCAAACGGGTACTTTACGATGATATGTGTATAGATGATGGAACTTTGAAGTCATATGTCTCATGTGAAAGGTACCTGAAAGTGTGTAGCTAACAGTTGAACACCTGCACTTCTTGCATCTCTTTAAATGTATGTGTGTGTGTGTGTGTGTGTGTGTATAAAATACAAATAGGGTAGGGCTTTGTTTGGGAGCCATTGGTGGAGTAGCCAGGGATGGGTCCTTTGCACCCCCTTACATTAAGTTAAAGGCTGTCACAGGGTGGCTTGGAGACGTACTGGCCAAAAGGCCACGGAATGAGTGATGTCATGGATCCCGTGGCCATACCAACACACCCAGGTAGTGCAGAGTGGACTGCAACACCCATTTCAACCCATCCCCTGGAGACGCGAGCGCAAGGCATGTGCTTCAGGCCTAGGCACTGGCCCGAAGTTGGGGATTGGCATTCATCTTCCTAATTCCTTTGTATGTCAGCCACAGAAAATCAAGTTATTTGGGTTTCATGCCGGGCAGCTGAATTTCACCCATATTGGTCACATACAGATATGTGTAAACTGTAATTTTTATAAAAAGAAAAGCAGTACTTGTGGCACCAGTCTCTAAGGTGCCACAAGTACTGCTTTTCTTTTTGCGAATACAGACTAACACTCTGAAACCTGTAATTTTTATGTATTTGTGAGTGAAAGCTGTTTAACTCAATGCTGTAAAGTGTTAACCTTGAAGTCAGTACATCTCGACACATGTGGGTGACATTTTTATAGCAGGTGACTTCACTGCTCCTATCTTGTGCTTGCTTAGTAACTGGAACAGGATAAATGCATTATACTGTCGCCTAACTTAATTTTAATGAATAGGGCCTTTTCTATTACTCCAGGCTCTTGTCTTTTAACAGTGCATCTTTTTGTGGGTGGAGCGGCACAGAGGCAAATACAAAGCAGCAGTGGGTGGCTAGACTTGATTTAGTCTCAGCTAGCAGGGTTCATCTTCTACTGTTTGTGACAAATTGTCTTTTTCCTCCCAGTCAAGCGGCCAAAAATTTCAGCCTACTTGTCCCAGAGGCAAGAAAACAGCAAGTTTGTGTCCATTCGTGTAGGATTAATAGCCCTGCTGGTAAATGCATCAGTGAATGGGTGATGATGATCTACTGCTCAACTGCCACTTGGTCTGAGTGGGCTAGTTTTTTCAGCTTGTATCCCAGAACATCTTTCATAACCACACGTGTATGTACTGTCACAAACTTACATTGCAGCTTGGAAAGTGGTGAAAAGTGGAGGGAAAAGTACTTCTATTTTATTTGCTATAAGTGGTCTAAAAGTGTTCTCTCTCTCTCTTTCTCTTGTTGCCATTTTTTTTCCCCAGAGGATGAAAGTCCTGGACAAACCTATCACAGAGAGAGAAGAAACGCAATCACAATGCAGCCACAAGGTGGGCAAGGCCTCAGTAAAATCAGTGAAGAGCCTTCAACATCTAGTGAGGAAAGGGCCTCATTAATAAAGAAGGAGATCCATGGATCTATATCGCACCTTTCTGAACCTTCTGTACCTTATCGTGGGACGGTTTTTGCAATGGACCCCAGGAATGGTTACATGGATCCTCATTATCGTGAGTATTTAATGCAAGTTCATTTCAGAAAGCAAGATTGGAAGGATACTGAAGCTGTCATATTTAATTGCATTTTGCACTGGCACTTTTCATCTCTCTCAGGATGAATCATTTTGCCTGTATATGTCTAAGATAATATAAGAATAGTTATTCTTTTCGTTTATGTAAGAAAATGTTGTGAATAGTTGCATTGTATCCCTAAATTAGCATAGGCCTCTGCAGAAAAGACTTCAGAAGGGCATGTGTCATCTGTTGCTAATCTTCATGAACCATCAAACGTTATATTTGCTCCACCTACTTAGCAATACATGAAAAAAAAAGCCTAATTTAAAAAGAGCAGAGAGGAAAAGCAAATAGGCTTTAAAAATTATTTAAAAGCTATTTTAACTACAATTTAAAGAAAGGAGGAAACACATCTTTTGGAAAGAGAATTTTTTGTTTTGTTTTGTCATTTTCTCCCCAGCTACAGTCCCCCTGAGTTAGTGAAAAAAGTGAATGGTTTCAACTTCTGAAGTCCTGCTCAGGCATTAATAAAAAGTAAGAAAGTAACTGACACTTGAACACAGATGTGGAATGGATTTCTCCACAGGCAAAATATGAGGGAGTTAAGCAATTTTTTTTCATCTGCTTCTAGTTTAAAAAAAATCATTTAGTTGTGTAATAATGAACATCTTGAGGTGTCAAGGCTAGTGCCTTTTGATTATAGATTTATCACCTTGTCAGGATACAGATTTGCCATTTAACCTTCCAGTCTCCAGTTCCAGATGATAGGCTAAAGACCCACAAAGAGGGGCCAGTCTGTGGGGTTTTTTTCCACATAATTCAGAAACTTTAGTGTTTTAAGGCAAAAGGTCATTAGCCAGACCACTGATTAGTGAGGACAGCTGATTAGCGCATGTTTTCTTGCTAAAGAAAGTCCCAGGGATAAAAGCTAATTCTATCCCTTCATTAGTTGGGCTAGCAGCAAAGGGGAATGTTCACTCATCAGGGTGCAGATCAAAGTGTATCTCTCACAACCTTAAGTCTCACCGACTGCCTTTATTTAAACAGAGTTTGATTGTTAATAAAGATGGAGGCTAGATAAGAAAATGAACACTTGTCTTTATAATTGTTAAGTGAAAAGTTGATGGTGGGGGTTTTCAGCTCTCCTCTAACATGACTTTCAGTTGCTACATTGTCCCCCCCCCCATATTGTTCAAACCCTTTAAGGAAGTTAGTCACTCATCTTTTGAGTGTGCAGAGTATACAGCGTACTGCTGACAGACTTGCCTGCAGGAGAACACAGAACATGCAGAAAGAACTACTACTGTCAAGCAGTAGCCTATAGAAATATTAGTTTGCATGTCGTTGGAGATTTAACTCACACATTATAGCTTCTAACACATGTAAATGCAAAATATATGAATGAAGATACTTCTGGGAAGATATGGCAATCGTGTGAGTGCACTGTACTTCTGCAGAGCTGAGATGCAGAGAGTTCTGAGATGACTTCAGTGATGACAAATGCTACTTTGACCCCTGACTGGCTGCTGTGTCTCTTCCTAAACCAGTCACAGGTGCTAGTGATACTGTGTGGTGCATACTGGGTTCTCAGCCTGCGACTGAATTGTTGTTGTTTTTTTTTGTTACCTTTCCAGTCACCATTGTTTAATGTATCTAATGTGCCCACTTCTTGACCATTAGCACCTGGCTACCATTGTTGTGATGTGGCCTGCACAGAAGCGTTGGTTTGGGAGCAAGGTTCTTAGTAAGTTAATAGAAAATAAAAGATTGCATATAACTAGCATGCACAAAGGAGAGATTGGGGAATAGTTAGTCCTACAAAACCTGCAAAAGTGCCCAAAGTATGAAAACATCAGCTGGACAGACCTACTTCACTGCTGCTAAAGGAAATTTCTTTACAGTTTTTTCTTTTGGGTTTGTAAAATCCCTCAAGCAATTAATACCATATAAAACCCCTTCACATTTCTGCTTACCTGTAATAGATTTGATACAGGAGGACAACTAAATGAATGAGCATCTGGCTAAATTTATAGCAAAGAAGACAGACAGACTTAATTTTTCATATTAGTTGCATCATTTATATATAAAAGACGTGCTTTTATCAAATCAGTGATTGTATTCAGCTTGACATTTTTAGTAGTCCTTATGAAGAACACTGAATAATGTAATCGCATCCCAGTCCCACTGTAGCAACAGGTGAAGAAACAACCAGAAAGGCCATCCACTTTCTTCCGCAGTTTCTTGCCAGCTTTGCTGGGCAGATGGAGAGAACACTGCTTTAATCCAATGTAGCCGGGTATGTAAACATTCCCAGTAATTCCTTAGTTTTCCTGTGGTTGGAAAATACAGACTTTTCAAGATGGCTAATTGTGCTTCTATATACTCACTTTGTATTTAAAAGTGTGGTTAGGCTTCCTGTAACACAGGAAAAGGGAAAATAATTTTTTTGAAAGAGGACATCTGTATATTTTTATTGCAGCAAAAAAGAGCTCTTAAGTCAATTGTGTGTGGAATGCATGTCCGCTGCAGGAGCTGCAGTTATTAGAAAGGGCTCAAGTACTTTACATTTCTACATGTAAATGTGCATGTCTCTATATATGTGGGTTTGAGGGTGTTTTTTTTATATTTTAATTAAAAAGAGTGATGGTAACTATTACTTCCAATATTTACAACATATGTATGGAATAAATCCATCACTGAGGGAGTAATTGCTCTCTTACAGAGAATAGTGAGGAGATGAAGGTATGTTTTGAGTGGACTAGATTTTCAAAGAGCAGTGCTCAAACATATTCTGGGGCTGACAGTCCTTTTAATGTACCTCTCTAGAGAACCTCAACCATTTAACATTTGAGAATGAGGGAGTGGCCTCCTGTTTGGGCCAGCACCATTTGTCTTAGATGTGATAAGAGAGGGAAAAGATATCCAAGGCAGCACTCGAAGATTTTTGTTTTTCATTTTTATCTTTACAGTGAAAGATTTCTTGGAACCACAGTTCTCACATCCATTTAATCGATTGCATAAATCTGCTTTTTCTTTTAAAAAGATTTTAGGGCAGGTGACAAAATTGTCATAGTTTCCTCTCATATGCTATACCTTTTCTGTCCTTAGTAAGGCCAGGTCTGCCCTACCAACTGACATAACTATATTGTTCAGGGGTGAAGAATCCACACCCCAGAGCGACTCTGTTCTGCTGACCTAACCCATGGTGTAGACCACGCGATGTCACTGGGAGATCTTCTCCCGTTGGCATGGTGGCATGTTCACTAAAGCATTTCAGCGGTGCAGCTGCACCACTGCAGCTTTTCAAGTGTAAACCTGCACTAAGGAAATCTTGTTTTGGCGTGGTTACAGATCTCATTGCATTTCTGAAGTTTCATACAACATTGGTTATTTTGAGTCTTGTTAGTGTAAATTCTGTCTGTAGAGGTGGGGTTGGGGTAGGTAGTTCCTTTTATTGGTTCTCTCCCCAGTTTTAATTCCCATGCAATTTTATGGCTGTGCTAAGGCTGCCTGTCGTTCCTCATGGAAAAAATGAATCATTCCTATTATAAACACTTTGATTTAAAACATACTGCTGGTATTCTTCCTGGGTATCACAGCTCATCTGAAGGAACTGTTAGTTCCTAATTAGTAAAGCTCAAAGAATTAGCTTATGTAAAAGGCAGGGACACTTCAGTTGGCTTAGATTTAAAGGTCTCTGTGAAAGATTTTCACGAACAGCATAGACAGAATTCTGCTGTCTGTTACAACTCTCAGCCCCAGTGAAGTGAGTGAGGTTGCAGGAATACTTGCTCCACTTTTTCTATAGGGATCGGTTTCTGCTGGTCTTTGAAACTTACATTATTTTCTTGGGGGTGGGGGAATTTTACATTTTAAAGGGTTTACCTTGCAAGATACTGAGTGTCCTCAATTCCTATTCACTGCATTGGGTGGGGAGGATCAGGCCCTTAATAACTGCACTGGATCATATCTTGTAGTGTCAAGTGACATCTCAGAATCAATTTGCAAAGTGACCAAGAGGCAAAGAGGATCAGTTGAGACTTGACCAAAGTAACAACACAATGGCAGCTCATTGGATGCACCTGTTCATATACTGGAAAAAAAAAATTCAGCACGCATTTGCCAATTTTTTATCCTATTTCAGCAAATATGAATTTTTATTTAGAAATTCCAGTTTGGGGGCATTAATAAAAAAAACTTTTCTTTCTTTGTTACCTACTCTGGACAGGCAGTTTTCTTACTGTTATGACACTGACCCTATAACTGAGATGATAATAGTAGCCTAAGTCATTGCTGACTGATCAGTGCATGGAGGACCCTCCCGCCCGCCAAGAACAGAACTCTCTCACTTTCACATGGAATGGAGTTAGCTGCATCTTTTGCAGTGTTCCTGTCATCCTCCTCCAGATCCTGTGGGGGCACTCTCTGGGTCTGTTGTCTGTGCAGAGATATATGGCAGAAACTGAGTGGGTCCAGAGGAGACCTATATTATCTTTTCTGTTGAGTTCCCCCAAGGGTTCCCAGTGTTTGCAGCCGATACAGAGAATTCCTGTTGCCACAACTCTGGGCTCTGGAGGATTCCCAAGATTGGAGGGTGGCAGGTGGTATGGTCAGTCTTTGTGGGGCCAAACTTCACTTCTGTCATTGGACATTAGGAGGAGTGTATCTGTGAGGGATCCTTGCAGAGATTTACTCCCTAAGTCCCTCCTGCAGCATTTTCCGTGGGAGGGATTGATCCACGTCAATAATACTGTACATTTTCAACAGTTTCTGGAGTGGTTTCAAATTGACATCATGGAGGGGTTGTTTAAAAAAGTTAAATCTAAGCTTTTAATAAATTTCATAAAAGAAAGTGTTTAATACAAAACTGAATGTTAGTTTAGTGCTTAGTAGAGTTGGTGGGAAAATGGTAAAAAAAATAGCAAAAATGTTTTTGTCAAAATTCTGAATTTTGGAAGAATTTCAACCAGCTCTGGTGCTTTGCTGTCATGGTGACATGTGCCTTATAAAAGTTGCAAACAGACAGAGAAATCTGAGTGTTCTCAAAACCAAACCTGGCATCCGTGGCAGCTTTTGTTCAAAATTTTAGATGGGGCAGTGTATCCTCTTTAGCTGCACAACTGCTCAGAAACAAAGCTTATGACGTTTGAAAGTGCTGTTCAGTGTTCAGCCCACTGCTTTTGCTGTTGGGATGTTCAGCACAGTGCAACACTCTCCTTTGAAGTCCTGCCGCTGTTTTGGAGCCCCTCACTGGAATGTGCTGTAGTCAGTCTGGGGCATCAGAGTGGCTGCCTCTGCCTGGATCCCTGTGCTGATAGATTCACAGCTGGGAATAGCACATACAAGTAATATAAAATACATTTGTCTTTTGCTCCATTTTTGTTTCCTAAGTTTTTTCAATCAGACTGTGCTGTAGGCATCTCAATGGCAGAAGGGACCTAAGAGATCCAGGAATAGGAATTGAGATAATGTACGTTTTTTGTTTTTGTTTTTAATTTTTGGCTTAAATAAATTTTTGTTTGTAAATCTTGACCTTGGGTTTTATAGGGCTTTTACCAGTAATTTTATTTTTAAGTGGAAGCCACAATTACAATGCAGTCTGTAGGACCAGCTTTTCCAAAGTGCTCCTCATGTACGTCTGGGGGCAGATTTTCAATGAAGCTCTGCTTCCATTTATGCACCTAGATGCAGTGGGCCAAGTCCTTTTTAAAAATAATTTTTTAAAAAGGGGTGGGGGGGAGAAAGAAACCCTTCCCGGTTCCATAGACCCTTTCTCCCTCACCCTGAGAATGGAATGCAGTGCTGCTGCTCTCTTTTATGAGTCTCAGGCTATAGATATTAAAATATTTATCCGTTCCAGCGATTTGATTTGACAGGTACATTTTTAGATGCTTTATAGTTTCTGTTTGTTGTGTGTGTTTTGCTTTGCAGGAGGCAATGTCCGTGATTTAGAATTTAAGACTTCCTTTTTAAAGGTTTCTGCGCCCCTCAACATGTGGACCTTTGGGTCCCTGTGGGCATCTTGTCACTGCCTCTATACTCATGTTAGACAGACCCTGGTGGCCCTACATTACAAACGCTATACCTCCATATTTTCAGCAGCAGAACACCGGATTGGGCACCCTTCACATTCCATCAAATTCTGAGTTGGCTAGTGGGGTTGATAATGGCAAACAACTCTCCTCTCTAGTTGCTCAGTGTGCTGGTTTTGGGGTGCTTCTAGTCCTCTATACTCGAAACAAACCCAAGGTCTCTCCCGTGTGGCTATGCTGAATGCTATCAAAACGCTATAGTGCTTTCTGAAGCAATAATTTTGTCTTTAGATTGTGATATTGCTCATCACAAAAAAAAAAGTATGTGTATGTAGGGTCTTTTCACCTGAAACAGCATAAGTGTCTATGGCAAAGCACAAGCAACTTGGTCTCTGACCATCTTTGTGTTTGTACAGCACCTAGCACAATGGGGTCCTAGTCCATGACTGGAACTCCTTGAAGCTACCACAATACAAATAAATAATAACAACAACAATAATCAAGAGCTGCAGAGGACTAGTTTGCAGACTTGACTGGTAGCTTCACGTTTCTCAGGCTACTCTGCAATGCATGATCTTGCTGAAGAAGGCCATAGTACTGCAGTAGTCTTTCTACACTTGGTCACATGAGTGGGTGAAAAAGATTTCACTGGCTTGTATCAGGATCACTGAAAATTTATCCCAGTATGTTCAGCACAGACTGCAGAAAGCAAACTTTAAAGTTCAGCTTATTTTTAGTCCTGTCAGAGCAGCACCTTTCTGCTTTGTTAAGGTACTTAATGTGTTTTAGAAGTAGGCAGCATGGTTTCTATCTACACAGTTCAACTTTAAAACTGTGATACAACCCTTTCTCAGCACCATGTTTGACCTCCATTTGGGAAGATAGACTTAAACATGATTTTGCCTTAAGGCAATGTAAATGCTTCTGCTAGTGAACCATTTTCAGAATTGCTAGTGGACAAGCCTTCATTTCTTTTGAATGAGCTCAGTACTTAGGACAAGAGCCTCTTGACCATACTCTATGCTTCCTTTTATTCACACCTAGTTACCCAATTAGCTCTCTGTTAGCCACACCATTGCAATGTCCTTGCTCTTTGAAAGCTTGCTTTGTAGCTTTTAACCCCTTATTAACACACTGCTTGAATCACTTACAACTTGGGTTCTCAAGTTTTTTCATAGCGTGGACCACACTTCAATACAGAGATTAGTGAACTCCTCTCTCTGCATTCACAGTTGCATAACTTGTGGCAAAGACAGCAATTGCTAACATGGAAAAATAATATTAGAAAAATGTTTATGTATTTTCGGCTGTATTTTAATTCAGTTTCGCTGCTGGATGTAACAAAGAGGAGCCAACACCATTTGGCCACCAGCAGTGTTCTGTGGTCCACTGTCCATAGTTTAACGACCTCTAACTCTTTGTGGGTGGGTGGGTACTGTTCTCAGAAACTTAAATTTAAAAGGACAGCGATCCCTGTAAAAATAAATGAGCAAAAGGATATATTATATTGGTTTTTTTAGGCTTTATATTAATGGGGTTTGGGTGTTTCATGGCTATCTAAAGCACCATCCCAGCTAACAAAATTAAACTGCTTGTGTGTTGCTGTTTTGTACTAAAAGAGACAGGCTGTAAAGAAAGCGAGCAATCCACTTTCCTTGATTGTTTCCTCTTCCTCGTTTCAACACTGCCTTTTCCCAAACAGCATTAGCAGCCTGGTTCAAAACCCAGTGAGGTCAATGGACGAGCTTTGTAGCTCTACCTTCTAATCTCTTATCTTGCTGGCTCCCCGTGTCTAGTCATAACTTGTAATTACAATGCCTAGGGATCCATTTTACTGTTTATCAATTGGAGGGGAGTGTATCAATATTCCCCTAGCTCTCTGTAGCAGCCATTCAAGGCAACAGCCAAACAACACACAACGTATTGTGAAATAAATGGCTGAGTGTGGTAACAGCTGAGTGTAGCACTTTACCAAATGTTGAAGTAAATGGTTGATGAGGTAGAAAGTGTTGAAATAAATGCTATTCTAACACTTCATACTTGTAAAATATTGCTATGTTTCATCATGTGCTTTTCATCTACCCATCTATGGATATGTGTTTGGAGGCATGAAGTTGCAGCCCGTACTCATCTGAAGTCCTTGTTGGCATGACATTGGACTACTCCTGTGAGTAAAGGGTGTGGGGGTTTTTGGAGGGTTTTTTGTTTTGTTTTGTTTTTTGATTAAGGCCTGTATTTATGTCTAAGCACTTCACTGAGATTGTCCAAGTTTTCATAGGATAGATCTAGGATATAGCGTAGTAGTAGGATTCCTTTTAGCAACTGGAAAGGAGAAATGAGGCTTGGCAGTGGATATCCCAGCCGCCAGTAGTTGCATCACTCAGCCCTCAGGTTTGTTGGCTTGTGGAATCTTTGCTATACAGATTGGTCACTTTTACCTTCACTTGGCCTTCTACTTAATTTGGGATCTATAGTGGTGTACTGTTCTGTGATAATCATGGTTTTGTAAATTTTCATCTTTTACTTGCCTGTCAGCTATGACCTTTCATCTTGATCTCTAAGCATACAAATTCTAGAAGCTTATACACAAATAAACAAAGCTAACTGGAAGAGGCCTTTTGTGAATGAAACCCAAGAAGAGTTGTTGCACAGTGTTTTTTGTTGGCTGCCAAGCAAACAACTTCTGACCTGAAAGAGGTGCTTTTCATTTCTTGTGTGGAGTGGCACAGGGCATGTCATTTGAAAGAAAAGACCATTATTTTCCATCTAAGTCAGCAATGTTTGACAAATCACATGTTTAGTACAGTTCCCTCCAACTTCAAGTGTATTGTAAACTATGGGCTAGATTGTGGCCTAGGCTAAAATGTCCTAGCAGGGTGTGGTTGTGGAAGCACGCTGCCTCCGTGGGCGCTCCTGAGAACATTGTGTGTGAGGGCTTGTCTGCTCTCACTGCTCATGTACACTGTTTCTGAGGGAGTGTGATCCAATGGGGTCCCTACCACATTCTTTGAAGGGTGCTCTCTGCTGTCCAGTAAAGAGGTTTGTGTGGCTATAGCATTTCTTTCTCCCACTTTGGGGATGCTAGTGCTTCTGTCAGTGCTAGCCTTGCACTGTCCTTGTGCTCCAGAAGAACAAGAGCTACTATTGTGATGGTTGGTGTAGGAATTGGAAGAATCCTCTCTTCCCCTTCATATTTTTGAATAGTCTAGCCCCTGTGTGCTCACCACCAATTACATGTTAGAACCTCTGTGATGGAGGGTGGCTCCAGATGATGCTCTTTTCTCTCAACTTCTTCCTCCTAATGCATTTCTTAATTGGCATGCCCTGTATAACGGCTTGTTTAGGGTTGTTTATTTGTAGTCTTTGCTGGTCTGTGTGTGCCTAGAACAGAGATCTGATGCTCAGTTCATTGGCCTGATTCATAACATCCTCCTTCACCCCATTTGGATAATTCATTTAATTCCGCCCACCTGCAATTTCTCACATGGTTTGAAGTGGGAGAACATATTCTTCATTTGCAGCTCAAGTCTGTTTGTATAATATTGCTATGAGCTGGTGCTGCTGTGGGGAGGAAAGGAACTTTGCCCTTCCCTCTACTTTCTCCATGGACTGCCCAGTGCTCAGCTCTGGGGACCAGAAGCACCACTTCCCTGCGGGCTGTGAAGCCACCTCCAGAGCCCTGTGGCCTGCCGCTTTCCTTGCCTTATTTCTGATGCTGTGCAGGCAGGAGAAAGGGGGTGAGGAGCTGCTGTGGAATTGGGTGCTGGGCAAGAGCAGGGTGGTGGCAACAGCTACAGCAGCAGGAGCTGCTTCTTCCCTCCCTCACTGGTGCTCTTCAGGGTCCTACAGACCCATAAATTGTGCTGTGCTCTTAACCTGTGGGATGCAGCCCAGTGGGCAGCCTCTTAAACCCCACTTCCAGGTTTTGCCCCCAAGCTGAGACGTTCTAGGCTAGTGAGTGCCTGTGGTGGGGTGTTTTTATGAAACTGCCCCACTCTCCCCATAGAACAGGCTGAACCCCTGAGACATGGTAGTTTACAGTAGATGATCTATGCGTACATATGCACCATCATACACAATGGAACATACCCAATTTGCATGCATTTGTGCGTGTGTGTTGTTCATTCTTAACTATTGTGGGTGTAATGTATTTATATTCTATATGTGCACTACATGCATGCATCAGGTAGCAGAGCTCTTATTTTAACTGAAGTGACTAGGGCTTTTATTCCTTCAGATGAATTCAACATTATTGTAAGCTGGACACTAATATTATAGGATGTGTACATGCAATGCAGGGTGATTGTATAAATACAGTTTAATAATTTATTGTAGTCTCTGTGGCTTGTTGCTTCCTGGTTTTTGTTTTTTAAATGTGGTTGTTAATGTACTTCTGCATTCTAAAGCTTTTTGTTTTTAAGCTATCCCTGATATGCAGCTTTCGTATCTTGGCACCCAGCTATATTGAACCCCATTGTAAAGTCCCTTTGTGTAAAAGCCATCTAGTTATAACTCTCAAAAATAAGAGGCTTGTCTCCCAAAGACAGCTCCATATTGCGGGTGGAGTATAATCCTTAACATTGGTTTTTTTGCTTTCAAATAGCTGGGGACAGTGAGTCAAGGAGTGAGAACTCCCTTTGTTTCATGTAGTGTGCATTGCAGGGAAAGAATGTAACAGAGCAGAAAATGAAGAAAGACATAAAAGAATCTCAGCTCAAGGAGGTCAGATCCATCACAGGCTTAGCGTTGCCTTCAAAGATGCCTAGGACAGGTGGCAGTTCAAGACAATCAGAGGAGAAGCATCCGCTAGCGCTGAGATAAGGGATTCTTGCAGAATCCTGCTATCTGGTCCCAGTTCGCTTTGATGTAACTCTGCTAGAGAAGACTTCTGGGAGCCAGCTACTGCTTCCCTCAGAGATAGGTTGCTGTTGTTCAGCCTTTTGAGGTCTCATTATAGTGGTCCTTGAGGATTAATCCTTTTTAAGGTTTACATGGGAATGGTTTTGTCTGAAGGCCCAGCCAGAGACCTGGGTACCACCTGTACAAAGCATTATTGCATTCTTTTTTTTTTTCTGAGTGGTTCATATTTAACAGTATTTGACAGAAAGCTAAAACCAAACATCTAGCCTTTTTTGGCTTCCCTCTTTGGCTGTTACTGAGTTTTTGTTGAGCACAGCTTGAGCAGTTCTTTGCAGACACTGAACCATTAGCAGTAAATTGTCAGTTTCCGGTTACTCTGTTTAGCCTGCTGTTTTTGGCAGTTTTTCTTTTCTTTCCTTCCTTGCCTTTCCTACCCTCCCCCCTTTTCCCTTTTTTAAAGGAGGGAAGCTATGGTGCTGTTTGTCTGCAATATTGTAGATTGTCCCACTGATGAGGATTGTACTTTGTACTGTTTTGCTCAGGATTGAAAGCATCCAACATCGAAAGGCCACAAGTAACACTTATTTATGTTGATTTATGTTGAAAGCCTATTTGCAGTTACAGGTGCTTACACACTATTATGAAAAGCTTTTATGTTTCTCTTTAAGGAATAAGGTCCTGCTCCTGCTCCTGCTCCCAATGATAACAACAAACTGTCAGTGGCAATCATGGATGCAGAATCTGGCCCTGTATTTTGCTATGTGAAAGGAAACCTCTATTTTCATGTCTTGTTGACATATTTTGTTGGTGATGCTTGTACATTATTACATGACAAAATGTGGATTTTTTCAAGGATGGGAAAAGGACTGTAAACTTGATTCTGAAAAAAGTATTGTCCCCCCAACAGTTGGTGGGGAAAAAACAACAATGTTTACTGTTGTGCATTGTTTCCCAGATTAAACAAAGCATTGCAAAATCATTTTGATATGTTATGGCTTTAAGGTGGTGGTTGGGGTAAAAATAATGGGAATATTATATGATATTGGATAAATGAAAATAGTAAGTTGGTGATTTTGACACAGAAAATCGTATTAAACTTATTGTTTTGGGGATTCTGATTGGGGTTCAGATCTAGCCCAGTTTAGTAATGACTGATAGTCTTTAAGATCAGACAACTGTTTCCTCTGAGACCTACGTTAAAGAACTTGGTGATCTCAATTCAGTTCATTGTTGGTAAGTGGTCACATGATTTAAAAAAAAACTGTATCACCAGCTGACAATCTCAGGAACAGGCCCAGAACTGAATGGCCATGCCATCTCCGGTACTTTCTAATCCAGAGAGGTACTCCCACCGAAGAAGTTTGAGGCACAAGAGCAGGATAAAATAAGGAGGATTGCATTGCTGTTGCCTGTATCTGTTCAGTAGCTAAATAGTGACTTCAGCTTTTAGAGGTGTCAACTGATCCCTCAAGTACAAGTACAAGCACTGTACTTCAGTTTGTTTGGAAGTTATCAGCAAACTTCTGTTCTACAGTTTTGTAGCTTAATAGTGTTCTCTCTTAATATAGGAATGTTTAAATTTGCATTGAACGTATGTGTATATATAGCATGATAGCTTTATATATTTACATAAGCCTTATAGGGAGCCTTGCTTACGCTGTCTGTAGGGGCCTAACACTTTCCATTATTAACACACCTGGCTATAACCTTCATCCATTTCTGAATTTCCCAAATCGTGATAACAATTTAAAAGCAATACATATATTTACATTTTACTGTATTTGTGAATATTAATAAGCTCTGTCCATACAAATGACATAATTGTTTCCCTGCTAACTAATTCCAAGTGGTAGAAGCAGAAGGAAACTAAGAAAAGGAGAGAAAAGCCACATAAAATAAGTTTAAGAAACAAAATATGTCATGTGTGTTATAGAATCATTCAAGAAGTCTTGCCCTCCTAAGTAATGCAGTCATCCAAAATTCTTGGCAATCTAAGCTTTTATATATTAAAAAAAACCACACACCACCTATTTGATTTATACTCACATACACATATATATTAGGGTTGTCAAGCGATTAAAAAAATTAATTGCGATGAATCACGTGATTCAGAAAATTAATCACCGTTAATCGTGTAATTAATCACAGTGTTAATAGAATACCATTTATTTAAACATTTTTGCATGTTTTCTACATTTTCAAATATATTGACTTCAGTTACAACACAGGATGCAAAGATATCATGCTCACCTTATATTTATTTTTATTACAAATGTTTGCATTGGAAAAAACAAAAGAAATAGTATTTTTCAGTTCACCTAATACAAATACTGTAGTGCAATCTCTTTATCATGAAAGTTGAACTTACAAATGTAGAAATATGTACAAAAAGACCTGTATTCAAAAATAAAACAGTAAATTTTTAGCATCTACAAGTCTACTCAGTCCTATTTCTTGTTCAGCCAAGTTTGTTTACATTTGCAGGAGATAATGCTGCCTGCGTTTTGTTCACAATGTCATCTGAAAGTGAGAACAGGCATTCGCATGGTACTCCTGTAGCCGGCGTCACAAGATATTTATGTGCCAGATGCGCCAAAGATTCATTATGTCCCTTCATGCTTCAACCACCATTCCAGAGGACATGCATCCATGCTGATGACAGATTCTCCTCAATAACAGTCCAAAGCAGTGTGGACTGACACATGTTCATTTTCATCATCTGGATCAGATGCCACCTGCAGAAGGTTGATTTTCTTTTTTGGTGTTTCAGGTTCTGTAGTTTCCGCATCGGAGTGTTGCTCTTTTAAGACTTCTGAAAGTATGCTCCACACCTTGTCCCTCTCAGATTCTTAAACCTTGGGTCGAGTGCTTTAGAAATCTGACATTGGTATCTTCTTTGCGTTTTGTCAAATCTGCAGTGAAAGTGTTCTTAAAATGAACAACGTGTACTGAGTCATCATGCGAGACTACTATAACTTGAAATATATGGCAGAATACGGGTAAAACAGAGCCAGAGACCTACAATTCTCCTCCACGGAGTTCAGTCTAAAATTTAATTAACACCTTATTTATTTAATGAGCGTCATAAGCATGGACGTATGTCCTCTGGAACGGTGGCCAAAGCAAGAAGGGACATTCAAATGTTTAGCATATCTGGCATGTAAATACCTTGCAATGCTGACTACAGAAGCGCCGTTCAAATGCCTATTCTCACTTTCCGATGACATTGTAAATAAAAAGTGGGCAGCATTATCTCCCATACATATAAACAAACTTGATTCTCTTAGTGATTGGCTGAACAAGAAGTAGGTCTTCGTGGACTTCTAGGCTCTAAAGGTTTACATTGTTTTGTTTTTGAGTGCAGTTATGTAACCAAAAAACCTACATTTGTAAGTTACACTTTCATGAGAAAGAGATTTCACTACAGTACTTGTATGAGGTAAATTGAAAAATACTATTTCTTTTGTTTATCATTTTTACAGTGCAAATATTTTTAATGAAAAATAATATAAAGTGAGCAGTGTACACTTTGTATTCTGTGTTGTAATTGAAATCAATATATTTGAAAATGTAGAAAAACATCCAAACATATTTAATAAATTTCAGTTGGTATTCTATTGTTTAACAGCACAATTAAAACTGCGATTAATCACGATTAATTTTTTAATTGAGATCCATTTTTTTGCGTAAATCACGTGAGTTAACTGCGATTAATCAACAGCCCTTATATAAAGGATGCATGCTGGAGATGGGGAGGGAGAGTGGCCAGTGCTCCCAATGTTAGCATAAATTACTATTCTGTATTCATAGACCCGAGTTTTTAATTGAGGATAATTGTTTCTTTTAGTTATTTTCCAAATAATAAAAGTGCCTTATAATCGGTGAGAGCAGCCAACCTGGAAAAAATAAGACTGTAAAGTTCAGCCATTCTTCATCAAGAGAGGAAAACAGTGTCTTAAAATGAAATACTTGTATTTTCCCCACCTTTCCATAATCCTAACATAGCTAACAGTTTTTGTTCAAACTGAGAACAAAAGTGAAAAACTTCACTGTCCTCCACCCCCAAAGTGAAATTTGAAGGTTATCAGCTAAAAATAGGGTTTTAAAATGAAAATCTTGAAATCTATTTATAGCAGGTGCTTCTTGGTACTTGTTCTAATATATTACATACATTGAGAGTTTTTGCAGCTTTGGTGTCTCCATGCCTCTTGGTAGTTCTGAGGGTAGTAAATATTATGTATTTGCAGCAGTCACTTGTTACTCTTTTTTTCCTCTGGAAGAAATGAAAACTGAATTGAAACTGATCTCAGATTAGTCAGTATGAAACTGATTAGGAGTCAGTTTTAAGCATCTAGTTCAGGTCTAAATGATTAGGATGAATATTTCGAAACGAGACATCTTAAAAGTCCAATAGCAACCCAGCCATATGATTTTTCTGTTTGTGATATAGATTTTCTTCTGCGCTGCGCACAGAGCAAAGCAATTTTAAAGCCCAATCCACAGTATTTTGCATCAGAATGTATGTAAAATGTAATGAGATGTGTAAGAACTGTAGGATTTAGCCCTAATTTTATTGGTTCAGTGAAATTAACCTGTTTATTACAGAGTAGAGCACTTGGCACAAATACTAATGACATTAACCAAGGGTTTGATTAAAATGAAGCTGGATCCAGATATACCAAAATGCCTTTCCACAAAAAACTTGAAGGCCTCTTCACAGAAAGACCCTTCCTCTTTCTTTGGACTATTCTTCTTATCCAAACCTCCAAACCTTTCCCCCACTTTTTCCCTGGGATGTCTCCCCCAGACTCTTTTCTATGTTTTCTAGACTTCTTTCACCTACAACCCTTCCTTCTGCTGAGCTCTCCGTACACTTTCTACTCTCTCCCATAAAGAACCTCCAGACAGACGTTCAGCCTTGCAGAGATAACCACTATCCATGCAAGACTCCCTGTCTCTCCTCAGTCCATGCTGTGGAACCTCACTTTACATAGCATCTCTTGAGCAACCAGAGTAGGGGAACCTCCTGGAAACAGAACCAAGCTGTCCAGGAGCTAGCAGGAACCTGTGTGGCAGAGAGGAATCAAAAAGTTATTCATGCAGATTCAAAGGATGTGCAGGTTCATCGGGAGTTGGATCAAACTCTGTGTAGGCCGAAGCATTGACTGATTGCCGCATAGGAAGAACATAAAGGTCCTTCCTGTCTAACAGCTTACAGATATCCACTTTAGCTCAAGTGGTAGAGGCCTGTGTTTTTGAAGCTGTGGCACCAGTGTTCTAATCCTGGCTCTGCAGGTGGCCGTGGTTTATTATGGGGAGGTGATGGTCACTTCTTAGTTAAGGTTACAGTCCCATTATAAGACTGATTTAGACTCACTTGTAGTTCAAAAAGAGAAATCCTCCTCCGTTTTAGAGTTTTAGGGTTAAGTCTCATTAACATGCGCTAAAAATATTAATTCAGTTAAGGACTTTTTGAAATGAAAAGACTTTAAATGGTTCCTTTATAACATTTTTGCAAAGTCTCTGTTTCATTGTGTCCCTGAATTTACTCAGCAAAAGCCACGATATTTGGAGGGGGAAAAAAAGTAGACTTGACATTGGCTCATGCAAGAGGCTGTTTGCAAGAGCGAGAATAGGAAAGTATTTAAGGATTTGCCATTATATGAACATAGGCATGATGCTCTGTTAGTGAAGACAATAGAGAAAAAATGTGATGGAGAATATTTTTAACATTGACTTCTGAACTGATCTATTTTTCAAAAATGAAGCAAAACACCAGGATTATAACCACCAGATTAGAAAAAAAGACTCCTCCCCATCTACTCCCTAACAGATGTTGTAGGAATATGCACATGTCCAATTTCCAAGAGAGCTTGTGGCTTGCTAAAGATCTCATAGGAAGTTTGTGGCAGAGCTGTGAATAAAATCGTTATCTAATGAACTAGACTCGTGGTTTACTCATTAATCCATAAGGCCTTTCATGAAATCTGCTTTAAATCTCTGTTCTTAGCTATAAATTGGGGTAATCCCCCCACCCACTCGGCATCTTTGCCCAGACACTAACTGAAAAACATTATTATTACCCAGATTTTTTCAGATGAATTTACTAAGGAACAGAGAGGATAGTGAATTGGTTGATAATCACTAATAGTAGGATAAGCATTGGCTATGGAACCAAAAGAGTCCCAATGGCAGATTTTCAAAAAAGCAGACTGAAAACTGGACTCCTAGACCCTGATTATGCCTCAAAATAAGTTTGCTGTTTTTCAAATTACTGAGTACATAGCAGCTTCCATTGAAATCAATAGAAGCTGCTTGGTGCTCAGCACTTTTGAAAATCAGACCACGTATTTTGAAGCCTAAATCAAGTTTTAGATCAGCAGGACTTGTACTCCAAGCCCTTAGTCAATTAGGTACTTTTGAAAATCCCTTCCTTGGAGCCTAATTTTTGACTCCTATTTTTGAAAATCCTGGCCCTAGTTTTGAGTCTTGAAAATTAATTTGTCATTTCCTTTTCCTTTTTTTAAAGCAACTTTTGCCAGCATTCACTTTGAAGGCAGGCATGTATGGCTAATTTAGCTACATAATGAAAGTGCAAGAGTTGTCAGGTCTGCAGTGAATGAGGCAGATCTCCACAGGAGCGATTATCAACTTGACCAACTAAGCTCACTCCTTTTAGTTTAATAATATGGTGGCCCATTCATTGAAAATTTAAATAATGACAACCCTAATTCATAAAGACACTTAAGCACCTGCTTAAAAGCGGTCCTAAAAGTGCTTAAACTCCATTTGACTTCAGTTGGATTTAATCTATGCTTGAAGTTAAACACTTGCGCCACTGTTGCCCTGAACAGAGATGCTTTTATGAATCAGGGTAAGAAACTTCAGGTACCTGCACAAAGAAAGAAAAAATGAAACACGTGGTGAGGTAAAAACTCATGGGAAATTCCAGAAAGAAAAATGTTTGTTTCAGTAGACCGCTAATGTTTCTAAGTGACAAAGAGTGAGGTTACCGGTCTCGTGACTTACACAATCTGAGCTCTTATAAACAAGAACACTAATAGTTAAGAAGATCATAAATCTTACACTATCCAGATAATAAACAAGCACATTATTTATATCAGTTATAAACTCTTATCAAGTATTGAACTCCAGCTATGACATTTTAAGTGCTTTTTTATACACCATAAGTACTTGACAAAAAAATTCTACTGTCAGTTAATAAGTATATCAACTGGTAACATTTCCTCTTAAAAAGATTATGATAAAATGAATAAAAAATAATTTAAAAAACAAAACAAAAAGCCCAACAATTCAGGGGTCTGAGTTAAGGTTTTGTTTTGTGATGAAAGATGCATTCCTTTATATGTAATGAGAATACTGTGTGTATGTGTTATATGGACAGAGTAAGATTTATTGTGTTCATAACTATTAATTTATTTCCTTTAAAATTGCTTGGGTTTTGCAAATGATATGTTACATAAATAAACTTCTGGCACTTAACAACCATAACAGACTTCTGAAACAAATCTTACTTTTGGAATAAATAGTTTGGACCAATATCCAATTTAATAAACTCTTCCAGGTCCTCCCCAGCTATCATCAAACCCAGAATTTTCCCGTTCCACTCCATATCTCTAATTACCCCTCCCCACCAGCAAAAACTTTGGAGAACAATTGTCTTGCAGGATGACTCAAAGGTCAGTCAATTTGGGCTTTTGCAAACTATTGGGAAAAGTGAATTCCACAGTGAAGGATCCCTTCCTGAAAACCACCTGCCTACACTTGGCTCATGGTTAAACCAGGGCACTGCTAGCTCATGTGCCTGTCAATCTCAAATGCCATGGTATTACAAAGGGAAAAAAGGTGGTCGCTAAGATAAGTAACGCACAACCATTTTAAGGCTGTATCAGTTCAAGCCAACACTTTAAATTGCAACAGTAATTGAACTGGAAGCCAGTGTCTACAGAGCACATGCCTACAGTGTGTGTGGGTATTTATACAGTATCTGGGTATATGTGCATATAGCTTGATACACAATAAGTAATTAAAAGTCTGCATATCTTGTTGGGTTTTTTCCCCTCCAAAAATCTGATTGTTGGTGGAAACAATGCTGAGGGATTTTTATTCTTGATGACCAGGTCAGGTATGTGTCTTGTAATTTGTATCTATTCATCTGCTATATCTGCTATACTGTTATATTTAATCTCAGAAGTGGAATTTGTATATGTTACAGCAGCAGCAAACACTAGGCACTGAGCAACATTCAAAATTTTCTCCTCCTTTCTCTACTTTTGCTCTTATAGAATAAAGAACAAACAAAACCAAACCTTTATGACCCTGCATGAGGATTCTGGGAAAGGAATCATAAACAGTACCTTGCTGATGTGTTTTAATAAATACTAGTTTACTGCATCCCACAACAGAGAGCAAATACATGCAATTACTTGCAAATTTCTTCAGTGTTTGTACTTATAAATCTCTGCCTAAATCTTCCCAGCTGGGAGTTAGGCTAGTCTTTTTGCTGTGGAAGCAGGCCTTTGTTCTCATGTTCAGCTTCAGCTCAGTCTGGAGTAATTCAGAAACGTATTAGATAGATTGCTGCTCCCAAAAGGCATAATGAAATAACCTTCACTCCCAGCCTTAGGGAAATAAGCACACAATCAGGGTTTGGGCAGATTTCTCGATTAAACAAAGAACTAACTGTGCACAAATTGCTCCATAACAATTTGTAAAGAGTCCACTTTATAAATTTCTTGCAGATGCAAAGCTGATATTTTTTAATCAGAGCAGCAGGGTTGTTAAAGTCAAAATGTCTTCAACATTTTCCCTTTGCTCAATAATTAGTATAAAAAATATTTAGATTTAAAATTGAATTGGTAACCATTCTGGGGTGTTTTTTGTTTCATTTTTTGAAAATCAGTGAAATGTGATGTCAACCGCAAAATCCCCATTTAATATATATAATTAACTCGTCCAGCTGGAATAGATATAGGATAACTTTGTGCTGTCAATTTTTATTTTGGTAAATTTCATATTGGATACAACAAAGGAATGAAAAGTTATTGTGCTTAATGTTGTTGTGACTTAAGGTGTTCTCTGGTCAAATTATTCAATAAATCAAAATCAGTCTCTTGTTGTAACCACTAAACATTGTTTAGAATAGGATATTTAGGAGATGTTTAGTAGCTTTCCATTGATTGAACAAGACACTCATGTCAGGCAAAAAGCATGCATATTTTGATGAATTGCAGTATTTGTTTGCAAGTCTAGGGACCTGGTAAACTGTGGTTCATATTTTACTTGTCTTTGTTTGTTTTTAACTTGAAAGCTTACATTGCATGGAAAAATACCACTCTAAATATTAATACTGAAGCCTAACTGCTTATCTATAACCCATACTTTAATGCTATGAACCCCCCCTGCATTTAAGAACACATACATATTTGTGTACATTAGTTTGGAATAGATTACCTCATTCTTCAGCTAATTAGAGAGTCTGCTATTCTATGCTAACCTAAACAAACAGAGATATTGCTATATTTCATTCAGAATGGCTGCGAATTTCAGACTACTTTCCATGAAATGAAGTTACAGTTCTCTGGTCTGGTCCCCATCTGATTCTTAGGGGCTTACATCAGTGTAAATCAAAAGTAACTAAATTGAAGTCAATGGAATTATAGTGGTGCAAGAGAGGGAAGAATCTATTCCTTTCTGTTCCCCACATCAGATTCTGAAGTGTAGTTATTCTTTCAAAAGACACAGGTTTTTTGTTTTTTGGTGGTTTTTTTTGCTGTTTCTACCAATAAAAGTGTTGAATTAGTGATTAAAATTTTTTTCTCAAACAAATAGAACCTGCTTACTGTGAACGTAGATACAGTAAAACAGTGGCCACCTTGCAGTTCAGATTATAGTGATTCTTCACATATAGGCAATTAATTCCGTGTGTGGGTAAAAAAAGACATGACTAGATTAAAGGTTCTACCAAACAACATAGTATGCATATAACTGCATCCACACATAGGGATTGTACCACTTTAATCAGGTTGGTTTCTAATCTGATATAGTTAAAGTGGTACAAAACCACTTTGTATACCAGCCCTAAGAAATAGAAAGGTGAAAATATAACACATTCAGGGCCTGGTCCTGTAAGGTGTTGAGCACTCTCAACTGAACTCAGTACCACACAGGAAGTTATCTGTATGTCATGCAATTGACATCATGGTATTAAACAAAACAATACCTTCATATTTTGGCTCTAATACTCTCTGAGTCCAATATTTTACCTTTCATAGGTCACTGGTAGAGTTTCATCTGGTGTAAATCGGCATAGCTCCATTGATGCCTATCCCATTAAAATGAAAAGCAGCAAGTAGCATTTGTCATGCTGCGAAAGTCCAGATTTGTTAGGAACAAATGTATAATCCCCAGTGTTGTCTATCCCTTAGTAGTGTGCAATCCTAGGACTTGATCTTATTCCTACTGAAATCAATGGTAGAATGTGAGCAAAATTTGACTCCTACTTGTGCTAAGGTTAGTTGTGGTTTGTGTGTGTGAGAAATGAGAATATAAAAGGAAATATATAAATACTTATACAGAAAGATGATCAGACTATTTCTGTATAAGTGTGTATATGTGCATGTGCGCACCCATGTGGATCATGTTTTCTTCATGCATGTGAGTCTACTCAATTCATCTTGCATGTAAAATAATAATGGAATATTTCTAATACATTTTTTGGGAAAGGAGGGTAGTAGAGCTATGTTGTTAGAGTAACAAAATGGTAACTGGCATCTTGAGTTAAAGGGAAAAGAAACTCACTGAATTTACTGGGAAATTCATCTCATCCCTTATGCTGTTTCATGTTTGAGAGGATCTTCTGACAGCTTTTACCCATCAAGCAGATATGAAACACTGTTCAAACTTCTTCTATTCTGATAACTGAGCCCAGTGTTAGGAAATGAACTTTACAGTTACAGTGGACATTTAATTAACTACAGTACTGTCATTCCAATAGAGGCAGTAACAACTGCTTGAGGTACTTTATGCTAGAGAATCTGCAGTGGCATGTTGAACAGGAAGGCTCCAACTTGGTTTTCTTTTAAAGTTGCATTTAAATGTATACTAGATATGCATTCATCACTTTAATCTAAACTCTACTGTAAATTAACATGTATAGCCTCTGAGATCATACACTCTCACAGAAGTACTCTAATGAAACTTGGCAGCTTTTACCCAAAAACATCATTTGTTCCATTCACCAGCAAAAGCAGACCTGAAACAAGTCAAAACTGTTTTCAGTAATGACTTCCATTTTTTTCGAGTCTTAAATGTCTCCTGTCCTGTACGTATTTCATGTTAAGTCAAAAGCACTACAAGCCTGCATATGTATCAAAGGAAAGCTCACTTGTATAAGATCCTGAGATGTTTGTCATTTACCAATTAGGATATGAGTGACTTGTCAGTAAGTCAGCTTTCGTCTCAAAACTGTTACATTAGGTGCTTGATGCTCACAGTTGTTGGAACATGTAAAATTGCCTGTCAAGTGAATGATTTTGTCATAAAGTTCTTTGCGTACCAGTTGGTACCCATATAAGGCTGAGTTGAAAACCTTATTCTAAAGTATGAAATAGTGTAAAATATTGAAATATAAAGCTTTTACTTGTTTCAAACATTTTCATTGACTTGGTCAAAATCACGTGTGTTTTATCACAGCAGCACCACGGGGGTTGAGTTGGTGAACTTTTCTGTTATGACAACTTATTTTCAGAAGGATAGGAGATGGTCACAATTTGATGTAATTGGATTAAAATTGACATACAAGGTTTGTCCCTGAAGAAGTTATTTTTATCTTATTTGAAAAAAAAAGTTGGCCATTTTAAGGTGTAACAATGAAAATAAAAAAGGAAGTGGCTGTTTTTAGATAGTTTTGTGTGAGCTAAATAGAAAAAAAAATAGCTACTCCTCTCCTCTCTTTCTGAACCTGCATACCTCCACAGCTTCCTCTCCTGCTATCTATTCTTTACCCTCTGTGTTCTGCAATAAACCCATTCCATTGCTCACGCTTCTGTATTCCAGTGTGGCTGTTTCCTCCTCCTCTTCCTTGCTTTCTGGGTGCCAGAAAGGGGGTATACGACATTGAGACCACAGGAGAAACTGTGAGCCTACTCTCAGTTCCGGGGCCTGACACCACAGTAGCCTCTAGTGACTATCTGTTGGTACAACATGTTCTGTAGAAATTTTAAGTGTTTGCTGTTGTTTAATACTAAAAATATAAAATGACCAACACTCTTCCTCATGCTTTACATCTCCAAAGCACTTTACAAACATGAACTAAGTAGGGTAAAAGTTGCCTTAGCATAAAGGGCATGCTCAAGGTCTTCTGTGTCCATTCTGTAAGGGGCTGAGCTAGAGATTGGGTCCAGGTGGAGTATCTCTCTGCCCAGATTGATCTCCATGCTTTCTGCGTGCCACAGAGGTGGTCTCAAATAGGGTGGCTTATCAAGAGGGTTGTGGATTTAGCATAGGTTGAGTGTCCTTAAAACCCAGGATGTATGAAACCCACTTGCTCAGAAATCCCTTGGTGACGTTTCCAGTCAATGGGCTAGAACAGTGGTCCCCAATCTTTCTGTGGCCAAGAGCACATTCATGCCTTCAGAAGAGTGTGGCGGCATTTCGGTGACGACGCTTCTCCGGTGGCTGCACTCCTCGGCAGTATTTCGGCAGCAGCTTCTCCACTGGAAGCACTCATCGGCGGCATGTTCTCTGGTGGATTCACTCCACTCCTCTTCGTTCCTTGGCACCGGCCCTGACCACGGCACACATAAATGCCCCAGCGGGCGCCATGGTGCCTGTGGGCACCGCATTGGGGACCACTAGGCTAGAATAACAGTTGTGGAGGGCCTGCACTCCAGTCATGCCAGTCCATGCAGTCAGGATTTGAGGGTACATTTCATCCTTAGTGCTTACGTATGAGAAGATTGTTCTCCTTTTCTAGTTTCATTTTCTTTTACAGCTCTGTGCACAATTGAAGGTATGGGTCACAAATTTCAAAAATGGGTGCCCAAAGTTAGATGCAAGTGCTCAGTGCCCAGTAGCTGCCATTGGAAGCAATGGCTGGGTAATCAGCACACTTGACAATCTGGGTGAAATCCTGACCCCAGTGAAGTCTATGGCAAAACTCTTATTGACTTCAGTGTAGCCAGGATTTAGGTGCCAGAATAAGGATTTAGGAGCTTAATTTTAGACACTTTTAAAATCTTGGTCATAACGTACCCTGCTTTGTCTTAGATTCAGCTGCTAGCTTAAGTTCTATAAAGTATTGTAAATAGTTTTACTTGTTTTGTTTTGCAACTAACTTTAAAATTGTAATAATCTGTTTGCATGTTACATTATCATTTCATTTTAGAATATCTGCATCACAGTATTTACTTACTTTGTAATTTAGAAACATTTGTAATTAAAAGCTAGAATTAAAACAATGAAAGACAAGGACAAGACTTGATCATGCAGCTGGGTAAAAATCAATAGCAACAATGCAAAAACCTCAGCATATTAAAGCATGTATCTTATCCTTCTATTTAGTTTGTCCTTCTTTTTCATCATCAGATGCTTCTCTTTCTCTGCTCCCCAACCCATTTTGGAAGAAATAATACATTTACAGGTGTTTTAGAATAACTGTGCAATTTACACATCTTTGATATTAGTGAAGTTGTCTATTATACCTTTTGTAATACCACTTGTTGCACAATTATACTGCTGGAGAAGATGCAAGCTCTGTAAAAATCAGAATGAGAATTGAAGATAGTTAAGGTACATTAAAAGCCTTTCTGCTCCTAAATTTTCTCACTTAAAGGGCTTTCATTTTTTATGAACAGACACATAGTATAGTAAAATGGTGTACGTTCAGCACACTACGAAACAATACTTTCATTGGAAAGAAAAATCAGGCTGCTAGAAAATACCCATATTACTAGGGAAATGAATCAAATTATGACAGTAGTTGCGTGTATGTGAAACCTGACCGAGTAACCTATCACTGCAAAGCATTTTCCTATCTTAGTGTTGTCTCCCCGCCCTCTGCAACTCTGAGGAAGTGGATGCTACACACCAACTCATTCACAAAAATCCTGGCAGGGGGCAAGCTTCCCTCTCTGTCTTCCTCTGTGAGTCAAGCTCCAGTCTCTCTTCCCTGCTTCTCTTTCTCCCGCCTTAATGCCCCATGCATTTTTTGCCTGCCAGATTTGTACCTGCTTCAGCAACAAATGGAGATTTAAAAGACTCTACTTTCTTTCTTTGACTATTTCATTTGCTGCATACTGTTCTTCTGTAGCTGCTTTAGTTTGTATTAGCTTTGATTCTGCTATTCGGATGTTTGCTCTTACTTCCAAAGTGTTCATGTGCATACCAGTGGGCTGTTGGTTTTTGACCTGTTATGTTACTTTATTTCCTGATTTTTTTTTCTTAAAGCTATCTTACTGTTCTTGATCACTGCCTGACATTTCGAAGAGACATGTTGCTACATGCTGCTGCCAGCAGTGAAAAAGTACAGAAGACATCACAGACTTCTGTATGCCCGTCATTTGCCAATACTTCTTCCCCATCTGGTTTGGCACTATAACTGTTATGGCTGCGGCGACTGCTGCTGTAGCTATAGAAGCATGGCAGGATTTAGATGCATACTTCATCATAGACCTGTGCCAATGCCTGTGGATTTGAGTCTGAAGTTGTAAGCTGGAAAATAGTGTACACTGAATGGCTCCAACATTGATTCTCACCTGCTGTGAGAATGTGGATTTGGGTAGTGTCCAAGCTCTGAATTTTTCCACGCTGGGGTAGCACTGTATTAAGAGGCACCAGATATTGAATAGAAAATGTTGACTGCAAAAATCTTCCTAGCAGATACCTGACTGTTTTTTTGTCAATTAGAAGGGAACTCTGTGGCGATTGTACAACTCTTGTTCAGACTCTCAAGTTACAATGAGATACGTTACTGTTGGCCAGATTTTCAAAAAGACCTCAGCCCATTGGGTGCTGAGCTCTTTTGGAAAGCTGGCTGTGTATGTCTGTATATGCAGCGCCTCACACAATGGGGCCCTTGTCTTGTTGAGGCCTATAGGCACTAATGCAATATAAATGTTAAATGATTACTGCAAAAATGGAGAGCTAAAAATGTGCTCTCAATTACCCTCATGTAAATATAGTTATCTCTATTGTTAGCTATCTCTACCTCTATTATTTAGTGGAGCTACTCTAGATTTACGCTGATGTAAGTGAAAGCATAATTTGGCCCTGTAGAAATGCTTTGAATAAACACCCCTCCAAGCACAACTCCCCAAACAAGCAACGATCACACTCTCCAATTTTTTCCTCCCTGCCAAAAAAAAGAATCCTAAATCCTAGTCATTGGGTGAAAAATCGGGCATCTGTTTTAAGATCTGCTGGTTTTATGTAGGTGGCATTAGTTAATTCTTTGTTGAAGCTGACCTTCTCACTATGTGTGAAACTAGTACAAATTGGGAGCCAGGCGAGTACATTTAATGCAGATGTTCCTTATCCAACTGTTTTCAAATTCCTTGTTACAAACCACCAACCAGTTCAAAAAAGGGGAACAAGCCATTTGCTTCTGGAGCAAAATGCTGCAATTAATAAAGAACTTAATTACAGATTGTTAATAGAGGCCAATTCACTTCTCCCCCCCCACCCCCCAATGACCGCCACTATTTGTACCTCTCTTAGGCAGCTTCCACGGCAATTGTCAGGGCTCTGTTTCCTATTAGAGTCAACTCCTGAAAAAGGGACACTTCCCTGGGTGCTCTGAAATTTTCAGAAAGGTAATTCAAATTCAAGTTTGTAATCAGAGACAAATAGGAATGAAAGCCAAAATACAAAGTGTCAAAGGCAGCTTTTCATCTTGAAAACTGCTTTCCCACCTGACCAAAAAATCCAAAATAACAAAATACCCAGCATAGGCTGAGTATGATAGTCCAAGTCCCTTTCCTTTAATACCTCATGCCCAGATCCTCAAAGGGATTTAGGTGCCTAACTACCATTGAGGATTTGGGCCTTACCCCCCGGCACGGTTTTCATTGGGAGCCTTGTGTCATGCCCTATGTCTTATCCAGTGTTCAGAAGTTTGTTCTAACCTCCAATGTTTCCTGTTTACTGCTCCCTCACTCCTGTCCCCAACACATATCTTTCAGAGGAGAGTGGAGGACATCTAAAGATTTACATGCCATGTCTGCTCAGAAGGGAGCTTACTGCCTGGGAGTTGTTTGTAAATAGCTTCTCAGACAACTATCAGAGGCAGGACTAGCCTCCTGCGAAGCAGAGTTCACAGACAGCAGCCCAAAGAAAGGAGTACTTGATGGCAACCGTTAGAGACTAAAACCAATTTATTTGAGCATACAGCTTTTGTGAGCTACAGCCTCCACTTCAATCGTAGTGCATTCGGTGTCTCTAAGGTGCCACAAGTCCTCCTTTTCTTTTTGCGGAATACAGACTAACATGGCTGCTACTCTGAAACTAGGACAGCAAGCTATTCCCATTGAGACTTCTCAATGCCTAGGTTGCTGTGTACCCTACTCCCCCTGAAGTCCAAAGGGAATTTAAACAGAAGATGTTCATCCACCTCGCAAGTCTGGGTCATTTGCTTGTGTTTGGTCAATTGTTTATTTTCCAGAATCGTCACTATGGTATCCATACTAGACTCTCTATCTATAGAGCTATTCATCATATGATGGTCACAGTTTCCATTTTCCATCTACTTCAAAAGTCACAGGGTTTTCAACAAGTTCTTGACTTACAACTGAAAACGTTGGATGTATGCATGACTGTTTGCATGGTTATTGCACTGTGTACGCACAAGGAAGGGCAAACCCATCGTTACTTGTTCTTGATCTGCAGTGAAAGACGGCTTGTGCCATAGTTATTGTAAACATCAGTGTTCTGCTGCCATCCCATTTTGACTAATGAGAATATATCACTAAGAGAAATCCAAGAGCACATGCTATTGTTAACTCTGTGTGTTCACATTCTACTATCAAGAAGCACATTGCTGAACTCAAATGTGATTGAGAGTCTCTTGATGATGACCCTAGGTTTGGGCATCCAGTGAGAGGTCATTGTTACCAAAGAAATGTCACCCCAAGTTAAACCTTTAGAATTGCAGAATAGACCATCAGGAGTGATTCATATTAGTGCTTAACTGGATATTTGTGTTTGTTCAGTGGGCATTTTTCATGTTTATCCTTCTTCAAAGTGAATTCACAGGAATTTTACATACTTTTATTTTTACTTAATTACATTGACTTTTATTGTTGCCACAAACCAGATGGACAGAATGACGCTAATGTAAGAAGTTGAAAGAGAAAGAAGTAAAAGAAATAAGGCTCATTGAGCAAGAATCTTGGCTAGTGGTTAGAACAGGGAAGAAACATTTTTCTGAAGTTCAAATCCTGGCTCTGTCACTGACTGGCTATGTGACTTTGACCAAAGTCTCACTGCACCCAGGATTGTCGTCCTTGGGAGGCCTAGTGAGATGATTGCTTTGCTCTCCTTCTTTCAAAATTTAACTGATTAATTTTAAATAGAAAGGGGGATCGGCTGCAGAAGTAGATTCCAGCTACTGCTGGAGTATGTAGACACCTGTTGTGGTTATGTTATTAATGATTGCTCCATTATTCATTATATTACTAATCTTAACACAAAATCCCTCCCCATTCAAAGCCTTCCCCAAATTCCTCCCTACTTCTTGCACCATACGTACAAGGAAGGAATTTCACTTATTACAAATTGCTTGGTCAGCGGGGAGAAAGTCATTATATCCATTTCTGAGTTTTTTAGTGCATCCTGTCTTCAAGAATCTAAACTCTTTGGGCAGGATACTGTCTTAATTTTTGTGTATTGTACAGAGCTGAGCTCATCAGTAGTGAACAAATAATCTTTATGGTGCCATGTGAAAATGTTTTAAAGTTATACTTGTCCAAATAAACTGTGTTTCTTGGTGCTAATAGATCCCCGACTGCATCCACTTTTTGGGGGAATGGCTGGGGGGGGTGTCATTCTTGTGAAGTTTAGCTTTCTCTTTTCATTTTTTCCTCCAACTTTTTAACTGTAGAATTTAGAATATTTTTTAAAATATAAATGCTCCTAATGGCCATCCCATTAATTTGCCCCCCCACACATAGATCTTCCTTTTCTGTGAAGGAAATGCAGTAAATATAGGAACATCAATTCATTAAATTTCACCAACTCTAAGTGATGTCATTTTTTTTCCTTTTCCATTCTTTCCAGTTTAATTAACCCCTTTCTTTCCTTTTACCTCCAGCTCATTCTATCTCATTTGTATTTCTCATTTGTTAGTTTTCTTTTTTCTTTTCTTCTTTTTAGTGCCTTTTTAGAAACTTCTTTGGAAAGGAGTATCTTCTTTCCCCTCAATTCTCCATTTCGTATTCACCTCCCCTGCTATCAATTATCTATTTTTTGTGTTCCTTCCCAGAATACATTGTCTCTTCCTCCTTGTTCCCCTTTGGTTGATCTCTCTATCCTTTTACTCCTTCCATTCTCATTTCTCTGGCCACTCCTTTGGTTCCTCTTTATTTCATTTTCTCTTACTGATCCTACTCACCTCATTCATTCCTCTCCCCCAGTGTCTCCCTAACCCAGTGGTGGGCAACCTGCAGACCATCAGGGTAATCCACTGGCAGCCCGTGAGACAGTTTGTTTACGTTGACTGTCTGCAGGCATGTCTGCCCGCAGTTCCCAGTGGCCGCGGTTTGCCATTCCCGGCCAATGATAACTGCGGGAAGCGGTGGCCAGCATGTCCCTGTGGCCCGCGTTGCTTCTCGCAGCTCCCATTGGCTGGGAACGCTGTACAGCGGCCACTGGGAACTGTGGGCGGCCATGCCTACAGACAGTCAATGTAAACAAACTGTTTCATGGCCTTCCAGCAGATTATCCTGGTGGGCTGCAGGTTGTCCACCACTACCCTAACCCCTCTCTCTGTTTTACACTAGAAAATGAGATTGGCCTAGCTTCGTCACTCAGGAGCATGAAAAATCCACAACTCCAGAGTGATGTAGTTAACCCGACCTGAGTTCTTGGGTAGACAACACTAGGTTAATAGAAGAATTCTTCCTAGCTATGGCCTCCTGTCGCTGTAGTGTGTGTCTACACTGATATAGGTGTGCCACTGTAGCATTTTAAGTGTAAAAATAATCTAAGACCCCACCTTTACCCTCCTAAGGTAGACCTTATCTCTCCTCTTCTTCCATCATCTGCCACCCATTTGGTGCCTCTTCTCTCCTTTTCCCCTTCATTGATGTTCCCTCCTCTTTTCCCCTGCCCAAAATGCCACATTTCACCTCTCTCTACCATTGAGGTTGTGGGGGAGGCTGGGCCTCCCACTGTTTCTAAGTCCCCTATATTTACTCTTTTCTGCTGCTTCCACAGCTGTTGTGGATGGGAGGATACTGGATTTTCTTATTTTCTGTTTCCTCCTCCCATGTGTCAGCTCCCTGCCACTGAGTATCCTTTTTCACTGAGCTGCCTTTGCTTGGGTCAAGAAGATGATGCTCTAGAAGCTCAGAGAAGGAGCTGGTCCAGATGCAGGCAGCTGGCTAGTACCTGTGGGGAGAGCTTGTAGTATCCTTATCCCTGCAGTGGCAGGTTCCATTCTACCAACCTACCAAAACCATGCATCCTTTGCAGGGCGGATGATGGCTCCCTCAAAAGGCTGAGTGATTTATCATGGAGAAATAAAGCCCAATTCTACCGTCATATAAATACGCTCAACTCCCTTTGATTTTCATAGGTGTATCTGAGGGTGGAATCTGGCCTTATCAGTGCAAAGTAGTGTTATCATTAATAGTTGAAATAAAGATGCGGGTGGGGGAGGAAGGAATAGAAAATGTTAGTTGTCTGAGAGTCTGTAAGCTTCTTTGGGCCTGGTCCTCCACTGCCTTGTACTTTGTGTAGTCATTTACACCAAGGACACTTTAAAGATAAGAATTAAGCAGATTTAAGCTCATAGCTGAATATTCAGGTGAACTAAAGGCTGCAACAGAAGAATAGCTGGGGTATTATAAAGAAAAGTTCTACAGAAGTCATCTGTTTCAAGTTGGAGGTGGGGGAATGGCATAATAAAAAATAAATTGGTTTTCCCTTTTGAATTAGAAATGCCTCAGGCCATAAGCATCTTGAAAGAAATTTAATTTATTTTTCTTTTACCTTTCTGAACAGATCAACCAGAAAAATAATATTGTTAGTAAGTAACCCCTGAGAGTTGCAGGGTTTGGCATTCTCTTCATTAGTATTACTACGGCAGCCCCAAGGTGTTACATTGGACATCCCCAATTCCTGGCACCAAAGGGTTAATTTTATTAGCTCTCAGAGAAATATGTTTAGAAGATATTTTAGCTACAAAAACCCAGCTTGTGTTACCAGGTAATAGTGCATTTTCTATTTACCCGTGGTCTGATGGCCACTCAAACTGCTGAGTTAGTCTTTGTTATTGAAAGGCCCTAACCTCTCTCTCCAGTTAAAGCTACAACTTGTTTTCCATTTTAAGCCTGATAGCAACATCCTCAAAAAGAACCTTTCCATTTCATATCTTGCGATATACAAACCTCATAGGCCTAGATCATTAATGTGTTAAAAAACCTCAAAGTTTAATATGATGGCAAATATCATACTTTGTATTGGAGACAAGTCTGTCATCAAGTATAAAACCAATGATCTATGGTGCATAATTTTGATACTTCATCAAAAAGTTGTACAAATAGTGAGTTTCCCTATTTAAGGTGTTCTCAGTAATGGCACACAGACATCCTAAGGATCTTAAAAGAATATCTTGACGGGAAAATTTGCAAAGTAGATATGCTGTACTGCCCACCCTAAGTATTCAAAAATGATGAGATTGGCTTAAAAATTGTGGGTGTTTTTGAATACATTTTGAATCTTTTTTATTTGTCTGCTGGATTTGAAGCCTTTAAGGGTCACATTTCAACTTTTCTCCATAACCATAAGAGCTGGAAACTTAAGTTTTTTTTTTTTAAAAAAAGACCCTGAGATTCTTATATAATTACCCAACATTAGGCACTGAGACTTCAAAGAAAACAGAAAATATTGCAAGATTTGCAATAAAATTATGAGAGTTGACAGCATTGGGGTTGAAATTCTTTCTCCATTGAAATAAATGGTAAAATATCCATTGACTTTAGTGGGGTCAGGATTTTACCCTGCATATGGAAGGAACAAAAATGGATGATGGGAAGCAAGGGATGTTACAAGTGTACAGCTACAGTTGTTTGAGTGCCTTAACTCTTAATTTCCATACTTTCAAATGTTTTTTTTAAATAATAACCTTAACTCTTCGTTTCCTAGTTTTTGAATGGTCCTTTTTGATAATTGCAACATTCTTTATGTGCAGCTCTTTTTCTAGCAGTTTAATAACTTTGCAACTCATTTAAACTGTAATGTTTCTCTTGCCTACTTTGTTTCCTTTTATGTATGATCAAGTTTAACATTAAATAATGATGTGGATGTGGTAGCCACTCTGTAGCTAAAAATGAGACTCACTTTCTGTTACAGGGCCAATTTGCCACCACACATCACTGACACAATACTGATTATCCAGTTTAAGGGATTCAGGCTAAACTGTACTTCTGTATTGTCATTAATTTTATTGTTTCATAACTGGCCTTTAGCTGGAAATGGACAGTTAGCCTTTCTATTTTTGCCTGTACAGCAGCGCTGATAGGCATCAGAAGCTTCCAGCCCTGCAGATAATCTCTTTCTGGGGTTATCATTTACTTACAAATAGATGTGTGAAGTATTTGTGAAAAGGCTTTTGAAGTGAAGTTCCACATGGTTGCTGCTTAGAGCTGAAGACAAGGAAGTGTTTACACAGGGGCAGAGGGTTTCTCTGCCCAGTGTGATTCTTCTCAAGTGCTAGTATTCTATGGCTAAACTGTTTGCCTTTTTAATGAAGTGAACTGTTTGTTTGAAATATGTGGTAGAAGGTATTTAAACGGGGACTAAAGTAAACTTTAGAGCTGTTCAAATAAGCCACGCATATCTGCTTTGTGAAGTGAAGGAAAACAATTTGGCTGTAGCTTACCTCTGGGAAGAGTAGTTAGGGAACTATTTAAACTGGGCTGAAACGGATGTTGCTGAAACCTTCTATAGGTGTTTTGTAATAACTGCTGCTCATGTAGGGGATTCTTCAGGATGTTGCCATGAAGGGGAGGGGCTGCTAGGTGAATTCTACATGATTATTATGGTTTAAAAATAGGATTTATTCATTAGCTGTGAAAACTTATCTACATTTAAATTTGATTAAAATCATCCTAATTAGGACTGTCGAGAGCCATCATATGCTGTGGCCTTTATAACGTCATTGGAAACCCAAAGTCCTCTCTTTGAAATAAGATCATGTCAGAATATATGGACATCTGTTTCTGCCTAGCCAGATGGAGGCTAGGAGCATAACTTATACTGCGAAACCTTGTTGTAGAGAGGAGAACAGGAATCTGAGGAAGGTAGTAACAAGCAAACTTGGATCTTGTTTTTGGCAAACAGCTAGCTGATAATGGTTGGTACAAGGCATGGAACACATATTGCAATGAAGTTTTTGACCTAACCACAAACACAAGTTTTGAGAGGAAGGAAGGTCTGAGGGGAAAGATGGTCTTGTGGTTATGTCATTGGACTGGGTCTCAGTAGTCTCCAATTCTATTCCTGACTCTGCCACAGTTTTCCCTTGGGTGCATCAATTAATCTCTGCCTCAATGCGCCATCTGTAAAATGGGGATAATAATGCTTCCTTTCTTTCAGCCTTTGTCCTCTCTATTTAAATTAACCTCTTCAGCACCATCTCTTAATACAGTATTTTTCTCTACAGATCCTAGTAGAATGGGGCCTTGATCCTAGTTGGGGGCCTTTATACCCTACTGTAACATAAAATAACATATAATCAGTAAATACAAATGTGTGACTGTGTGCAGTTTAGGAGTAGAGGTTTCTAGCTCAAAACAATAAAGGCCACATATTCCCACCTTTTCTTTTTTTTTTTTGATTGGAGAAGAAATTCCAAATTTTGTTGAAACTGTTATACTAGATTCCCTTGTATCCTTCCTGTGGACATTAGTTGAGAATAAAGGTAGCCGAAACTCTAGATTCCTTAAGCTAGGGAAAGATGCATAGAAGCAGATGTTCAAATCACCAATAGAATGTGGTGCACATCTCTTTAAATGTATGATCTGTTATGTTCATTGGCACATTTGATGAAAGCAGCATGATGAAATAAGTTGGAAAGCTCAGATACTATAGAGATGGGGGGGGACCATAAGATCTAGATTGATAGCTGTCAGAGTGACCATAAACTTTGCAGTTAACAGTTAAAATAATACCTCATCTGTGCTTGGTGAGAAGCTGTAAAACAAACAAAAAGTCTTTTTATGCTCCCAGTGTACAATACATGTGCTAGAATTTCACTAGGTTCCAAAAGATCTTCAGTAGCAGTATAAGAACTGACAGTCCCTTTGATGTGATTGACCAGAAAGGGACTGCTGTCATCTCTATCATGACCATTTAAACTTTTGACCTCCAACCTTTGTGTTCAACAGCCTTTTCCATATTGGTGTTAGCATATCTCTCCAAGTGCCCCTGCATTCAGTGGAGCATCAAACAGTTCAGGGGTAGGAAACCTGTTGTTTCATGGCTTGGAAGTTTCCCAGACTTGCCAGGCAATGTGGATGACTACAACTGACTCTCCCTTCTAACCAGGGGAGAAAAATAAATTCCATGTGATGCCACCTGCTTATTTGCAGTCAGATTGTGTCTGACCCTTGTGCAGAAGTGCGAAAGGGACTAGCAAAGAGTCTGCCTCTTGTGTCTCCTTGGGCAGGGGACAGGCAGAATTATTTTTTTTTATTTGTATTGTGGCAGTGCCTACAAGCCCCAGTCATGGATCAGGACCCGGGTGTGCTAGATGCTGTACAAACACAGAACAAGAAGATGGCTGCTGCAGTCTGCACTCTGACAAGCTCACAGAGTGCTTCTGAGCACAGGGATGGCTTCCTGCTTGGGCCTCCTAGAGCACTATTGACCCACTAGACAGTGGAGGGAAAGGTGAAGTAATTATTATTGGTTATTATTTGTACTACTGTAGTGCCTAGAGTGAGGGACTGAGGACCTGTTCTGCTAGGTGCTGTATACACGTACAACAAAAAGACAGACCCCGTCCCAAAAATCTCTCACGTGCTTAAATTTCACACCGTCCCATGTAGAAAAGCTTGTCTAAGTCAGGGACTGGGAGTGGTTGTGTCATTACAAAACCTAAACCTAATTTCCCCAATACTAATTTCCCCCTACCGTTAGTCACACCTTCTTGTCAACTGTCTAAAATGGGCCACTCTCATTACCACTTCAAAAGTTATTTTTACTCCCGTGGTATCCTGCTGTCAACTGAATTGTCTCGTTAGACTGACCTCACACTTGGTAAGGCAACTCACATCTTTTCATGTATTATACCTACTCCTGTATTTTCCACTCCATGCATCTGATGAAGTGGGTTCTAGCCCATGAAACCTTATGCCCAAATAAATTTGTTAGTCTCTAAGGTGCCACAAGGATACCTCAATGTTTTTGCTGATATAGACTAACACAGCTACCACTCTGAAACCTGAATGCTATTGCTTATTCATGTACCTGTTTTTTCAGTTTCTGCATTAGGGTTTGAAGAAGTGTTTTCTTTCCCCTGCGGTGAAGAGCTCCTGAGGGTGGCTTTTCTTCACCTCACCTTACCTACCCAAGCTTTAGGCATAACATACCATGTGCAATAAACTCCCTCCCATTGACCTCAAGTCAATGAGTCCTGCAGGTGTATTTTGGAAAGTTGTCAGGGATGAGGACAGTTTTACTGTCAATAGCTAAGGATTGTCAGAGTTAGCTTCTCTGAGTTGAGATCTTGGGTTTTTTACTCACTGCCTCTTTCAGAGAACCATTTTTTTTGTTTTAAAGTAACACATACGTGCACAGAGCCCCATAAATCAGCAGGTACATCACTGAAATGGCCCTGCAGTTGAAGGGGTGACGTTCTCACCTTTGTCGGTAATGTGGCTCCTTGGTCTGCTTTGGGGGAACTGCAGTGGATGCTTGAAGCAACAGTATTGTAGGCAATTCTCCACCATCAGTTCATAAGCAAAAGAAGAATGTTAGGAGGAAGAAGCAGTCAAGGTGACTCTATGAGATACAGCCCAAACATTATGGAGTGAAAAGAACTTGTACAGCAAATGGAAAAGTGGAAGGGAATATAAAAAGAATATAAAGAGGAAATTAAAGATCATAGAGATGGGTAGCAATGGCACAAAAAGCAAGAATAACCAAGAGGTTAAGGAGAATAAGAAAGGCTTTTTATAAAGATATCAAGGTGGAAAGAAACACAATAGCAAAAGCAAGCTCTTTAATCAATTAGGAGAGGGATGAAATCAGTGGAATTACTAAATAAAAAGACAGAACTACTGAGCTGGTTTTAAGACTGACAAAATATAAAGAGGTTGAACAATTAGAAAGTCATGAAGATTTCTTAAATGTAGCTTTGGTTAAGAAGCAGATAAGGGAATATTTGGAAAGTATGCACATATACCAGACGTCAAGACCAGATGAAACTCATTCTAAGATATGGAGGGAATTACCTAGTGAACTTACTGAATCTCTGACATTTATTGTTCAGAAGTCACTGATAACTGGGTGAGACAACAGGTGATTTGGAAAAGTAAATGTGATGCTAAACTTCCAGAGAAAGGAAGGAAATTACTGGAAAATATTGTCTGGTAATAAATTCAGCCCCTATTAAAATAATGGAAAATGATTAAGAGAAATCATCAATAAAGTTTAAGAATACAGTAGATGTAATGTATTGGGTTTTGGAAAAGCATTTTATACAGTGTCTCATGAAATCTTATGTGAAAAAATAATTCAGACTGGTTTCCGGTCGGGTTCACGGAGGTTCGGAAGCTTGCTGTGAATGGGGGTATGAGGGGGAGCGAGGGGAACTACTGAGACTTGGCAGGGGACTGTGGCTGCCAGCTCCAGACTGGGAAGGGATGTCCCAGCAGTTCTTATTGCCATTCCTCACTGGCTGGTGCCCAGTGCCCTTTCCTTCCTCCTCACTCCCTTTGGTATCTGGCACCATGTACCAATGCAGCCCTGCTCCCAATCCCAGTGGTTGGTGCGTGTACTTCTGCCTGTCTACTGGGCAGGGAGTCTCCACTGGGACCTGAAGTGGGGAGAGCTGTCCCTACTTCTTCATGATGGCCAGCCCAATCTTGTGTGCCACTTCAGCCTCTCCTCCAGCTCCTGCTGTGGTCTCTGCTCCCTGCACTCTTAAAGTGGATTAAAATAAGTCACCCTTATTCCAGTATGAATGTGTCCACACATTAAATTATTCAGGAATAGCTCTTGTGCTTTAAATTCACGCCCTACCTTAATCCAAATTAACTTTCAAGCGTAGATAAAGCTCTAATAACAAAAGGTCAGTTTCTGAAGCCCTTACTCACATTGAGTAGCACCGTAGTCCCCTGGCAAATGTAGAATAGGTTGCTACTCATTGTAAGTGAGTGTGGAAGAATCTGGAGCAAAATGGGAAAATGCAAGTTCATAGGCACATTGGGGGGAAATAACTAGAAATGCAGATATTCAGCGGGAGAGAGAAATGTCAGTAATGCTGAAAAACCTATCAGTATGTACAGTGAAATTCCAGTTTAAAATATCATATATAAATCAGTGTGATTTTTTTAGCCTGCATACACAGGCTTAATGTCCTAGAGCAGAGAGGTGATAACTGTCTCTCTTTCCCAAATTGGAAGGAGTTCAGGGAACAATGAAAAGGAATAAATTGACTGAAGTGTCCAATTTAAAGTGTACAGATTGCAAGAATGCAATATATCTACATTCTGGGATAGACAAAGAGGGCAAGCGATAGCCATCTGCAAGTGTTTGAAGAATATAAATAACACATAGGGAGAGGAACTCTTTAGAATGGTACAAAGGGAGGTAAAATAATTAGGAGTAATGGGGTTAAGAACAAAATAGGTTAACTAACAGGAAAAAATCTTTGATAGTGAGATCCATCAGATTGTGGAAAAACAATGAGGAGTCTGGTGGCACCTTAAAGACTAACAGATTTATTTGGGCATAAGCTTTCGTGGGTAAAAAACCCCACTTCTTCAGATGCATCAGATGAAGAAGATGTGGGGTTTTTTACCCATGAAAGCGTATGCCCAAATAAATCTATTAGTCTTTAAGGTGGCACCGGATTCCTCGTTGTTTTTGTGGATAGAAACTAACACGGCTTTCCCTCTGATACTTGTCAGTTTGTGGAATATTCTTCTGTAGAAACTGAGTTTTTATATTCAAAAGTAAAAGCTCAATGACCTAATAAGTCTTTTCCATCTCTAATTTCTATCGTTATACAATTTACTTACCAAAGACTCTGAATGTAACTTATATAACTCTTCCAGCCTGTGTTGGCCAATGATATAAGGGACCTCCACCAGATCATCAGCTGCTGTAAATCGATGTAGACTCATTGACATCTCTGGTGCTATGCTGATTTACATCAGATTAGGATTTGGCCTCTGGACTTGCTTTCAAACTTAACTTTTCTACATGGGAGAGAAACACACTAGCAATGTGCATCATATGATTGACTAACTTTTTGTGGCCAGGCTTAATACTTTGTAACCCTTTTAAATTTGTTGAAGTTTATTAGTTGCTCCAAACTGACCTCCATAGGCAGATCCACACTATGTATAAGGACATCTGACATTTTTAAAATGTATTTATAATCTTTCCATGAGTACACTAATTTTTGGCTTCCAGACTGTTCTCTCTCCTTGTCTTTGTCTACACTTGCAGCATAGTTACATTTGCAAGCACCATGTTTATACATGCATCTTGTCAGCATAGTGCTCACACAGTCTTCCTGGCCATTGTAGATGGGAATGAACCAGACTATAAACTGTTTTACAAAATTGTTGTTTGGCAGTTCCCTGTCTGCCCTAGGCAGGGAAGTTGTGTTAGCACCCAGCTACGGAGAACTGTGTGTAAACATTTTGCTGCAGCAGCGTAGTCAGGGCCTTCCTGTATGATTTCACTCTTAATCATCTTCAGTTTGGGTCAGGATTGATTTATTTTTTTAATTGTTTTATTTATTTTCTTTTAACACACAGTTTGTAGGTCATCATTCACAGCTGCAGACTCCTATATGTTTGGGTTAACCTGCTTTTAATAACTTTCCGTGCATGTGTTTTTTTGTTTGTTTGTGCCAGATTCTCAGCAGGGAGGTTGAGAATACAGAAGATGTCATCAGGCACATACAGATGGAATCAAAAGACAAGCAGCATTCCAGAGCATCTGGATTAAAGCATTTGACTGGATTGTTGAAAGTTAAATATGGACACTTTTTAAAAAAATCCTTTTGGGTATGATTTTTAGCTGTGGTAGATGTATTGATGGCAGGGACACAAAAAGTTAGCGTGACAATGGCAGAATAGAAAGCACGTTGCAAGGGAAAAGATAAATTGGTTTTTCACTGAAGGGAGTACATTTGAGGTAACGGAGGCAGGGATTTCTTTTGTCAGTTCCCTGGCAGACCACAATTTGTCATTTTCTTGCGGAGACCACATTATTAAGTTTGTTAAGAAGCACTGCGTGGATCCAGAAGTTACGAAAAAAGATGAGCTGTGGCATACCAAGAGCCAGCTGTATTATAAGAGGTGATCTTCTTTCCAAATAACGTACTTTGTGGCCAAGATGTCTCATTGGGGTCTCTTCTCGTGTGTTTGGAGCACAGACACTGACTATATGCAACTGTTGTTACATTTAATGGCTTTTTAAACACCAATTTATATAAGAAAGGGAGGCAGTGTTGTCTAGTGGTCACAGTGTGACACTGAGATTTGGGACACAATAATTCTATTCCCAACTTTGCCCCCTGACTTGCTATGTGCCCCTGTGCAACTCTTATCTTTTCAGTGCTTCAGTCTTCCAACATGTAAAATGTACATAATAATGATATGCCCCTACACTGCACTGCTCTACCCATGCAAAACAGCCATAACCAATGGCCAACTAAGATGCTATTATGGCTATTTTATATGGCCAGTGCAGCACAAAGCAACCTTACTGTACTGACGCATCTGACCTCATACAATTAATAAATCATGATTCAATCACTGGATTATCATAGGGCCTAATTTGTGTTTGCAAAGTGTTCAGAGATTCTTGGATTAACAGTGTTTTAAATATGTAAATTATTTATTATCATATAAATCAATTATTTTGGATGTGCAGAGTGTTCTGAGCACCGGACAGATGCAATCAAATAGACTTAAAAAAATTTAGTATTCCAGAAGACAATCTTGCTGCAGTTTTTCTCTGATAGAAGTGTTGCAGTGATTAGGAAGAATGATAGTGTTCCAGCTGAAATCAATCCAATAGCTGTTTAGCCAATACCTGCAGCAAATCTGGCATGTTAAGGATCTTCCAGTGCCAGTTGATTAAATCATTTCCAGCCACTTTTCTTCTAGATCAGAGATAACAGCTCCTCTTCCAAATGTTTGGTGGGATGATGATTATTATTGTGGAACCACTAAAAACGATAAAGCATGTTCCCACAAGGTGTTTGGGTTTACAAACACAGAGGAGGTAAAATGAATGACAGGTGTGTAAGATGCCCTGGATTCTTATTTCTTTTCCAAGGTGGGAATCTTTTTCATCAGCAACAACAATCAAAAAGTGTAGTAATATTCCACTTTTTGAGGTCTGTGATGTTTTTAATATAGAGAAATGAGCTCTGAAAACTCAGGTTGAAGCTGGAGATAGAATTGTAATAATTGAAGTACATTAATGAACATAAAATATAAAAGTGTCATGATCAACCTGAAAGTCACATTTTTTTTCTGAGTTTTGTACCTACTGTAGTTACAAATAAAACGTAATATTACTGTAACTGAAAGAACTTAGTAAATAGAAGAGAAAAAACTCCACTTCTGCTTTTTCAGTTTATTTACTTTGTGCATTTGACAATATTTTGTGTACAGACAGTTTTCTTGGTTCTCCTCTTAATCAGTCAGTTAGATTCCAATCCTGAAAAGACTTAAACATGTGGTTAACTTAATTCACTTAAACATGTGGTTAACTTAATTCATGAGTGGTCCCATTTACAGTCAAGGCTGTGGGACTACTCTCAGTTCATGAAGTTAAGCATGAAGTTAACTTCATGAAGTTAAGTCTTTGCAGGATTGGGGGTCTTAGTTATATTTCTCTCTTGATGAGAAGACCCCTTGAAACAAAATGGGGAGCAGAAAAACTCATATACACATTTTGAAATGAAAATTAATGGGCCCTCTTGAAAACTAATTTTGTTTAAAAATTATCCAGTTGAAAAATATGAAGTTACCGGTGCAGCAGAACTTTCCATTCCAAAAAGTACCATGACTGTTACCATAAAACCAGAAAACACAATCAAAGGGAAGATAAATTGAAGCAAACGTATATGAAGAAATAGTAATGTCCTATAAGACTATGCGAATCAAACTATTAGAAAATTCCCATTGGACAATCAGCTATGCACCAAGGGAAATGTAGAAATCTGCTGGCAAAACTGTTCACAATGCAGTGTACTGAAAAAGACATTAAGAAATTGCTATATTTTGCATAGTGGTTGTTTTTAGTACATCTTGGGTAACCGTGTTTTATATATGTAAATTATTTATTATCATAGAAGTCAATTATTTTGGATGTGCAGAGTGTTCTGAGCATCTGGTTCCATTGAAGTAAAAAGCAAAACTCTAATTGACTTCAATGAGGCCAGGATTTCACCCCCAATATATTATAGTTAGGTTAGGCAGAATTAGATTTTTCTTTTTTTTTATAATTTCAATTAATAATATCAATGTTTAATTTTAAGCATTTTACATTTTTTATCTATTTAAATTTTCACAGTTCTACAAAATTATGGGGAGGTCAAACAACTAGGGATCAGTTAATAATTAGTTAATAACAATAGACATTGAGATTCAAAAGTTAAAGCATTATAATATGTAATATATTAAATGTCCCAACATCACACATAAAAATATTCAAAATAAATCGCCTTAAATCAAATTCTAATAATTTCTCAAGCAGCATTGGTCTTAGTTTGCCCGTCTGTAAATTTAGATTAATGATCGAAATATTTTTTGTCAGTTTGTTTGGGTGCAGTGAAATTGACATTTACCGATTTAAAAAAAAAATCTTATCCTTCCAAGCCTAATTGTATTTTGAGTAAAGTTCTAAACTTGACTTAGTGTTCTATTGCAGAATTTTGTGAACAGATTTATCTAATGATAAATCACTAAAATGTTACACATACTGAAAATGTGCACTGAATTGCATATTTTGTGTGCCACTATCTCAGAATGCAGCTGCGGAGAGTGGAGCTGCACTTAGCCACTTGAATTGATTCAAACCTTATACCATAACAAATAGTTTCTCAGCTCACTAAAAGTTGAAGTCTATCTTTTCAAAAGCCTAGAGAGTTTGGCAAGAATCTCACCGTGCTTGAGCAAAATGGGATAGTAAATGGCGTTGTCTGTGTGATCAGCCTTACTACCAAAAGTTTAACTTGCCAGATCCAAGTGATTTCTAACCGTAGAAGCCCTGTTACAAAAATCAAGAAATTGATGGAAAGATTCCCATTGACTTCAGAGTGTGTTGGATCTGGATAATGGTTTTTTCATTTTCTCTTGTTGTACTTTCTGTCACTGACTCAGTATTACATAATACTTCTTGGTCTTCTAGAGTCATCTAACCTTCTGCTGCATTTATTAGCAGATCATTGGTAACTCTTAGATCTCTTTAGACCTTAATTAATATTCTCTCTTTATCAAACATGCAAATTTTGATAATTTTCCCCAGTTTCCTTTATTCATTTCTCTTGTTCTTTCAGCGGAGGCATAGGTTACTGAGCTTTAGGGAACAGTGCAAGTCCCTTCTCCTTTCCTAGGTGTTTACCTGATGGAGTGTGAGATTGATTATTATTTTTGAGGGTTGGTCTTTTTCACTGTAACTGAAGATGTATTTGTAAGAAGGGAATACACAATTTATACATATCAAAATTTTAAAAAACGACATATTTTCTTGAAAAATCTCAGAGATGACATCTACAAAATTGTGTGGAGCTTAAAGTGTTTACCAGTGCTGCATTTCTACTCTTATACAACTTACTTGCCTGTACTCTAAATTTTGTTTGAAAGACCTCCTGATGCTCTCAAGCAGAGGTGGACCTTAAAGATATTTTTGCTTGTGGTATTGGAAAGGAAGACAGCTAAGGCCCCTATTCAACAAAACAAGCTGAAATGTGTGTAAGTCCATCCATTTCAGCACTTAGCCATATGTTTACATCTCATTGAAGTCAATGGGACTGAATCATGTGCTCAAGGGCTTTGATGAATTGGGCCTAAGGCCCTAATTAGGCAGTTGAATCCATACAGATGGATGCTTGTGCCCATATGGAGCCCATTGACTTTAGCTGGACTCTGCACAGATACAAGTCTCTGGCTGCACAGATCTGATTGCAGGATTTGGGCCTGAGTTAATGAAGAACATTTTAAAGCCTTGTGTGATTGTAAGAAGGATATGCCTGGCATGGGCTACCCTTGCCTTCATTTCAGCCAAATCTTCCAAGATATAGAATTTTTTTATGAATAATTTCTGAAATACAACATGAAGGGTAAAGTTTGTTAGAAGATGTTGTTGATTCGTTATAGCATAATTCCTGCTGATATTTTTGTTTTATGCATTTTAAATAAAAAACTCATAAATGTCATATTTTTAGAGCAGTGGTTCTTAACCTTTACTGCAGCCTGCACCCCTTTTGGTTCTCAAAATACGTTCTCGCACCCCTTATCAAAAATTGTTGAAGTAGGTCAGTTCTTTAAACCTAGATATATTTTTTGTTTGTATATTACAGTAATCGTTAAAAATGTATAATGTTAATAAATACAGAAGTTTGATTAAACAAAGTAGTTGTACTTACGTGCCTGTGCTTAATTTGTGTTTTTGATGATTTACTTTGTAAAAAAATCTGGCATGTCTTGCACCCCCAGAAAGGGCATCTCGCACCCCAGGTTAAGAACCACTGTTTTAGAGCAATTGCCAGATCTTTTTATTAAGGTCTTTGTGGCTACAGGGTTTGTAGGTAGCCAAGACCTCTGCTAGCAACAGCTACAGATAGGTTGTGACCAGATTCTACCACACACACAAAGAGCTGTACATTCCTGTACATTCCAATGGGACTACTCTTAGAATAACATACTAGTTAGCATAAATGAATGTGGCAGAATTTGTCCTCTGATGGTCTGGCAGTATCTCTGCTGAAACAGTTATTGTGTGAGGTCAGAATCACCAATAGGAATATAATATGTGTTACAACTATGCAAACTTTTTACTGTATATTTCAATTTAAAGACTTGTCAAACAATTACATATTTATAGGTTTGAAGTACATTCTAAGTGAAACCTTGGATGATAGGAGCTCTTTCAAATACCTGTTGGATGTGAGCATATTTTCATATAAATATTCAAAGCTGTTCAAAGTAGAACACTTTTGGACCCACAAACATGTAGAATTTACTACTTACCTCTGCGTCAAGAAATTATCCGCACACAGTAGATTTTGAATTCCCTCAGTAAAACTGATTCCACTAGTTCTGCACATTATTCTCCCTGTCTCCCATTTAGTATGTTAGTTTGCTGACAGTAGAGTACACAGCACTTAGCAGCTGGTTTGTGGAACCATCAGTCAGGAAATTGTATGATAAATAGGAGGTAGCCAGGTTTAGTGGCACTTTATTCTGCTTCAGCAGTTTTAGCCTGACTTTGGAAAAGTCATCATGAGGTATTTTTCCAAGGGTTGCAACAGGAGATGGCTACAGTGCAGTAACTTATTACACATACGCTTGAGTTATGATGCTCACCAGCTGTATTGCTCATGTGTAAATAATAAACTGTGAGATGGATAATTATGGCAGATGCTAGATATTCAGATCTGTTCTAGTCATGCGGGGTTGACTTAGACAGTTCTCTGTGCAGTGATGGAATACTTCTCTTTCCAAGACAAAAACCACAAACAAAATGCAGCCAGGACACAGAGAAACTTAATATTAAAGGACTCAGAAATGTATTCTTTGAGATTTCTGCCTCATTAAATGTCAGTACAAGATGACAGAGGTTAATGAAATGACTGTATAACACAAACACACATTAAATACTTCTTACTTCATCTGTACAGTTAAGATAGGTCTGGGCTATAGGTAATGTAATATTCAATATTCCAGTCCTGAGACCGAAAATTATAGAAGATCACATTTAACTTTAGGGCTAATCCTGTACATGGCTAAACTGCGTTTAAAGAGGTAAATAGGGGAACTGCGCTCCAGAGTGGAGTTTCAGCCTGGCTTGGCAGAGATGGAAAGTAAGCTGTGCATCTTGCACAGGCTTGTTCACCTTGTGTGAGGTGGGGTATGATGCTATTTGACATGCCTACGGGGATCAGAATCCAGCCCCTCAGGACAAACCTGCCCTGTCCCTTGTTTTCCTCAGAGTTGCTACTATGAGAGAGGCGGGGGGGGAGGAGATGTTTGTTGAGAGTGGCTAATATGTCTTGGAGGAAAATAATATACAGCAGGAGTAGGACCCCTACTCGGCTTACATTATTGCAATTAATATGCTACGGGGTGGGGAGCACAGCATACAACAGGATCCCACACTATGTAGACATCTCTCTGTGCTGCTCCTGCTCCTTCAGACATTTCCCCCTGGTTCCAGGCTGTGTTGTGGCTTCTGGGACTGGTGATCAATGCAAAATGCATTTCATGCACAGGAAGCAAGTATCTTCTGGTCCCCCCATAACCACATACTCCTATGGGGTAATATAAATTCCTGGGATTGACCGGGAGTACTGTAGAAGTCAGCAGGGCTCAGCACAGGTGTAGGAGGGGATCAAATTGCAAGAGTGTAGGTATTTATGTCCAGTTTGTAAAGTAGGGCTAGAATTAGGGCTATCATGACTAGGGTTTCCCTGCTCATGTTAGGAAGCCACAATCACTTTTCAAACAGGATCGGGCCCCAAGTCAGTAAATGGCAGAAATGCACTGTAACTAAGTGCATTGTAGTTAATACTTAACAAATAGCTGGCACTGGGGCTGGACAGGAAATTTCAAATGTTTCAAAATTGTCATGAAAAATTGGAAATATTTCCTCAGAACTTGTGTGAATTCCTCACCTCCCCCACCCCATTATCTCTTACACTCCTCCTTTTCTACCAACTGCAGCTGGTTGGAGATCTCAAACATTCAAATTTTTGAGAAAAAACAGAGGCAAAATCCGATTCCTCCCCCTTTTTTTGGAACCTCACCTGGCTTGATGCAATTGTTTTCAGAGATAATATAATCTAAGGCGGGGATTACATTTAGCTGAATACAGAAGGAAGAAAATACATATAGAATTTACCCTAAGAGTCATAGCAAGACTGGAAAAGGTGTCTCTAGCTTGGTTTTCCCGACTGATCATAAATAAGGATTTTCTCTTTTTAGAATCCTTTTTAGTAAAACCATGACATTACATAACATTTGTTCTCATCTGGTTTTAGGATCACATAAACATATGGATTTAGGACAACATAAAAATTAGTTAATAATTGGTCTGGATAGGTAGGTTTCACACCCGAGGAGACAATGGGTTTTTCAGCTGTTATGTTGCTGCTTGAACACTATCTTTCCTCCATTCAGCATTGTAATGATGCATTAAATATCTTCTATAAAATAACGTTATTTACCTTAGACAGTTGTAAAGGTATGAAAATGTTGATAGAGATCTATAGTATATTAAAACCATAGCATCCAAAATGGCAGAGAGCTTTAACTCGAGAATGATGTGGAAAAATGAGGGCTAGATTGTTCTGACCTGTAGGCAACCTATGTAGTGGCAGGTTGGGGACGAGACTGTGAGGAACTGTCCCCTCTTGTGTAATGGATATAAGGGGCTGTCTGGAAGTAATAGGAATGGCAGTGGCAGCTTCAAGAGTTGGTCCTCCCAGGAACAACTTGCCAGAAATAGGGTGGGGAGTAACCAAAGCCATTTCTCCCCTCTTCTTTACGTGCCTGCCAGCAGAGGTGACCAGCTGTATGCAAAGAATATGCTGCATCCTTTTCAAGGCTGAGGAAATGAATCCCCACGCCCTGAAGCACATACTTCCTGACGCTTCCCCTTGGTGCGCTGCAGCGCAGCGTCTCCTCCAATGCAGCCTTTCCCAGTCACGTTTTCCTTCTAATTTAATTGTAATTTACTCCAGATTGTACTTTGTATGCCTGCTGTTTTAGTTGTACATTCCCCTGTATCTTTTTTAGTGCAAGCTATTTGTATTCTATTTTTAGGTCTTTCTTTCAATAATATTTTTATTTGTTTTAATATGAAAAAAAATAGAACCAGGGATGCTTACAAAAGGTTCAATGATCCTTTTGATCTGACACTTCACAGGTGTGCACTGTAATTATTTATTAAAGGCTTTTTTATGTAATTTGCCATTTAAGCTAGAAAAAGAGTATATTAAAATTAATAAATGAATAGTCACACTCATCTATGCAAATTTTATGGGGCAAACTCTGTTCAGTTACACCGGCATTGTACTGAGAAAGAAGAATTTGACCATACATCATACAACAGTTGGCACATAATTTGAGATGTGTAATTAATATTAAAAAATAGCTGCATGATATATTCATATTTGGAAACCTTATATGTTTTTTCAGATCCACCTCACCTTTTTCCAGCATTCCACCCTCCTGTGCCAATTGATGCAAGACATCACGAGGGACGTTACCATTATGAACCATCTCCCATTCCTCCACTGCATGTGTAAGTATTATTTTCCACCTTGTTATATTATGGAGCCTAGAACAAGAGACAAATATTGGAATCCTTATGATACTTAAAACTCTGTGCCTGGAAAGCTTTGCTGCTTTCCTTTTCTAGCTGAAGAGCAATATTTACGTCTGGAATGCGTCGAGTTTATCTCTTCGTGGATTCACTGAAGCAGAACCAGGCTGGTGCCTTAGGTATATAATAGGTAGCTGGCAAGTGTCACTTATATATTTTGCTGATGTTTATTCTGTGTGCTGTCATTCTATAAATACTAAATTAAAAAACCCAGAGGCCTATGAAATACTGCTAAATAAAACGTGTACTTTCTCTGGATTAGGCTTGGGATTCTTCATAGTTAAAATTTCCTGTAACGTCAAAGCTTTTTTCTAGTGACTGCCATGAAGCATAATGAAATTTTGGGGGAATTTTCATAGCTCCTGTTGTGTGTGTGCACAAGCAGTCAGGTGATTGATGGGAATGTCACCCAAACAAAATGGCAAATTTAATAGAGCACATGGTTTACACAAAGATAAAAGAAAAGAATGCCAGTGATAACGTGCATTAGAAAAAACGGGGAGAGGAGGAACCCTGTGGAAATAACTATTATCTTATTCTATATAGAGAGAGGAGTATCAGATTTGCAAAATAAAGCAATGATCTTTAGTTGTAATGTTCAGAAAACTGCCATATACCATAAAAAAAAATGGAGCCATAAGGAAGGCTTACTCCTGCGCTAAAAGTCTTGATATATACATTTAATTATATCTAATAATCACCCCTCTTGTTGAGAAAATAAAAGAAGAAATGCACAAGTAATACTTTGAAGAATAATGCTAGTTGTTTAGATGGCAGATTGCATCTCCATGGCTATTAGTTAAAGCTGTGTAATTACATATATACAGAAGAAAAATGAAGTTGTTTTAAAACAAGTCCTCCTCTGTGAGCAGAATTAATTGATATTAACAATCCTAACTACACGCCCACGTACACACGCAATATTTTACCAACGGTTTTTTTGGATTAGTCTCCTTATTACTGAATTTTAATTTCAGAGCAAATTTGCCTGGAGGTAAGTAATAAATCTGTGTTGCAGTCTTCCTTAGGCATTAAAGGAAAAGTGGGTATTTACAGAATGAAAGAGAGAGTACAGAAACTTGTGATATATTCCTTAGAGTTCCACTGATGCATCAGTAAGTATTTACACCGTAATCAACCATGCAATAAAATACATTAAAATAAAGATTTTGATTTAAACCTACTGTTCAAAAACAGGGACATTTTGAGTTAAGGTGGAAGCAACATACAGATTCACCCCTTTCATTCTAGGTTTTGCAATGTATATGAAGCTAGATTCTGATGTAAGCTCTTTAGAGTCCTTCACATGGTTTCTAAAGTCAGCCTTTGGCTGGAGGCTTAGAGCATGATCCTGCTCTCTTCGAAGTCAAGGGAAATTATGCCCTTGGCTTCAACAAGAGCAAGATTGTCTCCGTTACTGTTATTTAATAATACCTGGTATTTAATAGCATCTCTCATTCCAAAGGATACCAAATTGCTCTGAAAACTAATAAACAGATTCTGGGCCTGTAGTTTGCCTAAGCAGAGATTTCAAGGATGAGCCCTATTAGGGATCACTTTCCTGTTGCTGAAATGCATTAGTCTCTTGGGTGTATCACAATAGTATTTTACCAGTGCTCAACAACAGAGCAGAGGCAAATTTTAGGTAAGCAGAATGTGGTTACTCAATTTAGAATATGAAGAGGAGTTGAGGTTAAAAATGTATTGTGACAAAAGCGTCACAAGTTCTTTAAGAACCATAAACGGACAGTTTAATGTCTCATCTGAAATACAACAATACACCCTCTTCATACCATGTTGGGTAAGTGGAATCAGAACTGACTCAGAAGAAAGAGTGCCACTTATTGAATAACCAACACCAAAACTTCTTGTAGAACCTTGGACATCTCCCATCACTGCATAGCTTATAAGAAATAATAGGATTTTAGCAAGAGATCATGGACTGCAGGCAGTTGTTTGAGATGCATGTCATAGTTTCAGCCTTTAACTTTAAAATTAAAATTTCTTTGTTTATTTTTTTTTACTTAAACTTAAGCAGATTCTTCTCTTCCATTTGTTTATGCCATTGCTGAAATGATAGGGTATAACATACCCAATATGTAATGGAGCCAATATGATCAGTGTAATTAAATGTAAATATGTCATTAGGCAATTGTACAAAGGAAACTTTCAGACTGTAACAGCTTTTCATAGGCATTTTCATAGGTTGTAGAGTTTTCAAAAATTCACAGTACTGCATAAACATGATAGACACCAACAGCTATAGTCTCTAGTGTAAATCCATCTTTAGAAACATTGGATTTTGGCTTAGAAAGGATTAATCATTCTTTTGGAGACATTATTTGGATAGTTGTCATGGCATCCTTTTAAAAAAAAACGGATTTAAAGTTATTTTTCAGTTTCTGGGAGACTGCGGATAGGGCATACAACAGGAGTCAGGAAACCAAGGGTTTGTTCACTTCTCTGCCACTGACTCTCTATGTGAGTCACTCAGCTTCTCTGCTCCATATTTTCTCCATATGTAAAACTGGGGTTAATGATGGTTTTTCAACTTTGCAAAGCTGGTTGAGATCTATACCTAAAGAATGCGGAGTCTTACTATAATTGGGTATCAATAAAACAAATAGAGGAAAAATACAGAACATTTCAAAAAGGTCTTGTGCACATGATGGCATCTGGGCCTAAAATATCTTTTTTGAGTGACAGACAAAACAAAAAAAATCAATATCAGTAAACTTTTAGGGTGTAAAAGATTCTTGCATAGTTCCACCATTAAAGATATGTACATGAGATATTAGGATTTTTTTTTAATTACTCATGGGCAGAAATCTTGTATCCCAAATTTCACCCTGGAGCAAAATTTTATAACTGAGTTATAAACACCTAAAATAGGGGTTTATGTTCATGGTGGAATTGCTGACAGATTCATATGTATAGTAGGACTAACAGGCACTGCTATAATTATGCTATCGTACCCTATCATGAAAGATTCCATTGAAAGAGGTTTATAAATTGCTCTCCTTCTTAGATAAACCACCCTACATTAAGGCATCAACAATATGGTACAGAATTAAATTAAAATCTCATAAAATGAAATATGTTCTGTATTAGCTGTTTGACACTTAATTTGCCTCTGAATGAGGAGAGGAAATCACAAATTAACCTGCCTTTGTTTTCCCAACTGTGGCTTATTAGATGTTAGAACAACTGCAATTACAGCCCAGTAATAACCCCCCAACCCTTATGAATATATACTGAAATGTGTCACTTTGTGTTACTGAAACCTGTTTGTTAGAACTGGTTCAGTTTTCCTAGAATTTCTTCAGTTTGTAGCTTAGCAGGAAGAAGCGTGACACACTTTCCTTCAACAGCAGCACATAAACAGCGCTATTAGAAACTACATGTGTCTCACTTTTCAAATTCAAAGCATGAATCTAGATGACTTCTATTAATGCAGTTGTATTATCTTCTGTTAAAGTAACAAGTTAAATTGTCTTGTAACTTAAGCACACGAAAATTAAAACAGACCAAAAGAAAACAGGGATTCTGTGATTTTTCTGTTTGTTTGGCTCAATTTCCTCAATTTATTAACTGGATTTCTACAGTGACAAATCACTCTTTGATTAACTGTGGTTTCTTGCCTTTTCCATTTACTGAAAAATCCTTCTATAATTCCACCTTCTCCCACCAGTCACCAGCCAATTAATGGATAGCCGTGACCTTAATACATTTGAAACCATGCTAGAAACCACAGTTATTTAAATATAATGTGTCACTATCAGCATGCTACCCTGGCCCTTGTGGAAGGGAATTATTTTTTCTGAGAACCAAATTGTAACCATGCAATAAAGTAGCTTTGGTGGTAGTCAGACTGGCTGGCATTGTTTTCAGTATAACAAACAAACAAACAAAAAAATTGCCAACACTGATCAGGGGAACTATGATAGAGTCTTGTTGTCAAAGACAAAGTAAGTGTAAAGTAGTGTAATTTTCAGCTGGGGAGCTCACCCTCATCCTGCACAGGAAGTGGAGTCTTTTATTTTACAAGGAAGCCAGTGTTGTTTAATGAAATTCACTGTGCAGTGTAGAAAATTCCCTAGAGGGCAGGTAGAATTTTAAGGCACTGGAACTGTACACTCTTTTATGTCTTCATATGTAATAAGCTACCAGTTTAGACTTCACCTCTTATCCGTGTATGATCTACATAGGCTCCTTACACATCAACCCTGGATTTGGGCCACTGGCTCTGTGTAAGGGAATGAGTCTAGGTTAGACTGAAGGAATATCTACAATGTTGTAACTTATGTGCTGAGGGGTCAGAGAGGAGTGTCACAAGACAAGCAACCAAAAGGAGGCAAGGTGCAAGTTAGTGTCATCATCTTCCAACTCCTCAACACATAAGTGACACCAAAACATAGACTCCTGACCCTTATTCTAAATTACACATTGGTAAGTGGGTGTAAATCTATTAGTCTGAGTTAACAAAGTCTAAGGCTGTGATCCTGCAAACATGGACGCACATGCTTAAATTTGCGCTGGTAAGTAGATTCCTTGACTTCTGTGGGACTACTCGTGTGCTCTAAGTTAAGCATTTGTGTGAATGTTTACAGGATGGGACCAAGTTCAGATCAGAGAGCCTGATTCTCTGGTGCCTTGCACCTTGCAAAGTCATTTACATCTGAACAAAGGGAGCATAAAATGCATGCAAATCAGCATGGTGTCATTTTAAGCCTAATTTTCACAGACACTAATGACTACACTAGACGGAAGGCAGAGGAAAGTTAAACCCAGATGCTCTAACAATTCAGAGCAGTTTCTCAGCCTTTTTGATACCAGGGACTGGCCTGCTGCCTTCCTAAACTGTGTTAGGGAGAGCTCAGGGACCGACACCAGTCCACAGACCGGTCATTGAGAAACATTTGAACTTATACAAGTCTTACACATTGTCTGTGAATTTGGTTCATTTAATTCAATGGCAGTTCTACATTTGCGGGGCTTGGAGAATTGGACTCTGTAAAGCAAGAATCTCTTGCAACACCAGGGTGAAAAGAAATCTGGGTTTTCTCTGTCTCTTTCTCTACTACTTTAATTTTTCCTTTATACTTGAATTCCCAAGCTCCTTTCCCCTGTAGTAATTGCAATGTCTAGTGTCTTACCTTTAGACCAGTGCCTTGGCAAGTGCAGTGCTTGGTGCACTTCTCAGCTTGGTGCAATGCTATTTGACCTTTCCACAGCAGGAATGGAAATCACACCAGTCTAGCCAATGTTGCTAGTGGGACAAGATTTAACAGCTCTATGGCTTGGAACAGATTTCCTGGGACAGCCAAGAGCCATTGAGGAATGAAGGCTGAGTGGCACATGGGCCTTTGAGGAAAGCTAATGGACGTCGGTATCGGAGCCATCCAGGAAAACATTTAGCTGTAAGCAGACACAATGCTTGTGTTATATAGGAGGCAGCTAAAGAAACCTGCTTCTGGAAGTGGGGAGGCACTGTGTTTGGTCATCATCAGAAGCCAGTAACCATGGACAGCTGTTAGAGGGAAACTTGAAGTTGGGCTTGGGGCTGCTGGGAGCAAAGGTGTAGGTCAGGTGGTGCCAAGAGAAGGCAGAGGAGATGGGAAATGGAAGCTTGGAGCAAGAACATCAGAACGGCCGTACTGGGTCCGACCCATGGTCCATCTAGCCCAGTATCCTCTCTTCTGACAATGGCCAGTGCTTGATGTTTCAGAGGGAATGAACAGAACAGAACAATTTTGAGTGATCCATTCCTTGATGTCCAGTCCTAGCCTCTAGCAATCAGTAGTTTAGGGACACCCAGAGCACGGGATTGTGTCCCTTTCTGTCTTGGCCAATAGCTATTGATGGACCTATCCTCCATGAAATTATCTATTTTTTGAATAGTTATACCTTTGGGCTTCACAACATCCCCTGGTAATGAATTCCACAGGTTGACTGTGTTGGGTGAAGAAGAACTCCCTTATGTTTGTTTTAAATCTGTTGTCTATTAATTTTTTCAGTTGACCTCTAGTTCTTGTGTTATGTGAAGAGGTAAATAACACTTCCCTATTCACTTTCTCCACAGCAGTCATGATTTTATAGAGCTCTATTATATGCCCCGCAAGTCATCTCTTTTCTAAGCCGTATAGTCCCAGTCTTTTAAAATGCTCTTCATATATTGGGATTAAGGGATTTTCATATCCTTAATTATTTTCCTTGCCCTTTTCTGAACCTTTTCAAATTCTAAGATATCTTTTTTGAGCTGGGGCAACCAGAGCTGCACACAGTATTCAAAGTGTGATCATACCACGGATTCATATAGTGGCATTGTGATATTTTCTGTTTTATTATCTATCCTTTCCTAATGGTTCCTAAGATTCCGTTAATTTTTTTGGCTGCCACTGCACACTGAGCAGATGTTTTGAGAGAACTATCCACAATGTCTCCAAGATCTCTTTCTTGAGTGATGACAGCTAATTTAGACCCCATATTTTGTGTGTATAGTTGGGAGTATGTTTTCCAGTGTACATTACTTTGTATTATCAACATTAAATGTCATCTTCCATTTTGTCATCTAGTCATCAGTTTAGAAAGATCCCTTTGTAACTCTTCACAATCATCTTTTGAATTAATTATCTTGAGTAATTTTGTGTTATCTGAAAATGTGCCACCTCACTCTTTCCTGCCTTTTCCAGATCATTTATGAATATATTGAACAGCATTGGTCCCAGTACAGATCCTTGTGGGACCCTGCTATCTACCTCTCTCCATTGTGAAAACTGACCAATTATTCCTATCCTTTTAGGAATCTTGTAACAAGTTACTGATGCATGAGAAGATCGTTCCTCTTATCCATGACAGCTTACTTTGCTTAAGAGCCGTTGACAAGGGACCTTGTCAAAGGCTTTCTGAAAGTCCAAGTACAATATATTGACTCCATCACCCTTGTCCACATGTTTGTTGACTCAAAGAATTATAGTAGATTGGTGAGGCATGATTTACCTTTACAAAAGCCATGTTGACTTTTCCCCGACATATGTATGAGTCTGATCATTTTGTTCTTTATTATAGTTTCAACCAATTTGCCTGGTACTAAAGTTAGGCTCACTAACTGTAATTTCCAGAATCATCTCTGGAGCCTTTTTTTAAAACCAGCTTTACATATCTCCAGTCATCTGGTACAGAGACAATTCTGCAATTTCATATTTGAGTTCCTTCAAAACTCTTGGGTCCATCTGATCCTGGTCACTTATTACTGTTTAATTTACCAGTTTGTTCTGAAACATCCTCTACCGACACCTCCAATCTTGGAGAGTTCCTCAGATTTGTCACCTAAAAAGAATAGCTTGGTTGTGGAAAGCTCCACCTTATCCTCTGGAATGCAGACCAAAGCAAAGAATTCATATAGCTTCTCCTCAACCACCTTGTCTTATTTGAGTGCTCCTTTAGCACCTCAGTCATCCAGTGGTCCCAGTGATAGTTTGGAAGGCTTCCTGCTGGTGATGTACTCGCAAAAACTAATAGCAATTTTTTTTTATCTTTAGTTGCTCTTCAAAAAATCAGTGTTGCATTAGCTACCCTCCAGTCATCTGGTACAGAGGTTGATTTAAGTCATAGGTTAGGAGATAAGGTTAGAAGAGAATGTGGGCTGCCTAGGAGAGAAAGGAAGCAGGAACCAGACAAAGTTTGTTGGATACAAAGGCTAATGTGTACGTACTGCTTGTACACCATTTTGTTGATTAACGAACAGCAAATCAGTGATCATTTGATGTCAGTTGCCTGGCAGCTGTGAGGTAGAGTAAAAAAGGTCTGTGTCCTACACCTGGGGCCTCAGTAGATAGTTTTCCAATGCCTGGACTTTTACAAACTAGGGGAGAGGAATCCTGAGTCTAGACTAGAGTTGTGGTCTCCTGTTTCAGTATGCAGTGTTGCATCATTTGGAATAGTGAATAATGTTTTGTTTAGCTAAAGTTACTTGTTTAGTAATATGGACCCTGAGAATTACAGATCATAAATCCTCATTTGCAAACACACCTGCAAAACAGGTTTAAAAGTAGACCATGTCTTTAAAGAGTAGCTGAGAATTTGGAAAAGCAAACTATTCTGTCTATGTATGGTAGCATGTATTTTATGGAGAAAAGATTTCTAGGAGTTTTGGCTTCCCGTTTGCTTTATTATGAGAGATAGTTGCAGAAGAAAAATATATTATTTTAGTGCCCACATTCATGATACTGCTCCCCCTGCCCTGAAGTAGGTAACTACTTTTAAATATCGCAATTTCTGCATACTTAATTCTGTAGTCAGCTTTTAACCCTCTCAAATATATGCCCTGGCTGAACTGGATAACATGTATATGGAAACCATTGAAAAAGGACAGTCTTATTTAAAAGTTTGATTATTTTAGGAAACAAATTTTAGATTAAGTGGGGTTTTGAGGCCAAATGCATTCCAATGTAAGTGGGTACAACTGCATTGAAGTCAAGTCAGTAGAGTTGTCCGTGATTGACCTAGACTAAATTTGGTTCTCAGTGTTCATTTGCTTATGCGGCTGATTCCTCATCCTTGCTTCTCCTGCTCCTGCTATCGATCAGCCTTTATTTGTGACATCATAATCTCCTCCACAGCAGTTGATTGTGATGTCAGAGGATTATGACTTTAGAAGGGAATAAACAACAGGAGCAGGTGAACTTAAAAAAACAAAGGATCGCTGATCCTCTGCTGCAACCACAATGACTGGGGGTGAGGGGAAGGGGATATACACCAGGAAAACCAAGAGAATTTGGCTCAAAGTTTCAATACATATGTAGTTTTTAAAAATAGAAATTACCCCACTAAAAAAAATAAATCTTGAAAATAAACATAAAGTGAAAATTTTTCAGTGTGGATTTTTTTTGTTTGTTTTATTTTCCCTCCTTAGTCTCCCTTATCTCCCTCCCACTTTTTCTTTTGCTCCCCTTTTCCAGTGGCATTTTTGTTTAAAAACAAAAAGGGTTATTTTGAAAAAGTGCCGTTTTCAGTCAAAAATGTTTTCAATATTAAAAATTCAACCAGCTGTAGTAAATACTTTCTAGGGGCTGTCTGTTGGCCTAATGGAAGACCTAAAATGCCATGTGGGTTTGGTTTTACTTCCTTTCTCCCACATGTTGGGCTGGAAATGCTAATGCTACAGCAATCACCGCCCTTGGAGGGCGGTGGGGTGCATTGAACAGTGACATATTTGCTGTGTAGAGGAGCAGCACTGATGGACTCTGCAGTGACAATGAGTTTGTAGCAGTGCTTTCAGGGAATGTAAAGTGGGGGGAAATAAGGAAAAATCCTTCCACATCAGTAAGGATATAGGATATGACCTTTCTCTGCAAAGCCTCTCTGGATTAAACCCAAAAGTTGCTGGGCATAGACCCTCACTTTGATTCATACATGGAATGGATTTAAGAACACAAGATGTCAATATGAATTAACTTTTACAATAGGAACTCTTTTTATGTTCATCAATATCTGTTATGAAGATGGCAACTTAGAATCTTACTATTGGACATCAATGTCACTTGGCTGCCTTATCCCAGCAGGGCAGTTAGTTACAATATTTACGTAAATTCTCAGGCTTCACTTGAGGTACAGTGGAAACAAAATAAGTGGCAATTGGAATAGTATCTCATATGTCCCGTACACAGCATTGTTCTGCAGAAATGAAGAAATAACTTTGGGTGCTTTCATATGCATGTGTGTGATTTATCTTTGAATAATAGGACAAAGATCTTTGTCTCTGCATAATATAGACTTGAATTTGAGTTACTCCAGATTTACATGAGTATAATGACATCATTTGGCCAGATTCTGACTATAACAAGCTGGAAATATGAAAAGAAAGCATAAGTAAGGAAAGTATTCACACAAAAGATAATGGGAAAATTTCCTATCAATGATTCATTACTTTTATGTAACATATTATAGCTTAAATATATAAATAGATTGGAATAACCACATTGCTATATTTATGCAGTTTAAAATATCTAAAATCTCATTCTGTTATCAGCTGAAAAGAATGCAGGCTTTAAATATAGTGCACATTCGGAGTCTCTGAGCCCATGGCTTCTTGGACAAAATTCCTGTGTTCTTTGTGCTGTAGTCAGCAGTATTAGTCAAGAGAGCAGATATTAACTTTGGTATTCACATTCAGTGAACCGGAAGCAAGCCAACTCTATAGAGGTTGCCGTCAAACCTGTTGCAGTGGCCTGTGAGGTACTGGACTGTGACAGACTTTTTTCTTTCTTTCTCTCTCTTTTTTTCAGCACAATGCTTCCACTCGTGTTAAGTTTTGCTTCAAAGAGAACTGAAATTTACAGTCTTAGCATAATTTTTTTAACAATAAAGTTACGTTATGAATTAAAAGTTCATCCCCAAATTAAGGTAGCATAAACTGTTGGAAACGAAAGCTATGCAAAACAAAGAACATCTTCCACTACCACATTCTAACACAATCCTACCCCTGCTTACTCCACTTCCACCTTCCTTCTCCTCCACCCCCAAAACAAAGACATGTCATTTCTTGTAGTCTTGGAGCACGAATTGAGTTCAATTCAGAACTTTCCTCAAGGAAGACAAAACAAAAATCTAAGCAAGGGCCTGTCTATTTCTTTCCCTGTGTGTGTGTGTGTGTCTGTCTGTCTGTCTTTCTGTCTTTGTAACTATTGAGAGCAGGCTTCTGGAGCCCTCTTCTCTAAATTTCTCAAGCCTAAGTGCTAACTAGCTATTTGTTGCACATTCTGTGGTCTAAGAAAACCTACTGTAATATGTCGAAGTAACAATACAAATTTAAGCCTCAATACTGCCCTCATATGTCCATTGAAGTCCAATAGGAGTTATACCCATGTACCTGAGGAGAGAACTGAGCTCTAAGTTGTTGCTTGGTGATATTGATTAAAAGATAAAATGGTTTAAAGAAAAATGTTGTGCTGTTTAAGTTTATGTCCTTAGGATACTTTATATGCCAAAAGGAGTTAGCATCTTATTTTGCAAGGTGCTGAGTTCATTCTTCAAGGGGCTGAGCACCCTTAACCTCCTGTTAAAGTCCACAGGAGGTTATGTTTCTCAACCCCCTGCCATATTGAGTCCTTAGAGACTTAACCTGCCATGAATTATGACTGCACTTATAATACTCGTGCATGGTATTTCATTGAAGTTAGTGACTTCACTGGGACTCCACAAGGAAATGACTATACACACCACTGAAATTCATTGCAGACCAAAGCCTCAGGAGTGTATCCTTCTCAAATCAGGGACCTCTATTCTTTGTGAATTTTTTTTTTTTTTAGTAAAGTGTTGTGTACACTTGTGACGCTGTAGAAAATAATTAGTGATCATTTCAAACTGGGAACGAAGTCTAAATATAGCTGATTTTAATGTCTACCATTTGAAATGTGTGCATCATAGAATCTTTCACCTTTACATCATCAGTTCAAATCCAGCCTACCTTACAATGTATGGTTACCATGGCTTTTTGTTGGCCTATATAAATGAATTTGATGTCTGAAATTCAGCCCATATTGTAGAGGCTACCAACACAAATAGCTCTATTTCACAACCTTCTAGACACTTTCAGCAGAGAAGGCATGGACTCAATGGCCCCTGAGAATCAACTACTCTCTATCTCTGGAGGCAATCCCTTCAGATTGTGATCTGCACACATCATCAGGACAACATGAGGAAGTTTGCACTGCTGATAGCCATTCTGTACTGTGGTACCTGTTCTGTGGAGATTTTGTTTGTATAATTTAGCTTCCAGTTTTAAAAAATGTAACCCATAAAATCCATTTACCTTGTACAAGAACTTGTTATTTATAGATTTTCTCCCTTGCTTGCATACATTTGTGTGCAAGAATCATTCCTAAGTCTGTAGATTTACTTTCCAAAAGGTATATATTACAGGCGTTATCCAAGAACAACTTGTTGTAGCTCCAGCTATGGAGGCACACTGGTTTGGAGTAGCACCAGAATTGTTTCTTCTTCTGGCTATGGCGTTTCAGTTGTCCACATATGTTCAGCACCTAGCCAGAAGTGACTTGCAGTGCTGATTCTGTAGCAACACAATGTTTCCGTATGCCTGCGAGGTAAAGTAGCAGGAAAAATTGAGAAAGTTCTGAAACAAACATAAGAACTTGGGATAGAGGCAAAGAGAATGGAGCAATGGCTATTTGTATAAGTGTTTTTTGTTTCAAGTTAACCTTAAGCTTTAACATAGGCTGTGTTTGACACAGTTGGTACTAGAAGCATCCTGGTGCTTGTCACACCTGCTTCTTTGTTTGCCTGAAACCAATGAGTGTTGTTGGAGGATGGAAGATATTAGCCTACAGCTCTCCCAAAAGGCTCTGCTCTTGGAGTAACAAAATCACCCAGCTCCAAAACCTGAAGCAGCTCCGATTCCACAAGGTCACTCCCAGCATTGGACATGTGGGTGTACAGATGCACCATAATACCCATATACTAGCCTCTGCTATACAGGCAACCTGCTTAAATGGAGTGGTTGGTAGAAGCACACCAACCCGTCCCTCTCCATCCCCAATGGCTCCTGCTCCCAGAACTTATTTTCCGGAATTGGCCCCTGCTTTGCGGCTTGTTAAGAGAATAGTTTATGTACATATACATACATATATTTAAAACTATATGGCATTTAGTGAGGTACTGTCAGAACACTTGGGTTCTTCTGATGTTTAACACAGTTTCCAATCCCAGCATTACAGTGAATATTAGTTTTGGACTGTCCACCAGTGCAGAGATGAAGAGCATCTCTCCAGTGGTGGACTAGCAACCACGATTAATGCTCAGAACTTGCATCATCATTCTTACCAGAACTATGGTCCTTTCAAATTAGAATTTTTGTAAAATGTTTTCTTTGCAACCACAGAATTTCAGTGGCAAATTTAAGATCAATGATATTCACATTTCCATAATTGAATTTGACTTTTGAAATTTAGTGACACTCGTTTTTTAATCTCTCAAACTCACCTTCTAGCATGTAAATTAGGAATGAAGCAAAAATCCCACAGGGCTGGTGTTTAATATTGTGAATGTGACTTATTTTAGGTGTTATAAATGAAAGGATTTTTTTTAATGTTCATTTAAGGGTAATGTGAGAGCTTTTCCAGGCAGCTAGCCAGAATAAAGAATGCCTTCTGTGCTACCTTCGTGGAAATAGGTAAGGGAAGAAGAGAAGCGCAAACTTGTTGAACTAGTAAAAATCATGGCATTCTCAAGTATTAAATGCAGCCGGTTTATAAAAATCAACAGTGATGTATGGAATGGGGAGGAGGATACTGTATTAAAAGGTTTTTAAAAAGGCCAAGTTCCATGGAAGTTTTGAAAAAGACATCCAAAAATGTGAAATTATTTACGGGGGGAGAGGTGATTCCCTATTAGTTTAAAATACTCATTTTTAAAAATATACATGTGGAATTGGTGTTTTAGAAAATTGATTTCAAAGTTTGATTCTCCTCTTACAGCTCAGTCCTGCTGTCCCTGTGCAGGGAAATCTTTCAGTACAGGCAGTGGCAGTTGTGCTTAGATTAAGGGCCAGATTCTGATACCCTTCTTCCAGCTGAGTAGTCAAATTGGTTGATATCAGAATCTGGTAATCAGACTGCAGGATTGGTTCCAAAATAGCCATGCACTTTTTCCTCAAATCTGTATAGAGACATATACATAGGAGTGGCTGTTCTCACGCATGCTGCCTCCTCTTTTACACATAAGGCTTCCTGTGATCTGTGAACAGCCAAAAGATAAATCAAAAGTAATTATAGTAATTACTCCAACTCTCTTCTTAGTATTGCAATTTCTGATGGTTATGGGTTCTCCTTCCCCCCCCCCCGTTCTCTTTTGTACACAAAAATTTCAAGGTTGTTTTTTAAATACCTTGAGGCATTTTGTGAGTGTTTTTGAACTGGTTCACCATTCACCAGTGTATTTGCTCATCAACCTTTGATGAGGTTTTTGTCATATGCACCCACTGAAGTTTCAGTGTACTCAAGCATTAGAAAAGCCACTATTTGAGAGTCTTTGTTTTCTTTGTTGAGCTGTTTATTTTGCTTTCTTCCCACGCGGTTCCCTGGCCTTGCTCTGACAACTGTTTTTCTGCATGAATTACATTCCTCGGGGCCACAAGTCTCCTAATTCTTCCAGTCGATTTGATTTCTGCCTGTGTGATTAGTCTTCAGCTCCAGCTCACAGTTGGTCTTTGCCAAGCAAACTGCTTGCTAAGTGCCTTTAACATGAAGACCTAACTACATTTTTTAACCTCATTAGTGTATAGGGCACTGCTTCGTTCTAGTTTAATAACATGGCTACTATTGAATCATCACTTGCTCTAAAACAGGTTATAAAAAGGTTACTTAGTTGTCTGATTTTCCTCTTCATATGATCATGCTTTTGCAGGAGAGCAGTTTGGTGTCTTAAGTACATGTCCCGTTTTTATCATGTAAATAGCCCTTTGAAAGAAAACCCATTAACACTGCATGAGGTACATTTTCATAGTAAGGAACTTCATAATAGTACTTCAAAAAGATCATTACAAGCTATTTGGAAATAGTGAATCTCAGTAATGAGAACTAGTGGAAAATATCTTACAGGATTCTTTCGAATGTTTTGGAGGTAGGGGGAGGGAAAGGACAAACATTTACTTCTCAGTCAAGCTTTCTAGTTATGCCAGTGTAAATCCAAAACCCACTGTAATTTGGATTTACACAACTGCAGCTGAGATCTGAATCTGTCCCAGCTCGCCTTTAACTAAGCATTAGAAGAATGCAATCTGATTGAATTTGCATGTAAAGTTCCATGGACAAGGTTATATTTTCAAATGTTATAAATACAGAAGAAAAATAAAAGTTTCCCTGAAAAGACAACTTCACCGGAGAACTGGAGGGAAGCAAGCAAGCACCAGGTTGCATGCCACTTGTGATGGTGTGTTTTTGTACAGATGCATAGCACGGCCACTCAGAGGGTGAGACTTCATGATTAATGGTGTTTATTCTTGACAGAAGCCTCCTTTATTTATCTGCAATACAGTTTAGCGATTTTATCAGTCACCTGAATGAAAAATATTCAGTCATACCAATATTGCAGTGTAAATTGAGTAGAGTCACTTTTTATTATATCTTTCAGCCTTATCATCTGCACAGTAATTTTCTAGCAGGGGTTTGATATAGAAAGGCTGGATTTAGCTGTACTTGACACAAAGCCTCTTCAATTTCCCATAAAAGTTCAGGCTGCTCTTAGAAATGTGTGTGTATATATATATATATATATATATATATATATATATATATATATATATATATATACACAACCCCTCTTATCCAAGCAATTTCAGGATTTGAAAGAATAAAGATAAAATGCACAAACCTGGATGTGAGAAATGTCGTTAATATGAAAACATCTAATAGCTGTGAAGCCACTGGTGACAGGTTCTTTAGTGTTTAAGCATGTGGTTTAGTGCAGAGCTTTTTGCATGGCTACGTAGTCTGACTTTCTTCTAATCAATCATCATCCAACTCCAATCAGCATACAGGCAGACCCTATCGTTCATCCTGGGTGTAATTTCAGAGTTGAAGACTATAATGGCCACATACAGCACATTAGTCACTGCGATAACAGCCAGTGGCACTGCTGAAGAATTGGGCGGGGGGACGAGGGGAAATAAAATTATTCTTATTCTCATGATGCGTTAGTGAAATAGGAGCCAATGTTAAACAAACGTTTATTCAATTAGCTGGTTTAGCAGCACTAAGTGTGAGAAGGCTGGTGACATTTCTTTGACCTGCTTTTTTGGGAGAAGATGCAGATGGTATTATATATCCACATATTAATGTTGTCCTTCTCACAAACATGCTAGTTAAACACATCAGGAGGTTTCAACCACTTTCTGTAAACCAGAGGAGAATATAATTTTAATACTGAATAAGAGCAGGTATGCACGAGTGCATTGCAAGAAAACTATTGCACACCTGAATTTGCCTGAGGAGCATGGTTGGTAATACTAACACTCAGTTAGTGTGGTGTATATTAAAAAAAAAATTAGACCTTTTCTGTAGCATATTGCACTGCAATACAGTGTGAAGGTGCAGTGGCATATGAAGTTTCATAATATTTTCCACCTCCTCTAGAATGGAGCTGTGTTTTCTCTGATCTTATATGAAAATGTACTTATAGTGTCAGTATGTTGTAGTGTATGGACCAAGACCTGCACATCACATATTGTTTGAAGTACTGTTAGCCTTGATGCAGTAATGACCACAAGCTAACCAAACTGGAACTGGAGTTGGCTGAAGAGCAGGAGGGAAAAAAATTCACAAACACTGGGTTGGGCTGGCTTGTGATGCCTGTACTCTCACTGATTCTGTATGAAGTTCCATTGACGTCAATGTCACCAGAGTAAAGTAAGTCAATTTGTACAGTAAGGTAATACTAAAAGGGGGTAAGGGTACCATTATCTGGCCCATTATCACTGTTATTTAATCTTTATAGTACCACAGCATCCAGAAGCTCCTATCAGGATCACAGCTCCATTGTGTTAAGTGCTGTACAAATATATACAAAAGACATGGTCCCTGCCCTGAAGAGCTCACAATCTGAGAAGACAAATGACATATGAAGGGAAGAGGCGAGAGAGAGAGAATTGTTTGTAATATATTTGCAAAAAAGAAAAGTATCATCTCTGTTTTACAGGTGGGGAAACTGAGGCACAGGGAGATGATGTGAAACACCCAAGGTCACACACCAGATCATTGACAGCCAGGAACAGAGCTGATATCTCTGTAGACCTGATCCATTTCCCTATTCACTGAGTCATTCATCCTGACCATTTATGTGTAAACAGTGTATGCCCTGGACTCATTAATGATGTATATGTACATGCATCTGCTGTATGATAACTCTCTTAACTGACATACTATTACTGAATTGTAGGCTCCAGAGTATCTTGTGGCTAATCATACTGTAATCTGATATTAATATTAATCTCTGCACAGATTTAATTGTTTCACTACGCTAGTTACAGTTTCGACATTTGTTTTGGAAGCATGGCAGGCACAGTGTTGATTAGTTGTTAATACAGGGATCTGAACATAGGAAATCAAGGTTCTGTTTTCCGTGCTGCTAATAAAGTATCATGTTATCTCAAGCAAATCACGACACTTCATGCTGAGATTTTAGATGAAAGGTATTACAAATGTATAAAGTGCTTTTTTATAATTCATTTTAATTTTTAAGTTTGCTTGGTATTTTGCTTAGTTGGCCTGACTCTCAAAATGCAATCCTTCAGATCTGAAGCACTGAGTGATGAAAACTAAAAAGTAGCAAAGCTTAATTTAGAGGAATGCATGACAGGTTTCAGAGTAGCAGCCGTGTTAGTCTGTATTCGCAAAAAGAAAAGGAGTACTTGTTGCACCTTAGAGACTAACAAATTTATTTGAGCATAAGCTTTCGTGAGCTACATTGGATGCATCCGATGAAGTGAGCTGTAGCTCACGAAAGCTTATGCTCAAATAAATTTGTTAGTCTCTAAGGTGCCACAAGTACTCCTTTTCTTTTAGGAATGCATGACTATCCTTTATTAAATGTGATTGATGAGGATCCAGAAATATGAAAAGTTGTTATTTTTATAAATCTTACCCCATCAGTTAAGTACATGTCTTTGTGTTTGTTTATTATTGTTTGCAAATTTAACTAGATGTTTAAAGAGGAAGGAGTGAGAGTTACGGGGTGGTATTTTTAAAAGCACTCAGTATTGGCCTAATTTTAGTTCCATTGAAGTCTATGGGAGTTCTACTATTGACTCTAGTGGGAGAAGAATTAGGCTCACATTAAGGGTTTGTCTTCACTACGGGGAGATCAATGCTGCTGCAATTGATGCTGCGTGTGTCAATTTAGTGGGTCTAGTGAAGACACACTAAATCGATGGCAGAGCACTCTCTGGTCGACCCCGGAACTCCAGCTCTCCAAGAAGAGTAAGGGCAGTTGACTGGAGAGCATCTCCCATTGACAAAGTGCACTGAAGACACCTGGGTAAGTCAATCTAGGCTACATTGACTGGAGTAGTGTACTACACATAGCTGGAGTAGTGTAACTTAGGTCAACTTACCCCGGTAGTGGAGACCAGCCCTAAGACTCATCTGCTCAAACTCCATTGAGAGTGTAGGTGTCTTAATATCTCTGAGCATCTGGCCCTAAGTGTAGTGCTGTTGACTCTCTCACCCATAATTACTTTACTTTGAAGACAGCAGAAGTTTTGCGGTCGAGTAGGCTTGGGCACTGCCATAGCAAATATAGTCCTTGAGAAACATGGTCAGTTAAAATTGGACCCACACACATGCACATAAAACGCTTACCAAAGTGCAAAACCTCTTTTTCCTAATCAGTGCTACTGTCTTAAATAATATATGAATTGTTGTGTAGTACACTCTATTGTCGTGTCCTAAATAGTTAGATGCAGTGTATGTGTAGGCGTGTGTATGCATGTTGGTAAAGTATTTAGTCTAATCTAATTGTTTTTTTCCCTTGGGTTTGTAAAACTGCCATATGGGATTATTTTAGCACTTTCTTCTATGAATTAATAAACAATGTTTTTTCTCGCAAATAGTTTATCTGGTGGATGATATTCATGTGTTTTCTGGGGACAAAATTAGTGCCCTGAGCCCAATATTGCAAGTACCTACTACTGAATGTGGGGCATATAACTTTGAATAGTAACATTGGGATCATTTAGACTACTTAGAATTGTTAGCACTGCGCTCACTAGTAAGTGTTTGCAGGATCAGGTCCCAGGTTTCCAGGGAACAGAAATTCTTGGTATAAAATACTTTTTCATTGGAAATAGGCATAACATTGACAACTGGTGCTAAGGGGTTAATCGGCTTATATGGATATTGTATTAAGCAAACTTAGTCATTTAACAAGGGATATATGACCAAACCTATTCATTCAGTCATGCGTCAGAATAGGGCTGCATTTGTCTGAAATATCAAGGACGATTTTTTGTTGTTCAAATTCGAAGATCAAATAGAAATAAAAACTTTATTGCTTTGCTGACAGTCTTCTAAAGATTACTCACAAAAAAATAAACAAACCCATAGGCATATTTATGTTTTTAATTCTCCAAACAATACGGAACTGAATGGATATCAGAGAAACAGCCTGGCATAGATATTAGCTCTTGCATTGAATGAGGTACTGGAAAATGATTAAATATCGAGGTTTGAACTTTGACATTTTAGTAATATAACAAGAAATATGAAAAGGCAATAATAAATTAGGCTATGTTATAATATTTCATTCCAGTTGGTTGACAAGCTTTGTTCTCTAAGATAGATTATTGTTCTATCTGAAGCCTTAGCACAGTGTCATGTTTGAGATGCTGTAGTTATAGATTGCTTACAGTTTTCAGTATTACCTTTTGTTTTTTCAATGCACTAATAAAAGGGCCATTTTGAAAACTTTGGATAAAACTTGGCATTAAATTTCTAGTCTAGAATCAGATTGTTTCCTCTAAAAATAAGGAAATGCTTAAATTGTCATACAGTTTTTAAAAAGATAAGCAGTACAAAAAATAAAAACAACCCTAAAGCCCACAGTTTTATATTGATTTTAAAACTGTTGTTAAGGCACGAATAAAAAAAACCCCACCACTTTTAGTCCAGATTTTCTTATGATACAGGTTCTTTATGCTGCTAGGCTCAAATAGCCCCTGGAGAATACCGCCATGCTAGGGGTGTTCTACGATTGGAGTGAGGCTGGCGGAACAACTGTATCCCAGCTCTGTTCCCAGCATAATGGGTGCAGACAGAGAGGTGTGCAGGGACATCTCTGCACAATTTAGTGTAGTCCCCGGACTCAGAATTAGGGAAGCACAAAACTGGCTTAAAGCCACCTTAGCTCCCCATTCTTCTGTTCCTGTGACAGCCACAGAAGTTTAAGAATACTCAGCCTAAATTTAATAATAGATTATTGGATGGCACTTGGGGGAGATTCCCTGCTTAGCTCCCATCCCCGGACACGTGGCTGAATGCTAAAACAGCATATGAAGGGGGGGGGGGGGGAGAAAGGATGGAGGGCATTAGTGGGTGAAAAAAAATGGCATTTTTTCTGTTTCCTTGTTGAATTCTAAAAATATTCTGACTTGCTCAACAGTAGGTTGAGAGAACAGCTAGAATACTTTGTCAAAAATTTTCCTTTTTTTTTTTTAATTTCAAACTTTGAAAAATTTGACTTTGTACGACTAAGGGAAAGAATGTTCCTCCTCCTTCACATCCTCTGACAGGAGAATAGATTTTGGGAGATAGCAGGATAGAGAAACACTCCATGTCTGTGTTGCCAACTTAAGGCCTGGTCTACACTTAAAAGTTGGTTGACAAAGCAGTGTCCCCTGAATCCCTGGTTCAGACACAACTAGGTCGATGGAAGAATGCTTCCGTTGACCTAGCTACTATTGCTTGGATGGGACGTGGGTGATGTTCCTACAGTGACAGAAAAACCTCTTCCATTGCTGAGGAAGCATCTACATTGTGGCGCTACTGCAGCCTAGCCACAGCCCCGTAGCTGTGCCAGTGTCACGCCTGTAGAGAGGGCCTAAATGTTGGAGCCATCTGTGCAGCTGTCATGCCTCACCCCACTCCACTCAATGGAGGGAAAAGACTGGGAAGCACTCCCCCAAGTCCCCACTACGTACTGTTAGGCAGGGGGCTACTGCAGAAGTGTGCCCCATGGGATGCAGGAGGTGCACCTCTGCTCACCCCTGTGCAGTCTCTCCAAATCCTGCCTACCTCTCACTCCAATTCATAGCAGAACTGCAGTAGTTCCAAGAGACCCTCCGTCCCTATGGAGGAAGGGACGGGATTTCCCCTCTGTCTGCAGCTGATCTGAGAGCGTTTTATTTTTCTTTAATTTTAAAGATGAGCACTTATTCAATGGTAGAATGTGGTTCCTCTGCAATCTGCTTTCTAACACCCCTCTCCCTTTCAAAAAATATAAGTGACTGCAGAGCTCCTGAGAAGTGCTGGGTAGGCAGCACTCTGAATGGGGTCCACCCAGGCCATTGAGCACAGGCCGTGGCAGGGCAAGGCTCCATCCATACAGTCCTTGGCCTGTCTGATCAGATTGCCAGTGACAGGGACTAATTTTAGTGATGAGGATACCTGTCCCTTAGAACTGGATGGGGAAAATCAACTTATGTTGCATCGTGTGCTGTCACTGCTCGGGTGGCCGTGATGATCATTGTCAACCTCTGCCATAGTCCTGCATGTTAGCTAGAGCAGTGGTTCTCAAACTCATTTAATCGGGCCTCCCTTCTTAGTGTCCATAGTCATTTATGTATGCTCCTCCCCCCCAAGTATATATACCACCACCCAGCTCTGAAGGCAGAGCGGAGAGCAGCAGCTGCTGACAGGACACCTAGCTCTGAGGGCAGCACCGCGCCAGCAGCAGCACAGAAGTAAGGGAGGCCAAGTGAAACTTGATATTTGTCTATCACGTTTCACAGCTGACTTAGCGCCCCATTGACACCCTTACTTCTGGGCTGCTGCTGCTGCCACCCCAGGGCTGACAGCCGGAGCTCCACTGCCTCCAGGTGAGGGAGAGGAGAGCTGAGGCTGGGTGGCAGGGCTCCGGTTGTCCCCTTTATCCCCACCTTCTGCACCAGCGCCATCCACCCATGACTGACAGTCAGAGCTCTTCATCCCACCCCCAAAAAGCACGCAGTTTGCGCCTCCCTTGGCACATTCCCACCCGTCCCCTGGGAGGCCTGCCCCACAGTTTGAGAATAGCTAATCTAGAGGCTTAAAGGCTCTCTAACACTGTCAGTCCCCTGACTTACAACCTTCCTATCAATGCTACAAATGAACTTCGTAACAATTTCCAATAAAACTGAAATTCTTTGGATAGCCCTGAAGGCGAAGCCACTATTTAGTGTCAATAGAAGAATCATGACAGCCCCACTGAGATTGTATCAGATACAACAACCTGTGAATAGGGTACCACATCTTGGAATAGGTATAAATAGTTCACTCTTGTTGTGCCAGATACAAAAGCCCCATAGTTGTTTCCCCAGTAAAGAGAAAAAAACAACTGCTGAAACAAAGTGAGGAAATGTTTCTTCAGAGCTACAAGGAAAGTGCAATAGAATTGCAACACTTATATTTATAATTTTGTTGTATTTTATTGTTTTTAGTTGACTATAAGAGTGTTACCTATATAGTTCAATGTTTGTTTTACTGGTTTCCTGGCTGCTCCCTCTCTACACAGTTTGGTCACATCTTTTTATAGCTCCTACCCATTGTAATGTGCTTGCTTTTAATTTTCGTTCTCTTCCAGAAAGAATTTGGAATGCACTTAGTTTTATTTTTGAAAAGCTAAACAGTAAGTTAGTAAGAGATGTCACCAGTCATTGGTTTGATGAGGATTTCTGTGGTTGCAGTTGTAAACAGCAAAGCAAAATGTCACTCCATCTCCCCTGATAGGTAACTGTCAAATCAAATGTCTTACCTACAGTACAGCACTGGTCATAAAAAGTGAACATTGAATGATAGTGAACATTAAACACTGTGGTATCTGCAGTGCTGTGTATCTTAATGACGAGTGCTAAACAAGTACTGCTATGTACGTTTTTTTAAAGAGGTCGATGTCTTTATTAAATCATCCAGAAAAAGTCATGACAAACAGGAAAGATATGTTTACCGGACCAGTTTCAAACCCCAAGCTCCCCACATGCTGATTGCACCCCTCCTGCACAGAAGATGGATCAGCTGCCTGTTTGACACCCTCCTCGCATCCTGTGCAGAGTTGTCTACAGAGCTGGGATCTGCACAAGGCGAGAGGGCACAGACTTGGTAGGCTGACAGTGGGTGGTTTACAGCCCTGCATTATTTGGGTGGGATGGCCTTGACTTGTGTATGCGTGTGTGCAACTTGTCCCCTTTCAGCTCTGAAGACATTGCCTGGAAAAGGGCAATTAGCTGTTCCCTTGAGCACTCCTGTGGTGGGCAATGGAAGTAAGAGGGCGTTCAGAAGGCAAGGCAGGAGGAAGGCCACTGGGTGGAGAGAGCCACTCTGGATGTTTTATCAGGGTGGTTATGTCTCCAGCAGTTCCCTACAGACCCTCCAGGTATTGGGGCTGCCCTACAAATCATCCCTGGAGAGGAGCAACCCTGCTCTCCCGTGTTTTCTTCTCCCATAGCCTCCACCTGTAGATGTTCCCTTGGGGAGGTGGGTTTTATCTGGCTTACAGAGTGATTTAATGAGAATCAGCTGAATATACCATTTTGAAAAATAGAAGCAGTAAAACACAGCCCCCTGGTCTCTTTTACTGAAAGGTGGAAAAATCTCTGTCTCCAAAGAACTATTCAGTGTACAGTAAGAGTTGTGTTGCCAGGGCCTCTGGGTGTAGATACAGCAACACTGAGGCCCCAATTCAGCAAAGCACTTGCATGTGCTTACCTCCTTTTGAAGTTACTTTAAGCACCTGTTTAACTACTTGCTGAAGAGGGATGGGGTTACTGAGGTGCTTAAAGTTAAGCACACACTTAAGAGCTTTCCTGGGCCAGGGGCTTAGCTACTATGGTGATGAATGCTACAGGAAAACATATGGGTAGATTAGATAGATTGTAACACTGGGTTTATGCAGATTTCCTTCAAAATGTCAGATCTCCGTGGAGGTGGAGAACCAGATGCCTGCTCCCTCTGCAAGCCTCTTATTATACAGCAGGTAACATAGAAAGAGCTCTACTCTCCCACAGGGCATAGAGATTTTTGCTGATGTGAGGGCAAGGATGATTATGATACAAAATTTACAAAACGAGGCATGACGTTCCAAGCTCTTATTGCTGAAGAAAGTGATCCTGCTCAGATTGAAATCAACAAAAATGTTGCAATTGCATTCAGTAGGAGAAGGCTCGGACCCAAAGTAGAACTAGCTACATCAATCCTTTATCTGTCATGCCATGCCAATGTCCAGTGGACTGCCACCATTTTTTGTAGTTGGATTGTCACTGAATGATGCCAAGAAGATCTCCCAAGTCCATGCTTCTTTATTGTTTGTCCATTATTTACACGGTGCTCAAAGTGTGCTAAGTGCTTTCTTGACCCATAAAACACGGTTCCTACCCAAAAAATGCTTACAGTCTAAAATTAGACCCAATATTAGGAAGAAGCAGCTAATAATAAAGGTATGAAAAAGGGAAGGACAAAAATTTGCTCTTGTTTGGCTATGTAACGTTTGATCTGTTGTTGTTTGGTTTTCGTTGTTTTGTTTTTATAAAAGAGAGGGGAGGAGAGTGAAACAAGGTAGCTGAGGTGATTGGAGGAGGGTGGTAGTATGTTACACTCAGGTGTTGGGGAGAAATCAGAAAACATTAATCTGGAGCTGAAAAGTTTAATATTGACCCCCCATATGCTGCCCTGTCCATGCTTCTGCTCCTGGCCTGCTGAAGATTAGTGTTTTCCAGGGACCTAAGGCCTTTCATAGCCTTCTCAGAAGCTTGCGGAGCCCTGTGAGGGAGGGCTTTCAGAATGAAGTGTCCTTGAGTGGCTCCCATTTGATCTGGAAGGGGAGAGGTGGGCTGGCTTGTCTGGCTCTTAACCCTGTTCTTGCTGCTGCCTTACTTTGCTGTTGACCAGTTGGAGAACGAATGATTGAAAATAACATAGATTTTCAGCCTGTTGACAAAATCCATTGAACAGTTTACTGTTCAATATGCACCAGATAACATCAAGGCTTTTCCTTTGTGACATTCAATGTGAATTTCTAATAGTTCTTGATTTGTAACCATAGCCAAAAACCAAGACTGCAGAATGACATTCTCAGGTTCCAAATTCACGCTCTCAGTGACTTTCAGATTACCTTTGCTCAATTTAACCCATCCCAGTACAATATTTTCTACCCTGCTGGGATGGGAAACTCATGCTGTGATGTGATGTCCAGCAGTGTTCTTTCTGCCCCTTACATCATTATCAGTGAAAAAGATTCTGAGACATAAACTTTACATGTCAATTTTTGTCAATGAACCACGAGGCCAGTTTCTTCTTCCATAAATTATGGGTTTTACTGTGCAAACAGCATTAAAATCTGGTTTTGATCTGTAAAGCAAAGATAACTCAAAAACACACAGAGAAAGGATGCTTTGAGTAATGGTTGCTTTTCTAACTATAACTACACTTTAAACACCTGTAAAGGTTTATTGGTCACTGCTTAGGTATTTGTGGATAATTTGTTTGGGTCCCAATGAAATTATTCCATTGCCAGAGTCTGCTTTTAACACAAAAATGTAGGGGCATAACATAAACATTACAATGAAGGGTCATTTTCAGGTGTGGAAAGCATAAAGGGGTTTACCTTGAAAATAGCGAAGGAAGGAAGAAAAGATGGAGAAATATAAAGAAAGAGGAAAAAATCTTTTTTCCCCAAATGTTATGACCCTCGTATATTTTCTTTCAGGGAGTTTGGTGTACAGTTAAGAACTAATAACTCTGATCTTTGTTCCATTCATACATTAGTGTTTCTGAGCTGATAGCTCAGCAAAATTGACTCGTATCTCACATTACATTTTGTTGCCTTATAAGTGACAACAATCCCCACTGACTGTGGTGTGTATGTTACAAAAATACATTTCTCTTTTTTATTATTTTGTGTAAGCCAGCAGCTTCAAAGGAATGAGCTGCCCCAACTGGTCTCACAGCTGCTGCTTCTCTCTGTTCTGTGTATACGCTAAACTAATTGGAAAAACAGGGACAAAAAGGCATTTAGTTCAGGTCAGCCTGTTCGACTACAGCAAATAAATGACAGGCTTAATCATTGTCTTTCGCGAAAGGACTGGTTGGCAGGGGTGAGCTCTCCAACACTTCCTTATGAATTTTTTTTTCCAGTGCCTTGGAGCCTAGATGCTGTGAGAGGAGGTACTCGGCTCAGAGCATGGGCATGATCCTATCAGGGTATGACATCAAGGGGTGTTTTCAGGACAGGTTATTTGTCCTCATCAACCATGAAGTGGCATTTCAGCCTTAGTTCGTTACAGCTTCATGGATGTAGCTTAAGAAAAAAATTCTGTTCCTCCTTAATAACAGAGATGTGGTTAATTACTGAATTCTTGTTGTCGGCATCAGGTCAGTTTGTGGCACCATGCTAAAAACAAACATATCGAGAACCTTTTTTCCGTTGCTGTCTGGTTTTTGGTATAGTACGTGTAAATGAGCATTGTCAAAAATAGTTGTAGAAAAGCCCAACCCTTGTAGTGGTTTACAAACTGTGTATCTTCTGAATTTGTTTATAAATAGAAATGTGCACTTTACAATAAGGATAAATTGGCAAATCAAGGAAATGGGCTCAGGTAGATCTTCTTAAACTTCTTCCAGTAGACTTTTTAGAATTTGTAAATTATTAGGTGTCTCAGCATGCATTCTGTATTATAGCAGAAATTAATATGTGGTGTACATATTTAATGCTAGTTAGATTGGTTTTCTTCTGAAATCCAAAGGAAAAAAATTATGGAGTGATGTAACATGGAAACTGAAAACCGGCTTACATTAAAAATGAGTCAGAGAAATATTACTAACAATTGGTACAGAGAAGAACTCGTTCCCGATTCTCTTCTCTCCAGACAGTGGAAATTAGTGTAAGTTATTGCATGTTCAATGCAAGTTGTTCTTTATAGAATGAATATTACCTTACAGTTATTTTTTCTGTCCACATTTGTGATCTTGACTATGTAGATAATCTTTCTTTTTTTCTTTCTCTCTCTCTCTTTATTCCAGGCCTTCTGCCTTATCTAGTAGCCCAACATATTCAGATCTTCCGTTCATTAGAATTTCCCCACACAGAAATCCGGCTGCAACATCAGAATCTCCCTTCAGCCCTCCTCACCCTTACATTAACCCTTACATGGACTACATCCGATCACTGCACAGTAGCCCGTCTCTGTCCATGATCTCGGCAGCCCGTGGACTCAGCCCTACAGACGGTGGGTTTAAGACTGGCTTCCTGTTTGCTGTCATTGTGGCAACTTAAGTTATATTAATCTTGTCAACATTTCTCTTTTTTTCCTTGTTCAAAGCAGCTTCAGCAGATTTGTCAGCCATATTCATTATGTCATAAATGTTTCAATACTTCATCAGCCTATTGCTGGTCATTTGTACATTTCACAAACGTTGAAACTTCAGCAAAAAAAAAAGGTCTCATTCAAAATTAAAAATATAACAATGTTTATGGCTTGTAATATCTTCTGTTTTGTGCGACAGACAGTGGGTATGATTCTGATTTACCTTAAAACAGCATAAATCAGGAATGCCTGCACTGAAATCAAATCACCTTGTATAAATCAGCATATCTCCAGTGAGTTCAAGAGATATATTGTGTTGAAAAGGTCTTTTCCTTTATTAAAATAGCAGTTTTATTATCTTTACAACACACTCACTTGCTAATGAGGGTCATTATAGCTCTATTTAACTTAAATTGATCTACACGAATTTATACTAGCTGAGGATAAGACGAATGAAATTTCACTTATATGAGATATGTGATTGGTGATCAGAATCAGGTGCAGCATATTTAAATGACTCACATTTAGGCAGCATAAAAGGAAAGTGATGTTCCCTACGGTCTGAGTACGATGTAGATATTACCTCCCTGTTTATTTGGATGTAAACTAAATTATAAAGGACCAAGATCTGAAATCTCTACTCAGTCCTTAGTAAAAGCTCCCATTGATTTAAATGTGAATTTTGCTTTAGTGAGCAATGAACAGAATCACACGTGGGCTGGATTCTGGGAAGTGTTATTTTTAACAGTACATTAATAGTTTGACGTTTCAAAATTGCTTTATTGTGCTGAGTGGAGTTATAATGGGCCAAATTAGCAAGTGAGTATGTAATGAAGATAATTAAACTACTATTTTAATTAAGGAAAAGCTCTTCCCAGTGCTCATACAAATTTACAAAACAGACATACTGCCTTTAGCAGAATTTGAAAAATGAGTAGTGTACTCCTTTCAAATGGATGACTAATTAATCCTCACTTGTAAGAGCCTATACCTTTACACTAACCCATTAGTTATGCGTGCATATTCTTCTTATGAGAATAAATTAAAATGATGTAATGTCAGTCAAAGTGTATGTGTGCACATATCCACTGGTGATATAGACAGCTTGGTTGTTGTTTAAATCATGGTTAATTCTACACATTTTATTTTAACAAACAGTGTTATATGATGACCAGCAAAATCATTTAAAAAGAACACTAGTGATTATTTGGAAATCCTTATCTTGACACAAAGAAGTTCTATATGTTTATTGTAGAATAAATATGATATAACTTTTTATAGCTTTTTGAAACCTCTCTCTGTTTCTCAATCTCTCACATGCCTTCCCCCCAAAACTATATTTATATTAATATACGTACATGTAAATTGGCATACACATGTACATATGCAGAGATATAGACATACGTTCACTGTATCTGCAGTAAAATCTGTCTTAAGTGATCTCTCATGAGACTACAAACTGGACTGGTTAGAACAGAATCAATTGTAATGTCTTATGGCAGTGATTGTATTTATTTTTGCAAACTGTATACAAAATTGAACATATTGTAGGCACAAGAAAATTTAATAAACTTTCCTAATAAATATGGATCAAGTTAGTACTCAGTTTATGTATTTGAGCAGAGTCACCTCTTAAGACCAGAGATTGGCTAATAAAGATAGATTCTTGTACATTTAAAACATTCTACTGCATACTCTGTGTTTGTTTATATATTTGATTTTCAGGCAATGTATAGGTATTTACATAGCACAGGGATAGGCACCATATAAGAGTGCATGCATGCATGTGAGTATCGTTGTATACATACAGCACGTAAACTATGCAGTATAAGTTGATTTATAGGGATACTGCCATGGGCCAAAAAAAGTCCTGAATTCTTAAATAGCCCTAATTATGAAAGTGGAAGCTTTCACATAGCAAAATCCTTGGGAAATATAAGTGGACAAAGAAAAATTACAAAGAATTGTGTAAGGATTTATAGCTTTTATTATCATTGTGTTTTAGTTGCATTGTAATTACACTTTGATGGCATATATTTATAAAATTGAAAGAGTTAAAGTGGTAATATAACTTATGAAGTAAATTTATGTATATAGGCTTTTTAAAAAATTGATATAAGAACAATTTAATAACCTCTATCAAATGAGATTCCTACATAATTTCACTTACACTTTAATTCCACCTCAGTTGCTCATGGAAATTAAAATATCAGCATACTGCCATCTCTGTTGTCCAGTATGAAGTTTCATAGGTATCCCAATAAAAAACCTATTTAATTAAAGGTTGTAAAATATGTTACATAGAATTCATAGTTAGCCAGTTAAGCCAGTCAAGTATGCAACTCTAAAGCCCTTATTCAGATCAGACCCTAATCTCCCTTGTTTGTTGACTGTACCTACCACATTTTGGACTCTACTGGAATGCAAATAATAAATAATAGTTGAAGTATATACCTGTACACACACAATGCTAAAGGTATAAGTAGCTTGATTATAAATTCTGTCACACACAGTTTGCATTTGAAGGCATGTAAAATTATGCTGTTTTTTCTAAAAGTCATGATGAGATGTCTATTGCCAGTTAAATTGCTTTAGGTCAATTAGATCATTCTTTTTGGGTTCAGTCCACAGTTGCACTGATCCAGGGGCCAAACAGCCCATCGCATAATGTAGAGCAGCTTTAGAGTTGCTCTGTTATGCAACTTGTAGACAGTGGCTACAGCAGCTGAGGATCTGGTTGAGTGCTTTGCATACTATGTCATCGCCTCACCCAGGAAAACAAGTGGTGTGGAGCCAGCTCTGCCGGTTGTGGTCCACCCGTGGATTTCCCACAGCAACACAAAGGAACTAGAGGTGGGGTCGAGGACTGAGCCAGTTGTTTTGTGTATTGCAGTAGTGCCCACTATACAGGGGGTGTGATTCTTTTCTGATTTACACAGGTGTAAAGCAGGAGTAATTCCACTGAGGTTACCCTGATGTAAAAGCTGGTGTAAATGGGAAGAGAATCAGGACAGCAGTCCTTGCCCCAAACAGCTCAAATTCTAAAGGTCCAGCAAAAGGGCAGAGCTAGACCTAGAATCCCACTTAGTGGGGTAATCCTGCAAATATGGCCAGGAGGAACTTTACATATGTGAGTAGCCACATTGAGCTTTGCTTTTATAAAATACTTACATATTTTAAAAAAATAAATTCCACATCCTAACTGAACTCAATTACCCTTCAACCAAGCCATTATTAATTGGCCAATTTCTTGTATTTAAAAAGAGGAAAGATTTCTTAAGGAAACCAAAAATTCTTTCAATTTATGGAACATTGGTAATATAGTTATATGTTCACTATATGCCTTTATAGATTCTGAAGCATTTCATTTTAAAGCTTGCAGCCAATGTTATTGTTAGTTAACCCAGACATTTATGTCAGAAAGCTCAGGAAGTGTTTTAAGTGTGTCTGGAAAGATGATATGGTCGTCTACTACTGTAAAACTTCAAAATCAATGACTCAGTGTAATGAGTGAGGGGTTTTTTTAATTTGTGGTCAAATATTTTTCTTGTCATTTTACAGAAAGTGACAGTGGCAAGGTGTGGATTATATTTATTTTAGAAATCAATTTGTAATTTGAAAACAAGAAGAATGCTTCTCAGCTCACTTCTCCTGTGGTTTCCTTTCCTGCACTGTCTAAAATCCTTTTATTTTTCTTTAACATTTCCTAAAGTTTGATTTAAAATAATGTTTATTCTTCATTTATGTCAGATCTCACGATATAACAGAGAACACTTTTTATTTTATAACATACTGAAATACTTTGTAAATCCTGTTCCTGTAGGAGCTCCCACCCCAACACTGCCATTTCATTTTTCCTTTTAGAATAAATCTGGTTCCTGTGTTTGTGGTGTTTCATTTAGGACCTGATCCTTCAAACACTAATGCAAATAAGCCACTTTACCCATGTTAGTAGTTGCATCTGAATAAAATTGTTCAGTTTTTCCAGGATTAGTGCTTAAAGTTGTATTTCCACTCAGAATATAGCCAATGAAATGGTGGAAGAATGGTGCTGAATAACAAGTATAAATATGAAAATACTCTGTTGCTGTAGAGCCCTTAAATCTGAAAATCTCAAAGTACTTTACAGATATTAATGAACCGTGCTGCACAGCATTCTTCTGAGCACAGATAGGGAAGTATGATTATCTCCACTTTACAAATGGAGCAGCTGAGGACCAGAGAGGTAGAGTGATTTGCCCAAGCTCACCCAGGAATTCTGTGGCAGAAACAAGAATAATGACTAATCTTCTGCTCAATCCACAAAACCATCTATTAATAATTGCAGCATCAGAGGGCCACTGAAATAAAATATTAGTCCAGTGTTACACTTCAGCTCATTGCATGGAGTTTAGTGATGCTTGAAAATTGTATGGAGGAAAAACAGATCATGAATAATTTTTGCAGAAATTGAGGGTTTTTTTATGAGTAAAGGAGTTATCTGCAGGGGATTGGATGATTCATGAACACAGTAATGGCATATACAGCCTCTCTCCTCTATGGCACTGAGCCGTACACACCTAAGTAGACCCATTGAGGTCATTGGGACCATTCTCATGAGTTCCATTACTCATGTATATGTAGGATTGGGGGGGAGGGGGTGCCTTACTCAGTAACATGAATCTAGCCTTGGCTAAAAATGCCTATAAATTGTTCCTGTCTGACAGCTAATTTGCTTGAAAGAAATTAGTTTGTCCTAGTCCAGTTTTGCATTTCACAAAATAGTCTCCCACTGATAACATCCTTTCGGTATTTTCAGCAGGGCGTTCGGAGATGTGAATGATCATGGAACTTGACCTGCTTTGCAAGAGGTGTTTCAGGTTAAAATTGAGACACATTGGCGCAGGAGAGAAGCTTTTGCTGCTTGTGGTTAGCTTTTCATGTGACTAAATAAAACGTATTAGTTTCCAGGCCTGTCAATCATTCTGTCACTTTTAAATTCGCTTAAAAAATAAATATAAAAAATGAGGTCACAGTGAATGGTAAATGTCACTGGTAAATGCATATTTTATGTCTTGCCATTTTCTGAATGATGTCTTTGCAGTATCCCTGGTTGAAGTATGTTGACTGCATGGGCATATTGCAGATGTTGTGTTGCTTTAAAAAAAATAAACAAGCCAGTTTAATAGCCAAAGGGAAGCAGTGGAGTAATAAAATTTTGCCTCTTGTTTGTCTTACGTCATTAATGGTGCTTTTTTATGTTGTGTTCTTAGCTCCACACGCTGGAGTCAGTCCAGCTGAATATTACCATCAGATGGCTCTATTGGCAGGTCAGCGCAGCCCATATGCAGACATTATTCCTTCAGCTGCTACTGCAGGAGCTGGCGCCCTTCATATGGAATACCTTCACGCCATGGATAGTAAGTGATCATGCTGAAAAAAGTGAGACAAATAAGGCCCTGATCCTGAAAAGAGAACCCCATGGGTGAATTCCCTATGCTCACATGAAGCCCCGCTGTCATCAGTAGAGCTCTGTGCAACTGCAGGAGTTTGTGCCCACATGATTCTCTTTGCAGGATCGGTGCCTAAAAGTAGTTTAAAAGAGAAGTGAGAAGTGCCAAAGTGAATCTGATAATAAACTTTGAAAGCGACTAAGGAAAGAAATGTGATTGCTTCTAAAAATAAAGGGCTGTGGGTAAAACTAACTTTCAAGTGGACTCAGATTCCTAAATTACTAACTGTTTTGGAAAAGGTTACCTTACATTAACAAACATTGTCGTGTTTATCTTTAATGTTGATATTTTTGTTGCTGTTGACACCAGTAGTCGTTATTCATAAATAAACATTTACGTCCATTTTCCTAACCTTAGTTAGTGTCCCTGTTCCTGCAAAAAAACCCAGCAACCAGTCAATGTGAACAACTCTTATTTTATAGCATTTGTCTAAAACATCTTCAGAGAGCAATAGATATGTTTAAAAATTATGTATCCTAGTACTGACTAAGCTTGGACATTGTTTCTGGCCAAATCCCCAAGGATGCTTCCTCAAATTTCTAAGCTATGTACCTCCTTCCACCTGCTGCACCATCTTCAAGACCTTTTATCGTGGCCTCCATTTCTCAGCAAAGTTGAGTGGAGACCACTCCATCTGAAGCCGCTCACTGCTATTTTTTCAGGTTTCAGAGTAGCAGCCGTGTTAGTCTGTATTCACAAAAAGAAAAGGAGTACTTGTGGCAAGGTGCCACAAGTACTCCTTTTCTTTTTGTGAATACAGACTAACACGGCTGCTACTCTGAAACCTGTGATTATGCAAGGCACTGAATTTAGCCGTATAGAGTGGAAATCTGTCAACTTCATGAAAAAACTCGCACAGATACAGACAGACATCATCTTCCTCTCCAAATGCAAACAGATGGACATCATACCGAAAGGACTGAAGGTAAAAAATCCATTACAATCTACATACCACACAGACTATGCTGACAGCTTGTGCCACACACTCTCAAAGAAACTGCAGAACCACCTGATCAACATCCTCTACAGCTAGTCTCTAAGGTGCCACAAGTACTCCTTTTCTTTTTGCTATTTTTTAGTCAACCAAAGGGAGTTACTGTTAGTTGAGTAACAGTTGTGTGAAGCACTTCACTCAGGAGCTGCTAATGCTGTCTGTGAAATCCTCATCCCCCCCATAACTTGGGAAGTAAGAGACTGGGGCTAGGAATAAAACCTTGTTGCCTCCCATGTGGCAGCACAGAGCCATACTATACTGTTAGAGAATTGGTTTAGCCTGTGACTCTTTTAATTCCTTGCCAGCATGTGGTTTCCTCCAGTCTATATCTCATTATTGACCATGTTCCGGGGCTGCTGATCCCAAAGAGTCTGCATAGAATGTGAGAATTATGAGGCTCACCTATAGAAAGCATGAGGACATAAGAAAGTCAATGTTGCAAGGACATTCATTTAAATATATTTAAATAAGTGATTGATAAGATATACTGTGCAGGAATTGAGTGTGCAAATTAAATGTTTTTATTTTATTAGTCGGAAAGAAGGTGAGCACATTTTTTAACAATTCCATTTCAATTACATATTCTATATTCAATTACTGTGCATGGTGCATTACAGTAGTTAAAATATTCCAAACATACTCATTTCCTACTTGGAGGTGCTTATAAAAAACAGAGAGAAGGGGGGGGATAAAGGGCTATTAATGTGTTTGGCACATATTAATAGCAACTTATTATAGCATTCATTTTCTGCTTTATGGATGGTTCAAGACATGTAAATATAACAATCACACTTGGACACATTCTCAACTCGTGTAACTGTCATAGCTCCACTGAAGTCAATGGAGCGATCCTTATTTACATTAGCTGAGGATCTGGTCCACTGTGTATAATCCCTTGAATCCCAAGGTGCTTGATACATAATGTGCCCAATCCAAACTGGCATTCTGACCTACTGTAATTTTCCTGGTCAGCACTTACCTACCACCATGATGGGCATTCTAGGAAAACCTAAAGAGATAGATAAAATTCTGTATGACTTGCACAAATAACGCCAGAGTCATCAAAAGACTTACTTGTGGAGTAAAGGCTGGAGGATTGAGCATGCTATAATATGCATAGAATTACAGCCTCAGCATCACAAATAATTACCTCTTTTTACTTAAAGGCAGGGGTGCTGGAACAATTTGTATAGTGGAAGTGCTGAAAGCCATTGAACAAAACTGTAAATGCTGTACATGATGGAAACCTCTTCAAGCCAGGGGATGCTGCCGCACCCTAGTTTCAGCACCTGTGCTTAAAGGAAAGGATATTCATCTTTGATGCATATGCTCTCCGTTCATTCATAAAAAAATGGTCCTAAACATAATCTCAAATAGGGACAGCTGTCCAGATATTTGATATATTCACTTTAATTTGTTTTGTGTTTGGTTTTAAAGTTGAGATCACACATTTGCGATTCATTATAGCAGCAACTTTTCAATTAGGGATTATTTCAGGACTAAAGTAAAAAAAATTGAAGCAGTATTATGCAAATGGGTTATTTTAAACAGTAAATAGAGAATTAAAATAAGAGCGAATCCTAAGAAGGTCACTTAGCCTCACCTTCTCTATTTGATGAGAATGTGTTTAGTCAGGCAATAGCTTCTTTTATCTAAAGAGAGGATGAAGTTACCCTTTTACTTTGTAAAAACTAATTAAAACTATCTTAACTTGCATGGATATACAGTAAATTAATTGTCATTAAGTAGGCATCTGAATGTCCTATCATTCATCATGCTAAAGAAAACCCCTTTCTTCTTTGTCAGAATTTTAGATTAGAAAAGAGAAACAAAACAATTAGCAGGAAGCCAATATTAAGATGCTTTTTTTTTGAACAATCAGAATGCCCATGTTTGCATTATGATGATTTTAAAAGTCCTCTTTCCACCCTGCCCCATCTTGTTAAAAAGAATGAAAAAGAAGTTGATAATTTCCCTCATTATTTGTGACAAAATTCTGAGAAAATAGCTGATTTGACCCACTGAAAGATCCCTGCTTACGTATTCTGTACAACAATGGGTCAGAAACAGAGAATGTTCTGAATTTACTATATGGAGAAGGTGACACAGAGACTGTCTCTTACTCTGTGTGTGTGTATGTGTGTCTGTGTGTGTGTGTACACAGCAGTGAGCACAATGATCAAATCTGGAGCCTTTAGACTCTAATGTAATACAAATAATAACCATATGCATTATGCAGAAGATGGACACAGAGCTTTATACTGGGTATGGGGAACACCCTTCCTTCTTCCTACTTTATGGTGCTGGAGAGCCATTTTTATTGGGGTGGGGGACAGGATGCTTGGCTCTTGTGCAGGGGGTTGAAACGTCCTACATCTCTGGAGCCTTGCTCTGTGGGAACTTTTTGGTGAACTCCCATTGCATTCAGTGAGAGCAGAGCTAGCTAGGTCCACACTGAGTGCTTTTGACAGTCCCACCCTGTAAGACTTTCTGAGGTGTGACCTTTTGACTGAATGTAGGCTGAGTTTCAAGAAAAGGTGGGACAAGTTTTAGCTAGTAGACTCATTCCTTCCCCTGTGTGTCATCAAGGGATTTATGGGTTTGGAAATCAAGACAAAATTCAGGATGTGTAAAGTAAAACCAAACTTCTACTGATGCTTGTGAACCAAAACCACCAAGTTTCAAACAGCCCTAGTTTATTTTCAAAAATTCAAACCTATCATGTTCACAGCCTTCAAAGAAGACCAGTTCCTTTGGCATGTTTGAAGAAATGTGATTTAAAGGAATAAAATTATACATCTGAAAATTCTTCCCTGATGATTGATGTTAAAAACTTGAATTCAGAAATCGAATTCGTGGACCAATTTGCAGCAAAGCATATTCCATTTTGGAAAGTAATGATTGAAATTTATTTCAGCTATTTTAGAAATGAGCTCCACCCTCAGAATAAGTCTTTACTTTTAACACTCACTGTGATTTTTGCCTACACATCCCTGTCTCAAAGCTTCACTAGCTGATATTACAATTTCCTTTAGTATAATATCTACTCCACAAGGACTATATTCTTAAACAAGTTTCAGAGTAGCAGCCGTGTTAGTCTAGTCTGTCTTCTGCTCTGTAAAATGTCACAGCCTACCTTCTATTTTCACCACCCTCCAAAGTTGATGGTTTTTCAGTGCTTGCTCAGAAGGTGAATGGAGTTTTTAGTGAATCACTGGCTCTGCATTTTTGGTCTCCAGGAATCTTATAAAAAATGGAATGTGATGCTTCATTGGAAGAATACTATGAGCAGATAAACATCTCAAATTAATAAACACTGAAGTGTTTGTGTTTAAAATATATGCCAGAGCAAAGCTGCAAAGTTTATTTTAGCAGTCAGAGATGCTTATAAGTTGTGATCTATTTCTTTTTAGAAATATATATAGTAATATACGAACTCAGAATATTGTTATACTAAATATTTTGCAACATAATGAATGATCATTTAATATTTAAAACCTTTTAGGAATGTAAAACCTCATTCAATGGTGAATGCAAGAAAAACAGTCGTTTAATTGGATTTTCCATTTTGAAAGTCACTGCCTCACTTGAAGCCAGTCCTATTCTTCCATTACCAAGTACTGCGGTGCTCTGATTTGGCTGTAACCATAATCTCATGTGACACAGGAATTCTCTGTTTACATATAGAACTGTTACCCCTTAGGAAACTGGCCAAGTCCCAGGTAGATGCAAGTTGGGGTCTGACTGATTTCTAGATCCAGGTGAGAGGACTACGGCATGCTGTTCCAAGGAGAAAAGAAAATCTGTGGCTACTGAATGATAAGGCTGAGTCAAGGCTCTCTGTTATAAATCCACTCTGCTCTGATCTGCTCTGCCATACCACATCTTTGTCTCTGGCCAGAACACTTATGCCCTACAACAGAGCCAGGGGACAGGGATGAGCTGGCCCAGAGCGGGTCTGTGCTGAAGAGAAGATTGGCTGCTGATAGCAGTTGGGAGAGACGAGGGAGGTTTAATGAGCGTTTGAGGGAAAAAGTCTTTTCAAACCACCATAGTGTGATTTAGGAATGGGTTGGCTCATTTTAGAGAGGGAAGGGAGAAGGAGGGAGTCGTGCATTTGTTGAACATCTGTGGGGCACCAGGATGAGGATAATCATACTTGGTAGCTCTGTGCCGTTTGTTAAGGATGAGTATGCTTCTCTTCAAACTCCTAGGGGTAGTACAGAGGTGCGTGATACTTATTTGGTACAAGTGTCCTCTCTTGGGAAATGTGGTATAGAACTGCCAAATGAGGTTCTAATGCTGAAATGAGACAATGCTCTGATCAGCAAAGAGGCAAAGTGCAACTATGTTTGTAGATCATTTATCAGGCTGTCTAAGCTTTCACTTCAGATGAGAAATGTAATCTAGCAGGGTTCATGTTATAGTATTTTTAATGATCGCTTCATTTTCCAATGAAATCATTGGAATACATCTCTCATTTGCAGCGGAAAACATAACTAGCTGATATTTGATTTATAAACATAGTTGTGGTTTGCCTTTTTCCCAGTCAGAGCATTGTCTCATTTCAGAATCAGAAACAAGTCAGTCTGTGTCTGGCAAGTCTCTAACAAATTCCCCAGGACACTTGCATCAAATAAATGGCAGTCACCTCTATCTATACACATTCAGATCTAGAATTCTGATCAGTCACAATAAATATTTTTAAACTTAAGTCCTAAAAATCAAGTTTAAAATCTTTCCTAAATTATCATTGGTAACATCCCTATGCAGAGGTCAGGATTCTCATGTTAAAAACAGAACTGTAACATGTAACAATGCCATGCTTATCCAAAGAAAGTGATCTATGCTTCCCTCATCATGAGCATGTCCAGTGTCTTGTGACCAATCCCATTCCTATCAGTCTGAGGAAAATAAATGACTGATGCTTTTATCCATGTGACTACAAGGGGGGGAGGAGTCAGCTGGTATAGAACATAGCAAGGTTTATAAATAATGACAATAACAATGCTGTGAATAACATACCATTTAGCTGTTCAGTTGTAGTCTAGTGGATTGTGCAAAGAGTCCTGTTTGCCCCACTCATTTGATGTTTCACTGTGGACGACTGAACTTCAGTTATCCACTTGGTCAAATGGAGATAATAATAAAAACTCACTTTTAAAGTGCTTTGAGCTAGCTCCTTAGCTAATGCAAATTGGCATAACTCCATTTACTTCAGTGTAGTGGTACCAATTTATATCAGCTGAGAATCTGGCCCATATGAGAGGTATAGATGAAAACTACTAAATAAATGCAAAATATTAATATGTAGTTATTCTTTTACTATCACATGAATCTTCTATATCCTTAGTAAATGCATAGCAATTTCTTATAGCCACTAATCAATGTTTGTACTTTCATGGAGATAAAACATATCAGGCTTTAGAAGTATCCAGGCACTGCACTTCATAAAGTAGCAGACGTACACACAGTACAATAGCATGCTCATAAAAAGAGAGATAAAACAGATTAAGTAAAATAGCTTGAAGTAGCTTGAGGAAAAAAATAAAATCTTCAAGTTTAAGTTTTAAATGATAATTCAGCAGCATGAATATCCAGTGAGAGACTGGAGGAATAAAGATGGGGAAAAAAACCCTGAACCCTGATCCCAAAAGCAACCCTTACTGGCAGTCTTAGCAGAGCAGCCAAGGTCAAAGAGTGTTCCAAATTAAGCACAGTTTATGAGGGGGAGTATAAGCAGAGATCAGATCACAGACTGATATCAACCATAAAACAATGGCTTTAATTACCAGATTTTGAATGTTGGCTGAACACATTCAAAAAGGGGCAACCAATACAGATGTCTAAGGAGAAGAGTCAAGTGAGAAAATTGCAAGGAATGAAAATTAAGGCAAGTCCTGTGATTCTGTGCCACTTGCACATCAGACAGAGTAGTGGTAGGAAGATTAGTTGGAAAACCATAGGAAGAGTTGAGACAGGAAAGAACCATGGCATGCACCATAGTTTTAGCTGCAAAATTTGTTAAGTAATCATGAATTCTGGAGATGTTTAGTAAGTGGAACCGAGAATTGAAATAATGTGTGAAGAAAACAACATATCATAGTCAAAAAATAAGTCTGGATTGCAAGCATAGAAATGGATGAACTATAAATTCAGCTTACCTCAAAATAAAAACTCCAGTAGGAGAAAAGCAAAGTAAGAGAGCCTAAAATGAAAATGTCAGTCTTACTATATTTAACAATAAAATTAGCAAGCTTTTAGTTGGACGTATCCATGAAATGTGTAAACAAAGAACATCAGGAAATTTGGGAAAAGAGCAGGTCTCTAAATCAGCTGTCTATAAACACTAATGAAGGCCCTGAATCAGCTATGTATTTGAGTATTTGTTTAACTTTAAGCACCTGGATAGGCCTGTTGGAGTCAATGGACTACTCACGTACTTAAAGTTACACACATGCTTAAGTACCTTGCTGAATTGAGGTCTAGAGCACCAAGTAGTGCGAAGTATAAAGAAAAGATCACAGAAACCTGTAACCTACTCTTAAATTGTTGAGAAGTTACACAGAGCTGCAAGCCATCCAATTAGAAAAATAGGAATTGAACCAAGAGTTTGTGGCCTCGGACATTAAAATTACATGGCACGCTCCAATATTACCAGTTTATTTGATTGAAATAAGAGGGGCAGGTGGTATTATTTTTAATATAAATAATTGGCTCTAGAACTTTGCTTACAATGAAATGGAGGATTACATGAATCAATATTACGATGAAGTGGAAGGTGATATATCTCCCATTAGCACGATAAAATTGTGGTTACAGGTCAGGAGGAGTACCGGCCCAATAGTGGAAGTTTTCAAAGCCACACAGAGAATTTAGCCATACATGTTCTGTTCATTTTAATGGAAGATGTGGGATCGAATCCACTGCACTGCTCTGAAAAGCTTAAACTATAGTTTTGAAAAAATGGATACATCCACCCCCACAAATCTTCTTAGTTACTTGAAAAAATTGAAATAAAATCCTAATGTCTCTTAGCCTAATGCTGTGACTGTCAAATTGATGACTTCTGTTGATAGAGCATTTTGTTTTATGGCATTATTTTATTCATCCTTTTTATTTTTGCAGCTAGCATTGGCCAGGTGGAATTATGATCAGCAAAGGGAAAGCTGCATCTTAGTCGTTATTTTGTATTTTAGAAGTTTATTTTTGGCTCTTTGCATTGAAGTGGCAGGGGTTTCAGGGAGCGCCGATGTGAGCCACTGTCTCATCGCTTGGGCTTGAATTAATGATGTGAATGTCTAAGCAGCCATCAGATTCATAAATCACCAGAAATGAGAGGGATAACATATAAAAGTCTTTTCCTTTTGTTTAGCAATTTATCATTTTGCTTGCACATTAATAAACAGAGCTCCCCTGAGGTAAGCCATAGGAAGATAAATTTTTCTTCCTAATTTTCCTCAATTGTAGCCAGTAGATCACAAATGGAAAGAGTGGGCTTGTCACAGCATGTTGTGACTCTTTATACCCGTCGCCAGGAGTCATAAATAAATGGGGTAGAGTACTTTGGTAGATAATTATTTTTGTTTACATAACAGGTGCCAGGTTTCCGAGTCCAAGGCTGTCAACTAGACCAAGCCGAAAGCGTACGCTGTCCATATCGCCCCTGTCTGATCATAGCTTTGACCTTCAGACCATGATACGGACATCTCCAAACTCCTTGGTCACAATTCTCAATAATTCTCGTAGCAGTTCTTCAGCTAGTGGTTCCTATGGCCACTTATCTGCAAGTGCAATAAGGTAAAAACTCTGCAAAGTATTGATTAATTTTTTTGTTACAGCATTTTTTCTGTATAATGCTGTATTATCGATCTTACACCATAAATCTGCATGGATGCAAATATACACACGTGTGTGTTTCTCTTTATATGTATATATATTTCTGTGTGTCTATACCATCTATCTTTTTTGACTGGAACAAAATTTATAGCGCCAAATATTTCTTTCTTGCTTGGAAAAGTAACTAATAGAGAACTTTGAGCCATTTTATTATCCACTAGAGGTAACTTTCAATCTAAAGGGCAATAATGGTATATAAATATACACACACACACACACACACACACACAGAGGTTAATATTCAGATATAAAGACATAGGATGGGAGGATGAAGGGGGACAAGGAAGCAAACGGGACAGAAGGAGAAAAAACAAGAGAGCAAAAGTGGAACAAAATAAAAGGAGATCAATGAACTAAAAAAAGGTGTCAGTAATGAGGGGGGAAGGCAGAACAAAGAAACAAATGCAGAGACCTTAAAGTGTTTGTGACATTACTGCATTTTAACTGAAAAAGTTCCTGCAGCATTCCAAAAAAATTTCAAAAGTCTCAGAAAATATTCATTTTGCATTTATGGCACTCGAACAAAGACTTGTTCTGATTCCTGGCTTAAAAGCAGCCTCCACCTTCAATTTGCAGCTGGGGAAAAGAGCAAGTCCCCATAGCAATTTCTTGAGAGTTAAAAGGTCAGTTTTTGGCAACGTGCAAACCTGGTTTTTCAACAAGAAAGACATACTTAAAACTTCAAAAACTGGCAATGAGGCTTTACGCTCCTGGAGAAGATGGGGAGTGCAAGTGGTGTTTAGAAAACATGACTCTGGCAGACATTTAAAGTGACACTACTGTAAATACTTAGTATAAACAAAAGTGCTGTTGTTTTTAACACCTCTTTTTAAATAGTCATATTTCAAAGCTCTTCTGTACTTGAATAGCTATATAGTGTTTTACAGGTATGATGTCATAATTCTGAAATACAGCTCTGCAATCCATCTAAGCATAGTTCCAATTTCCAAGTACTGTAGCTGTGGAATATGACTTTTATCAGTAGCTGGCAGTGATTTTGGGCCACATCTGTTAAATATATGTACTATAGAGCATACTATTCCCACTGTTAGGAGGGAATGACACTTCCAGTATGAACCAGAAGGTGGGACTGGACAACAGGGAATGAATCACCCAGTAACTTCCCTGTACTGTTCATTCCCTCTGAAGCACCTGGCATTGGCCATTGTCAGAAGACAGGATTCTGGGCTAGATGGCCCACTGGTCTGACACAGTGTGGCCATTCTTAGGTTCTTATGAACCTCCTTCTCCATTGCATATAACTTTGGGGAAGAAATTCTGAGGAGAAACTTGGCATAGTTCATCTCTTCCTTGGGGTAAACTTCTCCCCAAGTTTGAAAATATTTGGTCCAGCTGTTTTTGACATATAGGATCGCAAACACAAGGGGCACTCACACAAATGCTTATTCATATGAATAGTTTTTTTCAAGGCAGCTGAGGAATTTGAATAAGTGCTGATCAAAAACTGAGTAAAGCCCTAAGGATTAGGCCCAATAGGTCTATTCATGTAAGTTAGCATTACTGAAGAGAATAATGTTCGCAAGATTGAGCCTGTGCACTTTTAAGGTTTTCAGAATGTTGTGTTCATATTTTCTGAGCATGTGTAATGGAAAATTTCACACCAGGTAATCACTCTTTCTTTTTTGATAAGACTATAAATGTTTAATGTCAGAAGTGGGAAACATATTGTTTCAGCCTTTCCACTGGAATCGAGGAAGAAGAGAGGGAACAGAACTTGGGATCCTTTAAAGGGTTACCCAGCACATTTCAAGAATTTTTTCTGACATTGCATCTTAACTGTGTGTTTAGCACTTTCAAAACTATGTTTTAAACAATAGATAACACCCCTTACCTTTTCCCATGTGAATGTGTCTACAAAATTGTTAAACCTAAATACATAGTGTGACAGGGTCAGGCCAGATGGCTACAGGAGAGTAATAGAAGGCAGATATATTAGCCCCAGACTAAGTAGGTCCCTTTTCCCTGGGTAAGGTAACAGGGAAGGTTGCAGAACAATCAGGAACCTTCTGGAGACAATTAAGACTGGCTGATTAGAACACCTGCAGCCAATCAAGAAGCTGCTAGAATCAATTAAGGCAGGCTAATCAGGGCACTGGGTTTTAAAAAGGAGCTCACTTCAGTTTGTGGTGTGAGTGTGAGGAGCTGGGAGCAAGAGGCACTAGGAGTTGAGAGGGAGAATGCGGACTGTTGGAGGATGGAGGTGTATAAGCATTATCAGACACCCGGAGGAAGGTCCTATGGTGAGGCTAAAGAAGGTGTTGGGAGGAGGCCATGGGGAAGTAGCTCAGAGAGTTGTAGCTGTCACACAGATGTTCCAGGAGGCACTCTAGACAGCTGCATTCTACAGAGCCCTAGGCTGGAACCCGGAGTAGAGGATGGGCCCGGGTTCCCCCCAAATCCTCCCCAACTCCTGGTCAGACACAGGAGGAGTTGACTGGACTGTGAATTAAGAAAAACGGCCAAACTGAAGGCTGCCATGAAGATCCAAGGCGAGCAAATCCGCCAATAAGCGCAAGACTCACCAAGGTAGAGCAGGAACTTTGTCACAATAACAACGTGTCCAATTTGTGTTGAATAGATTATCTAAAGTCATAGTGTGTTGCATTAAGTACATTTCATAGTTCAGGATTGCAGTAGTTCAGTAGTCCTGTAGTTGTAGTTTAGAGTTGCAATAAGGGTTTTGTAGTTCAGGATTGAAGACACATTATTATTATAAGCAAAGGTGGTGGTGCCACCGTTAGTGAAGGCTGGCCAAAGGTTCTCATGATAAGACCCTGTTGTCAGTTGCTTATAACTTTGCCAATCTTAAACCTTTCAAGATGAAACTTTTCATGCTGGCTGTCTGCATCAGGCTACATTTTTCTGAAAAAGTGTCAGCAAAAATCCAGCCATTTCCAAGAGCTGAGCAGGTCTAGCACCTCCATGCTTAGAACAAATACTTGAAATTTGCCTGGGTGGTTGCCCCCATGCCAGGAATGTGCCTTTTGCTGTTCCTGAGACAATGTGACAAAATTTAGCCAAGTTATAAGCCTTTTAAAACTCTCAGTCCATATATGCTCAGTGGAGACTTGTTAGAGTTTAGCTGTTTAATTCTGCAGAGGTTCCATCTGTATTGAGTATGATGCAGTCTAGGGACATAGAGGTTTATCAGGACTTTCCCTGTAAATGCTTCTGTGGGCTGCTGTGGTGCTGGGTATCACTTGTAGCAAGAACCTTGTCTCTCCATTGCTCTCAGTATTCACTCTGTAGGTTCCCAGGCATCTTGGAGAATGAAACAGCCTGACTTGAATGCAAGAGGACAAGAGCCAGACTGGGAGGTGGGGAGCAGTATTGAAGGGAGCACATTGGGACAAAAAAGTAGTTTGCTCTTTAAAATACCTAAGAAATTACAGTTAAAAAATAGACATTAATAGAACATCCAGGTTGCAAAATAAAACACTCAAAATTAGCAAATGCCAGAATTAAGCCTCCCTTTGTGTTTACGATACAAGTCTTTAATTACAAGCTCACATACTGTTTTTTCCACAGGACCCCTGCCTCATTCAGTGCACAAAGAATGAGTCAGGGTTGTGAAGTGAAGGAGACTGTTGTCTGAACAGTCCCTGATTTGTTACAGAAGTTGGAAGGTATGCAGTGAATGAGGAAAGGGACTGCAGGAATAGAAATGATGGCTTCATGGTTAAGGCAGTTTAATTCTGCTCTGGATAGTTGGATTCTATCTGTGTCTATGCCACAGAGCTCCTGTGTGATGCTGGGCAGCTCACTTAAAGCAGACTTTTCACAGGTGGCCGTTAACTGCGTGGTCCTCATTTTCTGGGTGCCTGACTTGAGACCCTGGGGCCTGGTTTCCAGAAGTGCTGAGCACTCTCAGCTTCAGCAGAACTCAGTGGGAGCTGTGCTTTGAACAAAGAAACTGCTTGATAATGCTAAGTATTCTGAAATATCAGACACAAGGGTTTGAAATTGGGCACACAAAATCAGTGGACAGTTTTGACCTTAATCTCTCTGCCTCCATTTTACATATATAAAAGGAAGATAATATCACCTCCTCATCTCATAGGGTTGGGGGGTGGGGAGGATGTGAACATAATTTAATTAATATTTGTGAACAACTCAGATACTATAGTGATGAGCACCATAGAAAAAATGATGCGGAAATTAATAATTCTGTGTCCAGTGAACAAGGTGCACTAAATAAAGTTTGGGATCATACTCTGAACAAAATATTGACTAACTGGTCATTAACTGAGCGCTATCCATCCTGTGCATTGAATGAGGTAGGGGTCCTGTGGAAAAAACAGTACGTGTTCATGTTATTAATACAATGCCTATATATAAGGGGCTGAATGAAGGTTACGTAGACAACCTTAATTCTGTCATTTCCTAACTTTTGAGTGCTTGACTTTGCAGCCTTAACATTCTTTTGACACTGGTGTGTATGTGTGTGTTTGTGTGTGTGTGTGTGTGTGTGTGTGTGTATGTGTGTGCACGCATTCATGCATGATGTGAATTAAGATGGTGCCTCAGGGTTCCAATGCAGAACCAGGCCCCATTGTGCTTGACACTGCGCAAACATTTAAAAGTACACATGCTGCCCTAAAGTGCTTACATTGTAGATTACAACACGTAGATGAAAAAAACTGGGGGAAAGAAGGAATGGGAGGTTGAGGATGAAATAACAGTGAAAAAAGCCTCATCTTTTTGGTCTGTGTTTGTGCAGTGCCTAGCCCAATGAAGTCCGTATTATGGGGATACTAGATGCTACTGCAATACGAAAAATAAATAATATTTTAGCACAATAAGCATAGGTTGTAGCTTGGCTTGTCATTGTCAGCTGGCAATGAAATAATCTTTCCTGTCTACTAGCTGCACACTTGAAAGAAGATGTTACTATTGCTATTGTTGACCATGAAGATTCTCCGTTAGCTCACTAGCTAGAACTGCTACTTTGTAAATTTGAAAATACCTGTTTTACATTGCAGCTGGAAAGAATATGCATTCTGCATTTGGCCCAAAGGAGACAAATGAAACAACATCCAATGAGGATAATCCTTTATTTGGCATTTACTCATTTGGTTACCTTCCTCAGTCGTGCAATGCAGTACCCCTGCTATATATAAATCGTTTGTCGGGATGCACTTATATGTAGTATCTAATACTTGAACAATTATTAGACGTTGAACTGCTGTAACACTTCTTGCTGAGAGGCAGTGTGTCCTAGTAGGATGAGCTTGGAGGTGGTAGACACTTCCCATGACATGAATGTTGCCAACTCTACTCTTTTGCAAAAGGTTATGGGGTATTTAATAAATCTAAGAGGTTAGAACATTGCTTTTTTGGCATCCAGAAATCACTGTTATCACAGAGCCCATAGCATCCTTAAGGGTCATCAAATAAAATTCATAGGCAGTAGTTTTAAAACAAGTGTAAGCAAGTACTACTTCAGACAACACACAGTCAACCTGTTTAACTCATTGCCAAGGGATGTGTGAAGGCCAAAAATTAAAAAAAGAATTAGATAAGTTCATGGAGGATAGGTCCATCAATGATTATTAGTTAAGATGGTCAGGTATGCAACGCCATATTCTGGGTGTCCCTAAACCTCTGCTAGAAGCTAGGTCTGTGCTCCAGGGGATGGATCACTCAAAAAATTGCCCTGTTGTGTTCACTCCCTCTGAAGCATCTGGTACTGGCCACTCTCAGAAGAAAGAATACTGGGCTAGAGGGACCATTGGTCTGATCCAGTATGGCCAGTCTTATGGTACCATTTTTGCCAAGTCATTCTTCAGCATCTGGGCCAAACCCTGCTCTCAGTTGCACTTGCTTCAGTCAGGAGTAGCTCCACTGACCATGATGGAGTTACTCCGCATCTAGCAAATTTAACTGAGGGCGGAATTTGGCCACATAACCCACCTTAAAATTGATTTTTGTGTTTGCTCAGGAGTCCTCTGGGATCTTTTCCAAAGATTGCAAGGAGCTGAGAAAACACAGCAGCTCTTTTTTTCCCAGGATCTGCTCCTCTGCCCCTCAGTTTTATATGTGATTGGAGCAGAAAAGTGAAATTAACAAGATCTGGTTAATTATAGCCAGAGTTTGCATGATCTGGTTAATATCACTTTGCTGCTTGGCTGAAGTGAAGCTGAACATCCTTGGAGAAGATTTAAGTAGTGGGGGAAAGGCAAGCTGAACTGTAGCATAAGTTTGAGTAGTAAGAGAAGGGGTTGGAGGAGGAGGGAGCATGAGCTTTAGCAGTGGAGGGTAGGGCTTGTGCTTCTACAAGGCACAACTGAATAGATTCCGAATCGTTTTCCCTTTGCATTTAAGCTCCGTGTGTAAAGTACTAGAAGAGGGAAACTGACTAGAATTATATGTGTGTGTGTATATATATAGAGAGAGAGAGAGAGAGAGAGAAACAATTGCGATAGGAAATTGATTAAATTCATAGGATCACATATTAGTTTCCTTTTGGCCGGCACATGGGGAAAGACTTGGATGCCGAAGATCAATTTCCCTCTACACACATAAAGAGGGGCACAAATCAACTGGAAAGGGGAGACTGAGAGAGAGATGATGCAAATGAGAGTAAAGTGGACCGAAAGTGAGGCCATCTCAGAGGATAATCTGTCCTCAGTGAAGTTCCCAAATCCCTCACAGTTAGAGGTGGGTGAACATCATGAAGCATGAGATATTATAACCCTTTTAAAATTATTTTAGCATTAAATATTATAACACTTGATATTCATGTTATCCACATAAACATCCAATCTCTCTTTGAATCCTATTAAGTTCTTGGCCTCAACAACATCCTGTAGTGGTGAGATCCACAGGCTATTTATGTAGTGAGTGAAAAAAGTGTTTCCTCCTGTCAGTTTTCAGCCTTAAAATTTTACTCAATATCTCTTTGCTCCTGTGTTATGAGACATGGAGAACAGAGGTTCCCAGTCTACCTTCTCTATGTAATTATTTTATATTTTATCTCACTTCCTCTTATTTGTCTCTTTTCTAAAGTAAAGATTATTTTCAATCTCTTTTATGAGAGTTTTCCCAGGCCCTTGATCATTCTTGGATTTCTCTGAAACCCCTGTTGTTCTGCAATATCTGTTTGGAAATGGGGTGACCAGTATTTCACACAGAATTCCAGAGGAGGCCCTACTATTGATGGCATTATAATATTATCTATATTCTACGTCTCATTCCTTATGCATCATCATATCTGACAAAAATATGTTGCTTACTGGAGCTGGTAAAAGGCCGGACAGAATTCTAGAATATGTTTGGAAATGAGCAAGTAGAACACAGTATGTTTGGGGATACTTTACAGGAATCCTTTAACGCAGGATGTTGCACAGATCTTACTGTTTGCATAGGTAGAAAGACACACTCACGTACCAGGTAAGAGACTTTGTTAACTCTATGAGCTTTAAAGGTGTTTTGCCATATTATTATTCATCTTTGTTTTTAGATCTTTACAAGTCAGACATAAAAACTTACTTTGCGCTGAATTTTTTCACACAGTGTAAGGTCTCTGGCTAGTAGTGTGTAATTGTAAATAAATAAATAAATAACAATTGTAAATCAGTATAGTTATTTTCAAGATCTAGGAGCACAGAAAAGAAATAGATGTCTCATAGGTCCATGTGTATTTTTGTGATATTTTAAATAAGACTGTTACAGCCACTTGTAGTATTCATTTATGGATTTAAACTCCCTCAATATGCAGAGAAATACTTCGTGGACAATGGGTCCATTTTGACATTCACTTTTACCCAAGCAACTCCATTAAGCCAACTTCAGACCTGAGACAATTCCAGTGAAAAACACCCTGTTGAGAGTACATGTACATTACACACTTAAACATGAGGGGCCTTCTTCTCCACTGCTTTGTACCATGTAACCTGAGCAAAGTGGGTGTAAAGCACTACCTGATCCGTCTAGCTGCACTTTATACCCCCTTAGCACAATTATAAATGACAGTGGAGAATTACAATAGGAACAGAAATCAAATATTAATATAATGTTGGAAGTTGAGTCTAATCCTAAAGAGTCTAATCCTAAAGTGGATTTCTATCTGTAATCTCTTCTTAGAAATCTATATTTTACAGAATAATGAGATTCAGTTAGATTGTTTTGGGGATTATCCATGTTTTGCGTGGAAGGTGCTAGATGTTTTCCACACACACAAACAACATGGTCTCTGCCGCTAAATCAAGCAGCATACTAAGGGTGGGGAAAGAAGGATATAAAATGAGTGTGTTTGTGCATGCATGTGTGTTCATACATACATATCAGATCTCTTTGTAGTTATAGTCTCTGCAGAGCAAATCACTTCAGATTGGCTAATTTGGCAAATGTTATTGGCAGAGTTATAGCCTTGAAATTAGGTAGTAGAGCATAATATAATGTTTTTCCAAGAAAAATATATAATAGTGTAGTTTAAGGAATCTAATACAAAGCTTGTTTCATATTCAGAACATAAAATATGAGTGTTAAGGATAAATAACTATTAAAACATCTATTTAGTATCAAATAAGATTTCCTGTATATTTAATACATGTATGCCACCTGTTTTAGGACTAAAAACCTGCTTAGCCATGACTTTAGTTTAAAAGGTGTTTGCTATAAAAGTCACTGAACTACAGGTAGAGAACTAAGACAAAATACTAGAAAAACTTTCTGCTGTCTTACAAAGCCTAGTTGAACTTTCTATGGAATTCCTGGAACAAGAATACCACATTAAGAGAAACAAATTATGAAGAGTCAGTGTCATCTTATGTAAATCAGTGTAGTTCCATTGACCTCAGTGGAGCTATGTCAATGAGGACGTAGCTATACCACTCTAGTCTCCATAGTGTAGACATATCTTTACATTTATCCTGAATGAAGGGCAACTATTATGCATACCAGCTTCAGCAAGATTTTACCCAACACCCAGCAGAACAATGTAATGGCTGATGATTTAATTTGGGCTAGAGACCTTGAAGAACGCATTGAAATCCTTAAGAGGTTTTGCTGAGAGAAAGAAACATCTGGCGCTGAACTTTAAAAAGAAAAAGAAACTTATAAAAGTTGTCTCTATCAGACACAAGTTAAACGAAGATGGTTTAATTGTTGATTCAGATAAATAAAAGCCATAGTTGGATTGCCCAATCTAGAGAAATCTATGCAGATGGAAAAACTATTCGGTAAGATTAATTCCAAATCAGCCTGTGGTCAATAAACCCTAAAAGGAATTCCAGGGCATTCCCTGGCTTTAGGAAAAAAAGCATAAACAGGCATTTGAGAAGTTAAAAACATTGATCACCAGTTTTAAATTATTATGATTTAGCTAAGCCATTTGTTCAGCCTGTAGATGCATCTTCGGAATGACTAGGTCACCGATTCAGGAAAGCACTGAAGCACATACTTAAGTCCGGTTTCAGAGTAGCAGCCGTGTTAGTCTGTATTCGCAAAAAGAAAAGGAGTACTTGTGGCACCTTAGAGACTAACAAATTTATTAGAGCATAAGCTTTCGTGAGCTACAGCTCACTTCGTCGGATGCATTTGGTGGAAAAAACAGAGGAGAGATTTATATACACACACACAGAGAACATGAAACAATGGGTTTATCATACACACTGTAAGGAGAGTGATCACTTAAGATAAGCCATCACCAGCAGCGGGGCGGGGGGGGGGAAGGAGGAAAACCTTTCATGGTGACAAGCAAGGTAGGCTAATTCCAGCAGTTAACGAGAATATCAGAGGAACAGTGGGGGGTGGGGTGGGGGGAAGAAATACCATGGGAAATAGTTTTACTTTGTGTAATGACTCATCCATTCCCAGTCTCTATTCAAGCCCAAGTTAATTGTATCCAGTTTGCAAATTAATTCCAATTCAGCAGTCTCTCGTTGGAGTCTGTTTTTGAAGCTTTTTTGTTGAAGGATAGCCACTCTTAGGTCTGTGATCGAGTGACCAGAGAGATTGAAGTGTTCTCCAACTGGTTTTTGAATGTTATAATTCTTGACGTCTGATTTGTGTCCATTCATTCTTTTACGTAGAGACTGTCCATTTTGGCCAATGTACATGGCAGAGGGGCATTGCTGGCACATGATGGCATATATCACATTGGTAGATGCGCAGGTGAACGAGCCTCTGATAGTGTGGCTGATGTGATTAGGCCCTATGATTGTATCCCCTGAATAGATATGTGGACAGAGTTGGCAACGGGCTTTGTTGCAAGGATAGGTTCCTGGGTTAGTGGTTCTGTTGTGTGGTGTGTGGTTGCTGGAGAGTATTTGCTTCAGATTGGGGGGCTGTCTGTAAGCAAGGACTGGCCTGTCTCCCAAGATCTGTGAGAGTGATGGGTCATCCTTCAGGATAGGTTGTAGATCCTTGATGATGCGTTGGAGAGGTTTTAGTTGGGGACTGAAGGTGATGGCTAGTGGCGTTCTGTTATTTTCTTTGTTGGGCCTGTCCTGTAGTAGGTGACTTCTGGGTACTCTTCTGGCTCTGTCAATCTGTTTCTTCACTTCAGCAGGTGGGTATTGTAGTTGTAGGAATGCATGATAGAGATCTTGTAGGTGTTTGTCTCTGTCTGAGGGGTTGGAGCAAATGCGGTTATATCGTAGCGCTTGGCTGTAGACAATGGATCGAGTGGTATGATCTGAATGAAAGCTAGAGGCATGTAGGTAGGAATAGCCGTCAGTAGGTTTCCGATATAGGGTGGTGTTTATGTGACCATCGCTTATTAGCACCGTAGTGTCCAGGAAGTGGATCTCTTGTGTGGACTGGTCCAGGCTGAGGTTGATGGTGGGATGGAAATTGTTGAAATCATGGTGGAATTCCTCAAGAGCTTCTTTTCCATGGGTCCAGATGATGAAGATGTCATCAATGTAGCGCAAGTAGAGTAGGGGCATTAGGGGACGAGAGCTGAGGAAGCGTTGTTCTAAGTCAGCCATAAAAATGTTGGCATACTGTGGGGCCATGCGGGTACCCATCGCAGTGCCGCTGATACTTAAGTCCATCCCTGTTCACAACAGCACTAAAGCATGTGCTTCAGTGCTGTCAGAGGGATGCTTTTCTGAACGATTGCCTCAGTTCATTCCTAAAACAGGAAGAGTATTCAATTGCAATTGTATCAAGATCCCTTAACAATGTGTAAAAAGACGACACCCAGATTCAAAATAAGGGGGGAAGTCTGGGCTCCACTGAAGTTAATGGCAAAGTTTCCATTGACTGTAATGGAGCCAGGGTTTCACCCAAGATGCTGGCAGCTGTACTTTGTTGAGTCACTGAATCCTGCCTACCTCAGTTTCGTTGCCCTCGGGTCTTTATGCAACGGTAGAGGATAATGTGACAAAATATGTAGCTTTATCAGCACCACACCCATCCAGGGTATAATATTGCCAATCATAATGCGATGCAATTTATTATTTTTTAAATCACTAAAACTGCTGGATGGAAAATGTGCTGTACAAATTTAGGCATTCTACAGGAGTAGAACTTAGAGAGAGAAGCAGCCACCTTCCCCACAACTGACAAGCTCAGCAGAACATATATATGCACAGACTTATGGCTGTACTGCAAGCTTTTATGTAAATAAGTCCTGCTGAGATGGCTGACCTTGGAGAAGTCAACCAGCTGTCTGTTTAGGAAGGTTTTGGATGTCCCCCATGATCTTTGTCAAATTGCGGTCCAACTATAAGTATATGTATCTGTCTATCTATATGTACATAAACAACATATATAAAAAAGCAAAGAATTTTCCTAACTTTAAGTCACAGCTGTTTTGTGGTAAAATCCACAGCTGTGTCTAGAAACTGGATAACCTTGTTAATAGGACAGCCACAAAGTAGCCACAAAGTTTGGTTTTGATTATAATGTCTGTTTTTCTTCTTCTTGAAGTCAGTTCCTTAAAATTTGATGTGCTCGTGTAATTGCAATGTAGTTCATTGCCCTGTTTTACCTCCAGTGCAGGGTGTTTGAAACTTTTGATGGGTGGCGGGAGGGGGGAAGAAAGAAAGAAAGAAAGAAAGAAAGAAAGAAAGAAAGAAAGAAAGAAAGAAAGAAAGAAGCACATAATATTGAAAAATAAATGTCACTGAGATTTTTTTTTGTCATTAGATTTGAAATATCATTGCAAGTTAAAGTACAGTTACTACAGAGTTTTCTAACCCTTCCATCACCACTCCCTCCAACAAAGGTCAATAGGCAAAAGACAAACTACATAGTTTCCTCTTCATTTTACAGTACAGACATTCATCCTTTTCTTTTCTTTTCTTTTCTTTTCTTTTCTTTTCTTTTCTTTTCTCTCTCTCACAGAATTTTAGAAAAATGATATTAAATATGAATTCTACAACCAAAATAGGAATAATATTGCATCAAATGTTATATATTTTCTCTTCTTTACCATTTACTGGGAAGAAAGAAATGTGTGCTTTATTCATATTTATGTGACTGCTATTTATTATTGCCAAGATTTTTTCATTAACTAGTGATTTTTCGGTTGCCAGAGTTGGTACCCAACTTTGAAACACCTTAAAGGACCTTGATTTTCCAAAAGTGCTGAGCACCTGACCTCTGAAAATCTGGTCGGTTCAAGGTGTCTCAAGTTGGACACCTAAAAATCAAGGCATCCAAAATCACTAGTCACTTTTGAGTAGTTTTGGATTTCTAGCTCTCAGAAATAACTACTTTTAGGAGACTTTTTTACACCAGTACTTTTAGGTCTGCCACAATTGATAAATTTTAGAATTAAAATTGATTAAATCTGTGAAAAGATTAAAATGCTCTGCAGACTTAAATCATATTTTTTAACTTTTCCCTGGATGCCATGCAAGTGTTGGCTGACCCAACTGCTCTGCAGGGTCTATAGCAACAGGAGCCTTCTTTGTTCACATACGAGATTTTTATTTTATATTTTATTGTCTGTATAATCTGTGTTTAGCTACTTGTTCAACCTTGGAGAACAGGTAACGTAGCTCTTTGGCTGTAGGTGTTTAACACTCTCAGAGCTGGAAAAACTGGCTCAGATTTAGTGATCCTTTTCATTTTCCAACCGTCCTGTCCCTTTTTTCCTGTTTTAAACGGTCATAAAATAGCAACAACACGTCTCTTATACACCAGGCAGCAGTGAGTCATTTTACATGGAATCATACCTTGTACAATTAGTAATGTTAGCATGGAGTAATCCAACACGCCCCACGCACAGGAATTTTCACAACCGTTTTAGAGCACGCTCATAAAAAATGTGTCCATCATTTTCATTAGATTTTTCCTCACTTAGCTTGTTTCACAGCATTCTGCTAAAAGACACCAATTGCCTGTGTGTGTGTGTGTGTACAGTGTAATCCCATCACACATGGTCTATAGCAGTGGTGGGCAACCTGCAGCCTATCCAGGTAATCTGCTGGCGGGCCGCGAGGCAATTTACATTGACCGTCCGCGGGCACGGCCACCCGCAGCTCCCAGTGGCCGCAGCACGTCCCAGTGGCCTATGCTGCTTCCTGCAGCTCCCATGGGCCGGGAACAGAAAACCGCGGCCACTGGGAGCTGTAGGCGGCCATGCCTGCAAACTGTCAATGTAAACACTGTCTCGCGGCCTGCAAGCGAATTACCATAATGGGCCGCAGGTTGCCCAACACTGGTCTACAGGGAACCCAAAACACAGCATGTATAGTGTATGCAGGTAATCTGTGATATCAGCATTTGAACACACCAGTTGTGGCTGAATATTCAGGACCCACTAAAATACCTTCAGTTTCCAAGTACTCTAACCAGCTGTTAAAGGCATTCCCCATTTGATAGGGGGAATGGGTCACTTAACATTTACTAAAACTTCATTGAGGCCTGTTGCATGAGCGGTATCCATACTTCTTCATCCCTATCAGATCAGATTCTATTCTTGCCTTGGTTTCTATTTACAAGGTGACATTGGGTGCCTCATCTCTTCCTGAATCATGATGTAATAAAGTACACAGTATCAACATAGATATAAAAGGTTAAGTCACAGCCTGAGTCATTGAGGACGAGAAGGACTCTGCCCCAGAGACAGCTCACAGAGCCATTCTATCTGAGACAGCCAGATTGTTTTAGAGGGCACTGGGAAAGTACATGCAACAATGGCCTTGATTATATCTCTGAATGACTGTGAGCTCCCTTATATGCTGCCTTCAGTCTGCTGCCTGAAAGACTAAGCCATGGCCCCATCACTGCCCATCTACACTAGGGTGTATAGTGATATAGCTGGTATTAGGTCCTTAGGTAAGGGAGAACCTGGACTTGGGATTGTGGTTGTCCACTGAGCAGGAGTGAGAGTTCTTTGCACCCTCTCCTCTCTTGCACAACCCCATAGGACCAGCCACAATCTTGCCCCTGGAGTATATTCTTGAGATTTTTTTAAAAAAAGTTCCCTGTTGCTCCCGGCCTAGCTACACTAGGGTTATGCAGCTAGATGTAGTCAATATTTGTGCAATACTTTGTATGTGCTATGTAAGTGCAAAGTACTGTTGTTATTACCTCAAGCAGGACTTTTAGTTAGTGCAGTGGTGCCCAAACTTTTCCTGTCCCGTCCCCTTCCCCCCCACCAACCAGTAATGGAATCTGTCCACACCGCCCCCCCCCCCCGCATTACTGCACGGTTGGCTCAGCAGGGGAGCTTGGGCTGAAGGCAGGGCTGGGGGCTGAACTGGGGACGAGAGAGGAGGTGGGCCTAGAGGCAGAGCTGTCCTGGGGAAGAGGGAATGAGGGCAGAGCTTGGCTGGAGCTGTGCTGGGGACAGAGCGTGGCTCGTTGGCACTCCTCCTATCCCCCGCCGAGGCTGGCCGGTGCCCTGCTGCATGGCCCCCCGAACATTCCTCTGCACCCCCTAGGGGGGCACACCCCAGTGGTTTGGGACCACTGCTTTAGTGCCTTGTGGATTATTACCAACGGGAATGCTTTAAAAACACACACAGTATATTACATGGTGTGGAATTACAACAGAGAGAGGACAAACCTTAGGAAAAATCACAGCAGTCTTTAGGAGGTCAGACTAAGAGAAGACATTGCAGACACTAAGCAAGCAGGAAGAATAGGGGAGTAAAAGGGAAGGTGGAGGAGAACTCTAGTAATTAAGTGATTTTTTTTTTTAGGCAGGTGAATGAAGGGTTTCTGCATCAAAACATGCTACACACGGCCTTCAGTGAGAGAGTTCTTGAGAACAAAAGCACCATAATGAAGAAGTATGAGTTTGGTGTGAGGTCTTTCAACCATGCAAACATTTTGTCTTGGCCCCCGGTAGGGACAGATGAGATAAACCAGATGATTTGTGTGGGTGTTGTTTTGAAAGGACAACAGGAAAAAAGTCAGTAGCCTTGCCTTGCCTTGATCTCCCTGCAATAAGAGAAAGCAATGAGAGGCAGGATTACTGGACTTGTTAAACTTGTGACATGCTAATTAAGATTCAGGAAATCCATTCCAGATTCTTATTCAGTGTCAGAAATTTTCTGAATCCAGATTTTTTGGGACTTCACCATCAACTGTATTGTTCAGCAGTCTGAGTGATTTCTCAAGGGCAGCAAAAGAGCTGCTACTCTCTGTTTTCTAAGATCTCATCCTTTCTGTTTCCATCCCACCCTTTTCTAAATCATAAAGATCAGCCAAACCCTCCTGATGACAGCATCTTACGTAAAGGCAACCTTGAGCCCAGCCAGGTCATCTTGTCTAATAAGTGGTCTTCAGAAACAGTTGGAGAAAATTGTTCTGAGGCAGGAGTCTGAGCTGGCTAGGACGTCAACTTCATGGCTCTACAGAGCTTGCCATTTTTGAGTTGTTCCACTGAGATCTACTAGCTAATTGATACCCCTTCTTCCTATGCTGCCTCACTAACTACTTGGCCAAATTTGAGTGGTACTGTGACCCCATGTACTCGGGGGTGGGAGGGATGACCCCAGGCAACACCACTCCCAGAGATTTGGCCCAGCCCACCCACCCTCAGAGGGGCTGGGGCAAACCCAAGTGCCACTGCAACCTTGGAGGTTGTGACACCCTGAGTGGGAAGCTGAGCCCAGCCAGCCCCATGGGATAGGATCCAGGAGAGAGTGATTGGTGTCATGTTCTCTCATAAGCATCACCCCTTGATGTATCCCCACCCCACAGCCTGGCGACACTACATCTCCCATCCTTCCTGTGTGCCCCCTCCAGCTCCTCTCCAATTTAGCCTTCCCCACAGCTGTGTGATTCCAGTTTTCTCACGCCAGCCACTCATCCCCAGCCCCTTCTGTCCCCAACCCCTTCCTCCACTTTACCCTCTGCCCCTCATGGACTATCTGTCTGGGCTGTTTGTTTTTGGGGCCTTCAGATTTCTGCCCCTTCCCTCAGAGTCCGCCGTCCTTATATCATTCCTCCAGTCTCACACTGAACCCCTACAACCCTCTGCCCTCCGGTTCCTTCCCAGAACTCCCAACTCCTTCCTCACCAAACTCCCAGCCTCCCCAATCCCCACACTTCACCTCCAGGCCTCCAAATTGCACCCCCTCCATCTCTTTCCCATGAGCAGTGGGTATGTGTGTGTGTGTGTGTGTTTGGGGGGGGGGGTTGGTTCAACAACCCCTCCTCCCTGTTGCTGGTGGCGGGTCCCCAGTTGTTCATATATGGCTGGAGAGTCTGGAATCTTAGCTCTGATACCTCCACTCTTTTGCTGGACTCTTGTGGGGGGATCAAATATGTGAGTAGAAAACTTTAGTGTTTTATAGTCTTGTAGCTTATGTGAAACAGTTTAATATTTTGAGAATTAAATGTTATGAAGTCCTGAACAGTTGAATCGCCATGTTTGATGTGTATAATTCAAATTTCAGGGAGAAATTCCACAATAAAAACCTGCACTGGGGCCCATCTTTGTGTTCTTCTGCCACTGGGTGGAATATGTGTTGTCAGGCGGCACATGAAAATCATGATATCTTATTCTCACCTTATGCAGTAAGGTTCTGAATAAAAGGGAGAAAATACAGAGACAAGGATTCTTCCTCTTTCCAACCTCCCTCCCCTGCTGAGTTTTTTTTAGAGCTTCTTATGCTATTGCTACCTTCCAATGTACACCACTTCCTACGAAGATGGAAAAAGAGTCTGCTTTGTCTGCCATGCTGCTAGTTGTCTGTCCAACTTGTAATCTAGCGCACAACTTTGAAATGCCAAATATATTGCTGTGAAAGAGTTAAGTCAATAAGTCATGCCCTCTATTTGAAGAAAGTGGGGTGAATACAGAGGGCCTTATGGGACAACATGGTGACCATTATAAGTCATTGGCATTATTCATGCTGGATATTTTACAGTTGCATGGATGTAGGAATAAAGCCTTCTCTTTGATAACATGTATGGGTTAGTCAAAGCAGATGCGAAGAAAGAGAACATCTCTGTAGGCTAGGGTTTATCATTTTCATTCATCTTACTGGTGGGTGGCAGCTAGGGCCATCTTTGAATTGTACTTGGGAGAAAAAAGCATATAACACATCTACTGTTTCCTTTTTAAAGTGCCCATTTCCATAATGAGATCTACTGATGAAAAGCGCTACATAAGAGCTAGGTGGTATTATATTAATATTATTATATTGGGGAGCACCAATAGAAAATATAGTAGCACTGTCTGACTGCATGCAACAAACCATTGGGAGTCCATTAGTTTAAAAGGCATCTTAAAGTTGGAAGTAAGATACAATGTTTCTGTTGTTTTCATGTATGTGAAATGGGGAGTGGAACGTGGTAATAGTTGGCTAAGAGAAGGTCCTTCTTAAGTGTGTGTGCCTTTCTTTGGAGGGATTAAGTCGAGAATATTACAAATGTTATTCTCTGAGCTCCAATAAGTATAAGTGAACAAGTTGCTCAGGAGCACTGACTGCGAGTAGAGCTCGCTAGTGGTGGTCTTGCAGTTTCTTTACTATCCCACAAAGATCCAGATCCAAAAGTCCGTCCTTGACATTCCACTGCCAGTGTCTCAAGGCACAGATATTACAACAGCCATACTACCTCATCAAAGGAATCTCTGTTTGGATTGCAGGCTGTCCAAAAGAAATGATTGTAAGAGATCTTTTATGCACCATTCCTTTTAGGGCTAAATTTCACTCTAGGTCGGAGATGACCGTGTGTCAAAGGCAGTAACATATAAGTTTTTAAGAACAGATTTTAGCCATTAATATCTTGTAGATTAAAACTAAAATCACTTTTTTTAGTATGTAGGACCTAATGTATAGTGGCCAAAGTTTTCAAACCCAAGTGCCTAAAGTTAGATTCCTAAATTTATATTTATAAGTGGCTGGATTTTCAAATGTGCTGACCACCTGCAGCTCCCCATTGAAGTTAATTTTATTTAAACTGGTGCAGGTGAGAAGAGGATCAAGCCATTTGTGTCCCTACATGTTAAGTAAAAATTATAATTTATTCCCAGAACACACTAGGAATAAAATACCAAGCACTTAATTCACATTATTTGAGTATTGCATTTGTTGACCCAGAAGAACTGGGTAGCATTCTTGGGACTGTATCACCTAGTTTTTGGACTACATGTGACTTTGGACCTCCACCTGATTAATCTGTAGTATCTATAGAAACATAGATGCTTAGTAGGGCTACACAACTGTTGTTTCAGACTGGTGTGTGACATTGTAATTGTATGTTATTTTAATGAACAGAACAGTGTAGTTACACTTAGTAATGTGTGTTCACTAAAAGGGAAAAGGGGTGTTAAATCATTGTGTTCTTTGATGAATGGCTTGTACACTGAAGAATAAATTGAACAAACTGGCATAGAGCTCAGTGAACATGAAATCAGCTATTAGAAGAAAGCTTGTGAACAAATTCTGAGCCTGATATGCATCTTTTGATTAATGTCCTATCAATCATCCATAGTGGCTACCTTACCTAAGTCGTGCTGTAATCATTCATGGTTGCTTACAGGAACACTGGCAGGGACTGTAGGGCTGCAATAACTGAATATTATTACTGATTTCTCCCTAACTCTTGCTGTGAACAATTATTGTTTTCACTACATTCCTGCCTCCCTTTATTAAAAGAATACAATGCAAAATGAAAAGAGAGTTCCTCAAAGACTGGTAAAATTCTCCCAGGGTATTCTTAATGATATTCTGTCCTAAATGGGCAGACTATTGTAATGCGGAGTTCTCACCAGGAATAATAGTAATGTAATCACGTTGAAGCGGTCTCTTTATGGATTGTAGTCAAACAGACAAAATGTATAGTCAGATTAATGAACACAGGCTATCTTTAGAATTATTACTTAAAATAGTTGAAATGATTTGAATTATTTTTTATCTCAATGTTTTCGGTTAATGTGCTTAACAGTAACAGTATTAAGACTCCAGACTTTAAATTTGCATTAAAACCACCTTTGACATTACAAGAAACCTCGATTCTTGCAAGTTATTTTTTTTTTGTATACGCACTTGTCCAAATGTTTTTAATTTGCCAGGCTCTTTTAATTGATTCTTTTTAAGAGAAAGAAAAAAAAATAAAAAATACATTTTTTGTGAATACACTTTTTTTTTTTTTTTTTGGCCAGTGTGATTGTAAGCTATTGGCAAATGCTTGCAAGAATATCCCATGGCCTTGTCAGAGGATTTAGCTCCAAACAATTCATTTCTAAAGCATGGCACAAAAAAAATGATTTGGCACTACCTACTAGTAGAGAGGTCTTTAGACTGCCGTGTAATTTCCTCAGAACTCGCACTAGTCTGGGAAATACAGCGGGGTAATGAAGTGATGACAGGTATTAGCATGCATAATGGGCTTTAATAGACATTTAGTGTTGTTTAAATAGAAGAGGGAGAAGTGCTTTCCCATTGGAATATTTCTACATTGAAAAACATTGATCAGCAATTTCAGAGGGGAAAGGTTAATCCATCAATTTCTGTAACCAAACGGCACTGATGGAAATTCTTTAGGTGACATTCTGGATGAACTGACCTTTCCATCTTTACAAACAAATGAGTGATATGACAAGCATGTTGTTCAAAACACATTTAACCAATTGATTTTCTCTCCTCTTGTAATAAGATCTGGAGACATATGAACACGCATAGCATGAAAGGAATTGCTTCATACACGAGAACATACAGAACTACTTATCAATAAAAGTACTAGAAAACATGTAATCGCCCATTCTTTTTCTTTATATAAAGTTTGTTATTGTAATAAATAGCTGTTATTGAACTGCTTGCCTCTTATTTCAGATTTCCTGAATTTTATTTCAGGCAGCTTTGTGTGTATTGTTGGTAAATGGGAGTCTTTTTAATGGAAGGGTAGAAACATTATATTTTGCTACAATATCATTTTTGCTCTCCGTAATCAATTTAACCCAGATTTGGATTTAATAGCAATGTTTGTCATTTGTTGGGGGAGGGAGAAAGGGGGAGGAGAATGAGAGGGAAAGGGATAGCTTTTTGTCTATGCTACTTTAATAGCTGGAAATGTAAACTACCTGTACAACTCAACACAACAATGGTCCTTATCTCCTTTTTGTTTGTTTTTCCTCCTAAATTCAGTCCTGCTCTGAGTTTCACTTACCCTCATACGCCGGTATCCCTCCAGCAAATGCATCAGCAAATTATAAGTCGTCAGCAAACCCTAGGTTCGGCCTTTGGACACAGCCCTCCACTCATCCATCCTGCCCCAACTTTTCCTACCCAGAGACCTATCCCAGGCATCCCTAGTGTCCTGAACCCTGTCCAGGTCAGCTCTGGTCCTTCCGAGTCCACGCAGGTGAGAGCAAACAAAAAAAACCTTTGCACCTTGTTAATATAAAAAATAAAACCAATCACATTGTCATGTTAGCAATTAATCACTACAGTCACTGAGAACCTTGAATAACAACTTTCTTGCAGCTATGGCGTTTGCAATCCTTTATTATAAATCACAGGAGTGTATCTGTGATTTCTGATTGGTAGAATGCTTTCTGTCCTTCATAAATATTTCAGTGACTCCTCGTTCCCAACTGTCTCTCCTGAATCAGACAACTTAATCCAGGTGGGGAATGGGGGAGGAGGGAAAGCATGTAGGAACCCACAGCGTTTTAAAGATAGGGACTGCTCATTCCCAAATCAGGCTAAATATAATGACTATACAAATGTAGAGTGACATTCTACTCTGCTGCACAGTGTAAATCCAGAGAAACTCCACTGATTACTTAAGGATTTTACTGATTCGTGCAGAGTTTGATTCACTGGACCTGGATTCATCATTGTAGTTGCACTGACACATAACTGGAGTAGTGCAGTAGTGAATCAGGCTGATATTTTGGATTCATTTTGGTTTATGTTGTTGTTGTTAATCATTATTTGTTTTTAGCATGGCCTAGGATTGGTTCCTTGTTGTACTGGCTGCTGCAAAACTTGGAGCTAATTCCTGCAAGTGGATCTAGACAAATCCCTGCAGAGCCCCCGTTGATTTTAATGGGGCTTCAGGCAGGTTCAGAGATGCACCCAGCAGATCCACTTGCAGGTCCTAGCATTCAGAACAGCCAAGGCCGGCCTTATGGGTGGGCAACATAAGCCACTTCCCAGGGCATTGTGGTCAGGGAGGTGCCATGGTCAAGAGACAAGGCACAGGGAGGGCCTGGGATATGAGGCTGTGGAAAGGAGCTTGTGGCAATGGGAGAGTTGCAGTGGGGGCCCAGGGCCATTTTCTCTAAGGCCAGCCTTGAAAACAGCCTGAGATACAAGAGGTGAAATCCTGGCCCCACAAATATCAGTGGAAGTTTTGCTATTGACTACAGTGGAGCCAGGAGTTTCTCCCAAGATATTTTGGCCTATGGTTTTGTATTAGCTCTCAGATCTTCTCCTTATTCAACCACTGTAAGTCTCAGAAAAATGCTGAGATTCTATCTACAGATGTAAAATAAAATATATAGCCCTTCTTGTAAGTAAACTTTCCTTCTTCTCATGTTGATTGCAGCTAATGCACGGTGATCTCACATTTCAAAATGGTAATCACCTTTTAAAGTCCTAATTGCGTGGAATATTGACTCCGTATTACCCTTCCCCATCCTGACAAAAGCAACAATGGTTTATAATAATGAATTACACAGAGTGTATTCACTTATATTTTTCCCCTCTCCATTACACGTTCGAATGATGCAGCTCTTCTGCAAGTTAATGCTATGTAACTGAATACAGTATAATGGCAATAGCCAATATAATTAACAATGTAGCATCTCCAAATAAAGTTGTTTAGCAGATGCTGCATATTTCCGTTTGGAGCTCTGTGTATTTATCACAGTCTAATTTTGTCTTTTGGGGGAATAATATCTGCAGCAGAATAAACCCACAAGTGAATCGGCAGTGAGCAGCACAGGGGATCCAATGCACAACAAGCGTTCCAAGATGAAACCAGATGAGGACCTCCCCAGTCCAGGTGCAGGAAACATGCAGGTACAGCATGCACGTTTCATTAATCAGACTTTTATCTCACTGCCAGACTGCCGGCACATCTTATCTGTAGCACGTTTTAAGGCTTTGTGGCCCTTGGCCTAGCATACGTGGATGCATACACACACTGCATCAGTCCATAATACCAAGGGATGATTACAGAATCAAATGTAAACAGTTATGACCTGGTTTGTTTTATATTTTTTGCTTGGGGAGGGGGTGGGGTGAGACGTATGTCGTTAGAGGAGTTTTCAATCCTCTGTTTGCTGTGGTGTATTTGGTGATAAAAGGTGAACCTGAGGCACTTAGGCCCTGCTTCAGCAGAGTATTTAAGCACATGCTTAAAGTTACGCACATGCTTAAATCTCATTCACTTCACCTGGACTTTGCATGTGCTCAAGTGTTTTGCAGATTCAGGGCTTCAGCATATGATTCTGATCTCATTTGCAATGCTTTTTCACCAGCATAACTCACTGACTTTGATAGTTACTTCTGATTTACACTAAAGTAGGTGAGATCAGAATCAGGTCCTCAGTCTTTTCACTGAATCCATAAAACCAAAACCAAAGCCCATCTAAATCCTACTTAGGGGTCTGAAGTAGAAACCAGCATGTCTTCATAATCTGAAACAAATGTTTAGAAAAACTCCTAACATCTGACTCTTAGCCTGAGCAAAGAGCAAGCTGAGCAGAATGGGGCTCTGCTAGGAACTGAACCTATACATTAAAAAACAACCACACAAATACACACGTTGTGGGGAAAAAACCAAATGAATCCATCAAGTATCCTGAAAATTATCAGTCTAATTTTGGAAGAAGTTTCACATTCTGAGCCTATTACAGGATTCAGAATTGAAGTACATTTTAGATTGATGATCTTGCTTGCAAGTGCAGCCATAGTGTTTGATCCCAATTTTGATACCCTTATTCATACTGAATAATATCTCATTCAGTAATAATCTCACTGAAACAATTGGGACGACCAATTAATCCAAGTATTAGAAACAGGCCCTTTATGATTTTATTTTAATGTATTTCATTGTGACTCCCAGTTATTTTTATTAAGAAGTTTTGACCCTTCACCTCCCTTCTTCCCCTAACCCTCTTCCACCTCTCATTGATATCGAATGCCAGCAGGTTTAAATAATTCGGGACATGATCTGCCTTTTCTCTTTTCCTCTTCTATCAGTTCATGTAACAAGGCACCATGTGAGGAGGTTCCTGCAGATATGATCTCCACTGGATACTTCTGGAAAATATATTGTTAAAAAAGGGAACCAGCTCTTAGAGAAATAGCCACTCTCTGGTTTACAAGGCCCACTCAGGGCTTCTGTGTTTTACACGTATGTGGGTAATGAGCTGAATCAAGAGTAAATTAATCTAAATTGGGCTTTTCTTACTGTACCTTTCCTTTAATGTTGAAGTAATTCATCTTTCTTCCCCCTCTTTATCAGAGTTTCTTCTCGCCTCTCTTCATACCTGGATTGTTTTTTGTTATTTTTTCCCCCAGGAACAGCCAGAAGGAATGACCCTTGTAAAGGAGGAAGGGGACAAAGATGAAAGCAAGCAGGAGCCCGAAGTGGTCTATGAGACGAACTGCCATTGGGAAGGCTGTTCACGAGAGTTTGACACACAGGAACAGCTAGTGCATGTAAGTTAATGGTATTCAGGAACTGGGTTTTAAAACTATGTGACCTTTTTCATGGGGGTCAGGTTCTCTGACCCTGTGCTGAGTCAAGTTTCTTAGCTAACAGCGTTGCAAACTGGAGAAGGGTTTATGAGTTTCTGAGAATAAAGAAAACTGTGAGCCAGAGTGCTTGACCTGTTCAGTCAGCTAAAGCTTAGTGTAAAATTCAATAAAGTCTTCAATAGAGAGTGTAATGGCTCTGATCCTGTAAGCCAGCAAACACTATTTTGAGTTAGAGACTTTGATAGTTATTGAGTAATAGTAAGCTGGACATGAATTATTATTAACCTTTACCCAAGTTTGATTTTTTTCCTAAAGCGATTATAACTATAGAAAGAGGAGAAGGGGAAATTCTTCCCTCCCCCTAAGGATTTACAGTTTATTTTATGTATCAATTTACTGTAGTATGTGCACTGAGGTGGATTACTTGGCTGGATATATATGAACTGGGTTACTGCAGTCCCTTGAATTAAGGCAAATCTTGTAGCCTTATTCATTCCAGGTCAAATGTTAGTCACGCACACACCCCCCACCAACAATTTTTTTTTTGCATTGTTTACAACTGTGTAGTATACTTGGCTAAATGTTGCACCATTAAATTTAAGAATATCTCTTAGCAAACATACTCTTCCCCTATTTCTAGCCCATGGCAACTCTATTGACTGTACCTCTGTTAAATAATCAAATAGCCAAATAGTAGAACTATTTTAATGATGAACTTTTAAAAAATAATCTCCTGTGCCCTGACTGAGGATAGAGATGCAGACAATGTTATCAGTTGAAGAGAAAAGAGCATCAAAACCTTGATGTTTTGTGAAAAAACACCATAAACAGGGCTGTATATAATGCATAATTCATTCCTTTATCGGGCCTATAATATTAAAATAAACCTGTTGATAAATGTACATTTTTCCAGGTTTTTTTTATACATTCTAGAGCACTATAGGTCAGACCGTCCGCTGGTGCCCATTTACACTGGCTGACGATATTGCCCAGTAGGACTAAGGCTGCGTTAGCAATTTCCTGTCAAGACATATTTAACAGTAACAAATTTGTGATGCAGAAATTATTGCTGTATCACAGATTAGAATATGCCAAGTAGTTCAAAAGTAAATTTATTTCAGTGACATTAATTTTTCACATTTTTACACAGGTGTAATGGGATTTTTTTTTTTTTGGAGACCGTGTGAATTATTTTTGAGCAGAGGTGTAATATTTTTTTTAATGAAGAGCAACTATTTCAACAGAAGCCACAAAGACTTTGAATTTAGAAAATTAGGCCCCAATCCTGCGGGCCAGGCTGGTTTGTTTACCTGCAGTTTCCACTGGTTCGGCCGATAGCAGCTCCCACTGACCGCGGTTCACCGTTTCAGGCCAATGGGGACTGCAGGAAGCATATATTCCTGATATATGCTAATGATTGCAAGATTGGAGTATTAGGATGCTTGGAAAACATTTCTGAATATTCAGAAATGATCCAGTGTTGATGATGAATCATTTCCACCAAAATGTTAGAACTAAAAGAGAAAGGCAGACTAAAAATGCCTTTGGTAGTGAAAAAAGAGGAAAGTTGAAATTTTGAAATTGTAGACATACAATCTAATTGAACTCTGCTGTGCATGTTATATAGCTAACATTATTATAGTATTAAATGGCACTGCAATGTGAGATTTTAAAAGTAGAGATTGTTACTGACCTGATTTGCAGAGGGACCCATTACACTGGTAAGAGACAGCAGCAAGAATTACATGGAAATAGAATGTCTCTTATATTTGAAAGCGATGCTAGTATTTAATATAGGACCACACAGCATTACAAAAGAAAAAAGTTCTCTGTGGCAGGGACTGTGTCTTCATATGTGTTTGGACATGCTTAGTACAACAAGGCCCCAATTCTGATTGGGGCCTCTCAACACAAATGAAATAATAAGAGCAATAATAGTAAATAATAATGATAACTGCCACTTCAAAGTAGTTCAAATCAAACTACAAAAGTCGGCATGATCCAGTAGATAGAGCACTGACCTGGGAGCCTATTCCCGACTCTGGCATTGACCTGCTATCAGATTTTCAAAGGTTTTTAGGCGCCTAATACTTTAGAAAATCTGGCCCTTCACTTCCGTGAGCCTCTGTGTCCCACCTTTTGTTTCTCTTAGATTGTGAGCTCTTTGGAATTGAGACTGCCTCCTACTATGTGTACAGACAACACATAGCACAATGGGACCTAGATCTCTGCGGGTTCTAAGCACTTCAGAGATAATAACAGAGATAATAAATACTTACAACTGGGAATTTGGCCAACAGCATTTAATAAAAACAGGATATTAATGACAGGAGGAGATTTTCAAAGCTGCAAATTGCATTTATGTGTTTAATTCCCACTGAAGGAGTTAGGTACCTAATTAGCATTTGGACTAGGGCTGTCAATTAATCGCAGTTACCTCACGTGATTAACTCAAAAAAATGAATCGCGATTAAAAAAATTAACAATGATTAATCACACATTTAACAATAGAATACCAATTGAAATTTATTAAATATTTTGGGATGTTTTTCTACATTTTCAATATTGATTTCAATTACAACACAGAATACAAAGTGCACAGTGCTCACTTTATATTTTTATTATTTTATTATTACAAATATATGCACTGTAAAAATGATAAACAAAAGAAATAGTATTTTTCAGTTCATCTCATACAAGTACTGAAGTGCAATTTCTTTATCCTGAAAGTGTAACTTACAAATGCAGATTTTTTTTGGTTACATAACTGCACTCAAAAACAAAACAGTCTAAAACTTTAGAGCCTACAAGTCCATTCAGTCCTACTTCTTATTCTGCCAGTCGCTAAGACAAAGTTTGTTTACATTGACGGGAGATACTGCTGCCTGCTTCTTATTTACAATGCCACCTGCAAGTGAGAACAGGCATTTGCATGGCACTTTTGTAGCCAGTGTTGCAAGGTATTTACATGCCAGATACGCTAAACATTCGTATGCCCCTTCATGCTTCGGCTACCATTCCAGAGGACATGCTTCCATGCTGATGATGCTCGTTAAAAAAATAATGCATCAGTTACATTTGTGACTGTACTCCGTGCGGGGAAAACTGTATGTCTCCTGCTCTGTTTTATCTGCATTCTGCATATATTTCATGTTATAGCAATCTCAGATGATGACCCAGCACATGTTTGTTTTAAGAACACTTTCACAGCGGATTTGACAAAACGCAAAGAAGGTACCGATGTGAGATTTCTAAAAATATCTACAACAGTCGACCCAAGGTTTAAGAATCTGAAGTGCCTTCCAAAATCTGAGAGGGACAAGGTGTGGAGCATGGTTTCAGAAGTCTTAAAAGAGCAGATGCAGAACTACAGAACCCGAACCACCAAAAAAGAAAATCAGCCTTCTTCTGGTGGCATCTGACTCAGATAATGAAAATGACCATGCGTCGGTTCGCTCTGCTTTAGATAGTTATTGAGCAGAACCCATCATCAGCATGGACGCATGTCCTCTGTAATGGTGGTTGAAGCATGAAGGGACATATGAATCTTTAGCGCATCTGGCACATAAATATCTTGCAACGGCAGCTACAACAGTGCCATGCAAATGCCTGTTCTCGTTTTCAGGTGACATTGTAAACAAGAAGCGGGCAGGATTATCTCCTGCAAATTGTAACTAACCTTGTTTGTCTGAGTGATTGGCTGACCAAGAAGTAGGACTGAGTGGACATGTAGGCTCTAAAGTTTTACATTGTTTTATTTTTGAATAATATTTGTACATAATTTTACATCTGTAAGTTCAACTTTCATGATAAAGAAATTGCACTACTGTACTTGTATGAGGTGAATTGAAAAATAATTTTTTTGTTTTTTTACAGTGCAAATATTTATAATAAAATAAATATAAAGTGAGCACTGTACACTTTGTATTCTGTGTTGTAATTGAAATTAATATATTTGAAAATGTAGTAAACATCAAAAAATATTTAAAATAAATGGTATTCTACTGTTGTTTAACAGTGTGATTAATCGTGATTCATTTTTTAATTGCTTGACAGCCCTAATTTGGACCTTTGAATATCTCCTCCTTTGTCTTTAATGTTATATTGCTTTTATTAAAGACTGCTGGTCAAATGCAGATGTTCCCCCTCTGAGGTTCTGACATTGTGTGCAGTGTGTGTGCCCATGCAAATTAGGGTAAGATAGAATACATAGTTGTGTAGTGTGAGTATATTAATTCTTATTTAATATTTATCTTGAGGTAGCAGCTGGAGGCCCAATCAGGATTGGGATTCCATTGTACTAGACGCTGTTCAGACCCCTACAAAGCATGTCCTTTTATTGGCATGAGTTTGTAATAGCTGTGTGACTCATACGTGAGTGAGTTATGCAGGTTTTCACAAACAAGTACAAATAAAACCTTTGTGTCACACCATTCTATCATGTGCTCCATAAATTACACATATTTTACAGAAAGGAGAGAGCTTTAACATTTTTAAATTGGAATTGTAAACCTGCCACTGGGGCAGGACTGAATATTGGCCACTCTGCATGAGACCACTGTAGTTTTCGAGGAAACTCCATATTTAAGTAAAAGACAGAGATCTTTCTCTAGCAGATTTGTTTTGTTTTAAGCTGCTGAGAGGTTTGCTATGTTCAAATGAATTCCAGTGCAGAGGGATTAGTGGGCAGAGTGCAGGTGAAGTTGTGTGAAGGGCAGGCTAAATGCAATATATCACATAGATATCATCACTAGTTGGGGGGGAGGTACATATTTATTTGTATTTATCTGTGTGTATCTCCTGATTCTACTCTCTCACTGAAATAGCTCTGTTGACTTCAGAGAATTTGCTCTTGATTTACGCTGGTGTAATAATAGGAGAATCAAGTCATGTGTGTGTATGTGTACATAGGCACACATACTATGTCTATAGAGATTTTAACAGGAAACTTCTCAACTTTAACTATGGCAGAGCTGGTGCTCTGCTACAATATAGATCAGAGGTGGGCAAACTACAGCCCACGGGTCACATCCAGCATGCGGGACCATCCTGCCCGACCCCTGAGCTCCCGGTCAAGGAGGCTAGCCCCTGGCCTCTCCTCCACTGTCCTCCCTCCTTCGCAGTAACACCGCCACACAGGCAGCATGGTTTGCGCCCACCCACCTCCCAAGCTTTCCAATAAGCCTGTCCTGCCGCTCTGAGAGGCATGGTAAGGGGGCGGGGGGTGGGGTTGGATAAGGGGCAGGAGCTCCCGGAGGGGCAGACAGGGAACAGGAGGCGGTTGGATGGGGCAGAGGTTCGGAGAGGGGGTGGTCAGGGGACAAGGAGCGGGGGGGTTGGACAGGGGGTGGGGTCCTGGTTAGGGGCAGGGGGTCCCGGGAGGGGGCAGTCAGGGGACAAGGAGCGGGGGGGTTGGATGGGTCAGGGGTTCTGAGGGGGGCAGTCAGGGAGCAGGAAGTGGGAGGGGGCAGGTAGGGGGCAGGGCCCAGGCTGTCTGGGGAGGCACAGCCTTTCCTACCAGCCCTCCATACGGTTTCACAACCACAATGTGACCCTTGGGCCAAAAAGTTTGCCCACCCCTGATATAGATTATATAACATACACACAGATTATGTATGTGTGTATATGTACACACAGCATATATATTACAGCACAATTAAATCTAAATTTTAGGCATACTAATCACTATTTGATACAATTTTTCCTGCATTGCTTGTGTATCCTAATTTCCACTGCCATTAGTATGAATTGTCGGTCCTCAACAAAAGCAGGAGTGGACCCCAAGAGATGGTGTTTTCTTATTGAATTTATAAACAGAACTTTACATGCTCTGAATAAATAAATAAAAATATACACAAAAGAGGTGTTATGGACCCACCCCAGAGGATTTGACACTGTAACAATTTCAGTGGTAGTTCATATTTTCAAGTGGTGTGTGCCACTTAGAACTCAGCATGGTTAAATTTTTGCAATACATACACCAAGAGGCAAGGTGTTAAACCATTCAGATGCTGTGCTTTATTTATAGTACCTGTCCATCCTTCCTCCTGCCCCCCAACAGTTAATAGAAAGATTCATGATTCTTCATGGTTGTCTATCTTGTGTCTGACAGTACCGACTGCCCTGCTAAAGCAAGTCACTATCTATAATTGATATCCTTCTATGGAATAGGATGCCGGTTGCAATTGAAGGGTTTTGCTGAAAGCTCTTAAATCCTGACAAGTTCTGCCCTTGTTCTGGTTCAGTCGCTGAGCTACACTGCTGGAATTCCAGGGTTATTTGAACTTGGTGCAAAAGGGATGCATGTGTTTCACATTAGCAAATCACAAAGTTGGAGAGTAGTATTAGGGTCTGGGCTATGTTCGCCTGCCAGGTACATTGAACTCCTGAAAAGCTTGCTTAGTTCCATTACTGTTTGCACATGTGTGTTACATACTTCCTTCTGTACATCCCTCAAAAAAAATCTTATTTATTTTAGCACTTCAGTTTGCTGCTGGGGTCTTTATCATGCAGCTGTTTAATTAATTTCTCTGCCCAGCGAGATATTATAATTGAGCTTAGCTGAGTTCAAGTTTGTTTTAAATATTTGATAAATGTTCTCTAACGCCCAGAAGCTAATAAGATACTGTATATTTTTTTAAATCTGCTTTTTATTGCAGTTTGTCTTCCTCCCACCCTACTCCAGCCCCTAGAAATCAGTGAGACTAGAAAGAACAAAATATTGCAAAGGGGTTAGACATTAAAGATAAAAAATTGGTAAAGAAAATTATCCTTAAAGGAAACGACTGAAGTTATTGTTTAAATATTAACACGTTATTTTTCCCTTATTGGGTCCGGACTTTGCTCATTTTCAAAATGTGGACAATTAATACTACATATACGGGAAATCTTTCTCACAGTAGGGTGACCTGAGTTGAATCCAGATCCTGGACTTGATGATGGGGTTGGGGAGGGGCAGAGCTTTTTAGAGGTAAGAGAGAGCGATGGAAAGGTTTTTCAACATCTCCTGTGTGTGATTTGCAGCTGTCCTCAGATCTAGGATGATAGTAAGGGGAGGCACATGCATAAAGGGTCTTCGGTGAATTTTGAGTTCTTAGATTTTGAATCCTTGCCCCCCCCCCACCCTGAGTTTGTTTAAAAAAAATGATTATGGGAAATTATATCCCTCACCCTTCATGCATATGGCACAGGCTGCCAAGTGCACAGCTAGAGTGTACGGTGTGTGGAGTTGTTGTTTAGAGCACCAACATGCTTTCTAGAGAGTAAAAAGGCACATCTCTGCCCAACACACTTGTGCTCTCTCTCTCTGATGCACGTTCTCGGTTTAGGCATATAATGTAGAATGTTTTGTTGAAAAATATACTAGTAAATTACATCCCGGACCTCTGACCCCTATCAAAAGTAACTATGTAAGTGCTCTTGGTTTCAAGGCTAAGTAACTCCAGACTCACTTAATGGTTGCTACACAGCTGGTTTCCACGTGCAGCAAAGTCAGTAGCCTTGAGGGCCTGGCACATCCCCTGCCCACCTTCAAAATGTATCTTTTCTGTGATCTGCAGGCCGCCTGTGTATTGGATGTTCATGCTTTTTGCAACCAAGGGCTGTGTTTAGAGTAAGCCCTGCTATATTAGCTACACTTTCTTGCTCACCGGAGGCCTGATCCAAAGTCCAGTGGAGTCAGTGGAAATACTCATCATTGATGCCAGTGGGCTTTGATTCAGGTTCCCTAAGTGGTCTATTACATAGTGTGTATAAGCTGGTAGCCCTGAGTATCCCTATGCGGAATATGGCCTTCAGTGAACCAGCGAGGGAAAAAAAGGTTGGGTTGTTCTGGTTGCTTTTATTTTTTAAATAGAGAGAGGGTTACAAATAAACAAACCACCCTAATCTGTGAGGAATTAAAAGGGGATTTAGAGAGAGACATGTAATCATTTCAATTTTAATTGCTCTATAATTAACATTTCTCTTTCAGCATCAGTAAAACTTGTTAACCTACTACTGCTTTTCATTTGCACTGCTGGAGCCAGTTAAACTGAAAGGAAAGATGAGCTGCAAAACGCAGTTTAACTAGCACAAGTGGGCACACAGATGGGAAGGACCAGGTATGATAATGAGCAAGGGGATTGGCTGTGCTTTTTGAGTGCAAAAACGTATAGGGGAGTCTTGTGGAAATGAATATTATTTTGCATGTCCAGTGGCTGGTTTGGGTAGCTGTGCAATCACACTGGCAACTTCTTTCTTGTTTTAGTTACATGAGTCAGGTGATTTCCAACATTTATTCCATGTGTAAAATAGCGGTTGAGGCCCAAATCCTGACTATCCTGCCTGAATAAACAGTGTTTAGACAAATGTGTGGAAAAGGCACGGGACAGAGCAATGGACTATTCAGTACTCATGTATCATAGCTGGTGCATAACTGATTGTATCTGCTAGTCCAGAGTGTTGGGAAGAGCACAGTAGGTGCAACTTGCTGCCACCCCCACCATAGGGGACCTGGGCCAGCAGATTTACCCTTGTTGAAATTCACTCCTGTGCAGAAAATTGCTGTGGAGCTTGGCTCTGCCAAGTGCAAGTTCTCCACTGTCTGGCACCCCACATCCTTCAGAAGAAATGCAGTGTTTCTACTGTGCTTTGCCTCCCACATGGCTGCCTACAGGGTAGAAGGCTGGATTTGCTCCACAGTGCACACAAGAAAAGCTAGCTTCAAAATCTTTGATATGAGGGCCCCATTTTCCACATTGGCCACCCAAACTGTGCCTGAAAGGTTTGCGAGTGCAGTGATTGCTCCTTGGAATCTATGCGGGCCAGGTTATTATGTGTGGAAATGCTTGATCATGCATAGAAATGGCAGTTTTGCATGTGCCAATGTAGGCTTGTGGGTATGCAGTTACATTTAGCTGATGCATTTTAGACAGTTCTAAGAATTTGACACTAAACTTTCAGTTGCTCTGTTCCCTTTATTCTATCTTTTTTTCAGAATCTTTTGTTTGTGTAACTTCTCAATAGAAACAATCAGTGGATCCTTTTATTCTGATTGAATACATTCAGTGGTTTTGCTCTGAAGCTTTTATGCTCGTGTGACTTTACTCAAGGTGTTGGGTATCTAATCTATAAAATGAATGGGTGGTGTTTTTGTCAGGAGTGGGTAGGTTTGGTGGCTTGTACTGTAGGTATGAGGTCTGCATATACCATTCTTACATGTATCACTGGGTTGAGATGCTGCAGTTCTTAGAGTGAGATAAAGTAGTCAAGCTGAAAATGAAACAAAGCTCTAACTGTATTCCTCCTTGTGTTTAGCAGAGATAAACTTCAGTGGAGTCTCAATGCTGCTCCGTTTGGCTTCTGGCAGCAGCTTTAATTGGTAAAATGCAGATTTTTTTTTTGATCAAGAGAGGATTATTCTTGTTATCAGTCTGGAGCATCTTATTTCAAGATGAAAAGGCTTTGCTGAATTACAGATGCCAACATTTTTACAAAGCACTTTGGCGATTGACATCTCAAAGAGAAAGTATGATTTATTAGCCTATAATGGCTAACACTGAGCGCTGGTCTAGGTCCCACTGATTTGTGAAATTGCTTAATATGAATTGCCTTTTGGTATAATTCAAGCCCCAGGTTTCTCAAATAAACTTAGTATATAAAGTGTATGTAACATTTTGTATCTGCAAGGGGGGGAGGGGAAAGGATGAGGAACAAAAAACAAGAAAAAGAAAGAAAACCTGCTTTTAAATCCATCTTGGTGGTGCTTTTTACAGTAGTTTGGCTGATAAGCTAGCAGGGTAAAGATTAATAACGAGGCTTGTCGCTATCAGTACTTGCTTGTCGATTCTCTGTAACAGGGCTGTCTGTTCAGCATGGAAATTATTGATTAAGTAAAAATTGCTATTATATTGTGATGTGATCCATAATCACAAACAGTAGTGGACATTCCTCTTTCACATCCCAAGCCATGCATCAAGTTTTCCCTTGCAGTAATTTATATTGTGCTGACACTCCCGCTCATTAGGCTTATCCTCTCCTACATGTGTCAAGAAAGCACTAAAAGAATGAACAGCAGCAGCACGGCAGCCAGTGGAACATACTAAATTTTCAGGTGGAAGGAGGCAGTTAAACAGCTCAGCTAGTTCCAGCTATTCCTTTTCGTTAGCAGCTTACTCCCAACTGTGCTTTTCTCCAACTATGGGCCTGATCCAAGTTCCACTGAATTTAGTGAGTGTTTTGACATACGTTTCAATGAGAACAGGATCAGGCCCCACAAATATCAGATCTCTAAGTGCTCATTGTTCCATGTGATTCTATCATGCAGTTGTCACTTACGTTAATTACCGTACGTGACTGAAGTTCACCCAAGCCCGGAAGGGAACAAGATCCCATAGCAGGGTTGGATAGGAATAGGGCAATGCAGACAGCAGTGAAGTCGAATAAAGTCTGCACCCTCCTTTGCATCTTGGAGCATGGGGGACAGTGGGTGAGTTAAGACATAGTCTTCTATGTTGCCTTAGTTGACAGGCTTCCTGAGTTTAGGATTCCTGACTTAGGGTTGCTTCAGTTAAGGCTTTGTCTTTTTCTCTCATTTTATTTTTTCTTAAAATCAGAGAAATTAAATGCAGCAAACGAATGTTAAAATCATCATCATTAACATTTATTACTACTAATTCTCTTACTGCATTTATATAGCTACTATCGGTGTACCATTTACCTATGATTTTTGCACTTTAAAGCATTCCAATTTTGCCATAACTGGATAACAGTACCTCAGTATTTGTACTATTCCTTATACTTCTGTATGCTCAATTTAAGGAGTACTGCAAATTTTGAGTTTATTGAATTATCTAGGACTATTAGTAAGTTTTTAAGAATGACCACTTTGGTTCAAATTCAGAGAATACTACATTTTTTTTTCCTAACAGGGAGCATATGCCTTGCACACTTACCCATAGCTCTGTACAATAGAACCACTTTCTCTGAATGGATCAGAGCCAGGAGATTACCAGCCAGGAAATTAGTTGCCAAGGGGAGTCCAACCCTTAAGAGTCAGTAAAAAGCCTGAACAAATCACATACTAAAGGCACCAGGCTCAGGCTCTGATGGCTTTTGGATGAGAAAGCATTACAAAGCCACAGGCTGGTCACCAAGAATGCCCTTCCATTGGCTCCTGTGGATTTCTTCCTAGGCTAGGACATTCCTATCAAATTCCAGTGGCCACAACAGGGCATAGATCACTGAGATAACCCAGACCTACATTAGCTAGGGTTTTATATAATAGTAACTTCACCTGGAAGTGAATTAACAGAAATATATGCTCTTCAGTTCTTTCCTATATACGGCTGGCAATTGTGTTTTGTGCTACCTGACACTTATGAATAGCCTTCGTAGCCTTAGGCTGAGTGTGTTGCAGTAATCGGGCTTTGAGCTGGCAAGGCAAGGATTATGTTGTAGTCTGTATCTGAGAAGAAGGAATGCAATCTTCTCGCCAGCATCAGATGAAACAAAGAATTAGTGGTCACTGCTTATGTCTGATAGGAAAGGTGAAACCAGCAAGACCCCAAGATTGAATGCCACCTTGACAAACTGAAGACAAATGCTCTCACAGCAGATACAGTCCCCATCAATTCCTCAAAATGCTTCCCACTCCTAACAAATATCACACCCATACCATCTGGATTGATCCTGTGCCAGTTAGCCTTTATCTCAGTCCCTGTTTCCGCTATACATTGGGAAGCCAGGGAAACACTTCTGTCCAAATTTTCTGGAAAGGAGACTTAACAGGTGAAATCCTGGCCCTATTGAAGTCAATGGCAAAACTCTGATTAAGTTCAATGAGGCCAGGGTTGCATTGTATCTGAGTCTCATCGACATATTAATAACACTGTATTCAGAGTGCTTCACCGTTCTCCTCGTGGTTTTACATGCATAGTGAACAAGTCAGGTAACATGCCCACAGAGGGTTTTGCAGATTGAGTCATGGAAAGAAAAAATGGAAGGGTGCGCCATGGCTTGGGGGTGCAGCAGGGATGGTGAGAGGGTGCTGAGGGCTGATTGTAGAGCTGGCGGGGATGTTTGTTGGGAGGAATGGCTGGTGCCGGGTCAGAGATGTACCTATAGCCACAAGTCAGTGGATACCGATCTTATAAGGATTATAACCTTTTGTAGCCCTGACCCATGGTATATGACAAGCTTAAAAGAGAAACCTTACAAGCGCTTGAGAGATTAATTCTAAATAGATAGCTAGCCGAAAAAGCCCAGGTCCAAGCATAATGCCTTATGGGGTCTGTAGAAGTGATATTGCTGCATATGATGAGATTACACAAAGGATGCAGTTAACATGGGATCAGATATATCCATCTGTGGTTGAGAAGACCAGAGCCAGGGATGTCTCATTCTGGTTTAGGCATGGATGCTGTTATTGAAGATAACACAGTGTTTCTTTTATTACCTATGGGTATTACAGTAGGTTCTCTCCAGTTTGTCATCTCCTCTGTCATGAAACAAGTTTTAAATATATACATTATCTGCTAAAGATTTCCCTAATACTTTGTCACTTCCTTCATAGTTCTAGGATAGATCTGGTTCATTTTTTTTATGAGCAAAAAGTGGATCAGTGTCTGTCACCTCATTTAACCTGCAGTTTCCAAAAATTGTTTGTAAAGAAGGTCCAGATAGATTTAGAATTCCTGCTGTTTAGAGGTCTGAAATTGAAGATGAAGCACCAGCATTTTCACTCTGTAGATGATTTGGCTATGATCATATTGAATGACAGAAGTCTCTTTAAAAAGAAAAGTGTTCTTTGATTGATTTATACAGGAAAATCCCATTGAGGAGCACCCTCTCTCTTATTCTAAGAGGATAAGTGGTAGCAGTACAGTGATTAGTTACAACCTATTAAAAGCAATGGGAAAGATTCATGGCTTTGCAGAATCTGGTCCAAGCTGGACTAAAAGGATTACATATCATTCAGCAAGTACCATATGTATGTCAGTGTTTACATACACATGTTTGACATACTCTAAATAGCAGATCGCTTTAATTGTCCCTTGCTTTCCTTGCTGTCTATCTTTCCTCCACTATGTGCATAAGATTTTCAATAAAATAGCAGAGCAAAATTTTCTTAGGGCAGCATATACTTTGCTAACCTCTGCGTGAAGATAGATGACCCACTGTACTAGTGTGGGTGCTTGGAACTCTTCAAAATCTTATTAAAAATACTACTCTATAGCTTTGCCTTGTTTCATCATACCATAGCATTTCTTAGATTTATAAATTGGCTCATGGGTTTAAGAAGTTTGTCTCTGCCAATATCAAATGATATAAAGCTGCTGGAATATATGGTTACATTTTAACTCAAAGAGCCTGTTGGTCTGAACCTGCTTGAGGTCTCTTTTTCAGAACCTTGCCTTGAACTGCAATGTAATTTTAACAGATTTTTCTTATGAAAGCTGCACAATTTATGTAACGCAATTTATTGGTTTTCATGCCTGAAACTTTTTTCCTTTCTGCATCTTTACTATTCCGAGTTTATTTCTCGGCTGCGTTGGCTTGATCTGCACTATGAAATGTGAAAACGCGGAAGTTTTAAGAAAAATATTATTGCTTTTATTTTGGTTTGAAACCAAAGTACACTAACAGATACAATAATAGCTGCCTAACCCTCAACTTGCCCATGAGCTCCGTTCAGAATCTCCTAGTCTTTAATGGGCTGCGTGCTGACGTAAGAGTCCTCCCGAACGGAGCAGCTTGCAGGGTCAGGGTCTAAATGTCTTCAGTAGAAACGATGGCTAGAATTTCTTAAAGAGGAACAATATGGAAAAAGTAGTTAATTCACTTTTAATATATACAGTAGGTCTGATTTCCATTGAAATCACGTGAGCTATGGCCGCAGGAAGGAGACCTATAGATTTTTATCCTCTCTCTTGCAGTAGTGAGAGGAAAACATCCAAAGTATTAAGCTGTCCTGCCTAGAAGGTGATAGTATGTTTTTACAAAACCAGGGTGGTATTTTCATCTTCCATAGTATTTTCAAATAAATGAAATACTCTGTTGACATACTGTATATTATTACTTTACTGTCACCTGCAATAAGCAGAGTTCTCCAAAAAAGCTAGAAATGGCATATATACGGTTGAAAAAATTTACACTAAAATCTGCAGCTGTGTTAAGTGCGTGGAGCAGTTGGCATGCCTGTTTTTCATGTATGTTTTTGTTAACGGTTATATGCAGCTTTATAGTGGGTTCCTTACTGCAAAGAAAGAATTGAAATATTGTTCATATCTGATACTGCGTATGTGGATTTTTTTTAGTAGGTTAAAAACATGGTTTCCTGGAAATACTACAACGGTGGCACGTTACAACCATTTTATTCCCAATATACAAAGATCATAACAGATGTGAATCTTGGAATTGAGCCTAAGGTCATACTGTATCTTTCCATATTCAGTCACTCATAATATCAACTAAATTATGTATTTGCTGGGCAGCATTTTGAGATGAGCTCACTCATTCTGGTTGATCATTGTGTGGTTTAATTATACAGTCATTGGAGAATGCAGCCCCACAGCTTCTCCCCCACCATGCTATGGTCCCAATTCTGCCTTTACTTCCATGACTGCAGTTCCTATTGGTTTCCGTGAGAGTTGTGCCTGGGTGACTGAGGCCAGAACTGAGTTTTGTGTGTGGAGTAGAACTTACTTATATGGGAAAATCCTTCCCTACATGCACTTATACTATAGAACTGTTCCCCTGTGATAGCATTAAGACTGCGCTGGCTCTCCTGTGCTCCATTCTGTGAGGTGCATTGGCTGGTAGATCCATGTAGAATCCTTGCTTCACCCTCCAGGCACAGCATCACACAAGGTGCCCTCATGGAGTAATTAGAGCATGTGTGTGTGTTTGTGTGTGCACGCACACTTGAGAGGACTTCCCCAAATCCAGCTCACCAACCAGGGTTAGGATACAGGACTCCTTCAGTGGTTATAGCCAGGAATAGTGGCCTCTGCCAATCCACATAACTTGCACTAGGTGTTGGGGCACTGGATCAACCTAAGCCCAGAGCAAACAGTCCCTGCCCCTACCACTCTTCCCGGTGCTAGCCTGTTTGGGCCAGCCTGGAGTCATCCTTCACTGGCAGAGGGTTTAGAAACCACCTCCACATGGTCCCCTTTCTTTTCACCAGTATGTCTAGTGATTCTTGGGTTATGCTCAAGGCATTCTGAATTGATGACTTACCTGTTATTTATTATACGCACTCCACACCAAAGAGAGACCATCCAATGCTCGGGGCACCCTGACACACATCTAATAGACTGAAGAACAGAAGATTGTTAAAATTGACCAAAGATAAAATTTTCAATAATGCCTAAATGACTTAGGAGCCTAAACCCCATTTTCAAAAGCTATTTAGGCCCTTGGGAGCCTACATCTCAGTCCAGATCAAAGGAATATAGCCTTCTAAATGTCTAAGTCATGTCTGAAAATGGGAAAATTTTACGCCAAAGTAGCAGGACTTTTTCCCAACATACCCCCAGTCATGTGGTAGCCAAATGGAGCTTCAACAACCTCATCACACCTTCCCACTAGACAGAAAGCCCCATGTTCCACTCTCGGATTGTGCCCGTTCAAATAGATGGACTTTAGCCTCGTATCCAGAAGATCCCAAACTAGGCTATGGGGGACGGGGTGGGGGCAGAGCATTCTGTTCAGCTTCACAAAATATGGAAGCTCTGACCCTCTTCTTGGACTCATGCACATACAATATAAACTTCAGTACAAAAGGGATTGGCATGGCTTAGCTCTCCCAGGAGTTTCTAAGTATATTGTAAAATTCTTTCCAGAAATAAAAAGAAAATTAGAGTCTGAACGCCTTAAAATGTCAGCTGCCTCTATTAGCCTCCCAGTTAATAATGTAAGAACGTAACACTCTTCCCTGAGAGATGGCACTTCAGTTTTAGATTATGTCATGTGAGGGAACATCAGAGGAGAAACAAAACTGAGAACTCATTAAAGTAGCTTTTATATAGCCGTAAAATGATTAACATCCATACCAGTTGTTGCAGAGATTACGGCAGATGCTTGCTCAGTAAACCTTTGATATTAAGAAGTAAAAACACTGTTTTTGCCCATCGCTTTATGTCTGCCTGGACTTGCACAGGAAATCAAGGAAGAATTGTAAAACACCACCTTCACTGAGCAACATTTTGCTGTTAGCAGAGTTGGCATATTCTATATGTGCATGAAGGTATGTCACATGTAACAAGAACAAGATGTGATCTTATTGGGAAAGAATCCTTATAATATCATGTTACCCCCTCCCTAAAATCCCAACGCCTATATAAAAACACAGGAACCTCAAATGCAGTCTCAAGGAATCCCTCTTCAGCCTAAACAGCAAAATATGTATGCCTCATCCATGTTGTGTCCTATACATACTGTATAACTACAATATCAGAGATTAAAAGAACGGACATGCTGTATTATGAACTACTGTCTTTATTTTTAGGATTAGGTAACTTTTCTCTCTCTCTCCTTCCGGCCCACCCTACCCCTGCCCCCCGACTCTCTTTATATCCTAAGGGCAGATCCTTTCTCTTGGGTCAGGAATGTAATAAGGCAGGTTTTGCTCTCTCCAGGATATTGTGTCTGTCTCACTGTGCTTAAATTGCCACAGAGAGCTCTTCAGAGCAAAATACAGTATTTTCTTTGTACATGGGCCAACGATTGACGTATCCTTGGGGACTTTTCTGTCTTTAGCATTTAAACATACAAGCTGGATATGTTTAACCTATTGATGGGCAACAAAGACAACTGCAGAATTGACTGATAGAGAACAGAAGAAAATGCTTTAAATTTTGAAGCAGAATTACCCCCACACAGATTAGCAAATAGGAAACATTTTTAACTTACAAAATTGAGAATGCCTTTTGTTATTACAGGAAAGTGAAGAAAAATAATCAGATCTATGTTAACAGCAGAAACACAGGCAAGAAGAAAACAGCCCTGCTGGGATGTTTCTTTTACATTATTATATAACATGTTCCTGTTTAATAACAAGAGTTTGCATGTCAATAACAACACTACCCATTTCTGCTGTGGCAACAATTACAAATCCTCCAGTTCACGATGGCTCGGGAGAATGGGTGTTGGGAATAATTGACTCTTAGTTTGTCTGTTTAGAATGACCATCCCAAAATGCAAATGTATGTTAAAATGGCTTGTATTTGACAGCTTCCTCCTCCCCATCCAAGCCCTGTGTTCCTTGTTTCTTATGGAGCCCTGATCGACATTGTGGCCAGTGGACTCCATTGTACTACAGGTGTTAAACAATAATAAAAGGCTGTGGTTGTCTTGTGCCATGGTAGATGGCATTGAAGAGGGAAGCTGCCAAAGAAGAAGCTTGTGGAGGAATTCTGCCTTTCCGTCACTATGCCTCCTGAAGCATAAAGCAACCACTGAGACCCCCATACCTTGACAGATTGCTGCGTACTTTCCCATATGCACCTGGGATCAGCACTATTGTCTGATGGGATATGGGGAGCTGTGTCCCTTATCCCTGCCAATCCTTTTGGAGGGAGAATAGATTTGCATAGTATTTGTGCTTGGGGGGTGGAGGTGGGGCAAGAATTAGAACCATGCTTGCACCTGTGCAAAGGACAATGGGGGAAAATGGGAGGGAAGAAGAAGGCTTCTTTTACCCTGTTTCCTCCCTTGCACACCTTTGCCAGGCTGGGCACAATCTAGCTCATAGTGCATTTTACAAGCATAGGCACCACTGGAATGCAGCCACCACTGGGGACAGGATGGCAACAAACCAGTCCCCAGCATACTGCACAAGGGGGAAGGGGAACTTCACTGAGGTAAATCAGCTTTACTTAACACTTGTGTAAAAGCTTAGTTGTGTGACCAAAATCATCTTTTTTATCTCTTTTAGTGCTAGATTAAAGTATTGATAGTGCTTCTGTGGTTAAACTGGGACTGGAGCACTAACAGTGCCAGTGTATATTCTTCTCACATGACTGTGTCCACTTTCCTTCTCCCTCCTTCTTTGTTTCTCTTTGTTTAGTGGACTTTGCAGCACACACAGTCCCTTCCTGATCTCCAATCTGTTTCTTTCCACTGCTATTTTCTCCTCTGTTCCCTGTGAGTTCCCTGAGTCTTCCCCCCTACTACTTTAACTTCTAACTGTTGCATCATCTCATTCCCAGCCCTCTCGCTTCAGTTCCTGCTTTCCATTGCTTTTCCTATCATCCAGCATTTCCTATTTCTACCTTCTCTCCTCATCTCCTTACCATTCAACTGTTTGAAGTGCATGCCTTCTTGCTGTCCCTCCCACTCTCCATGTGCATCTGATCCCCTTCCATTTAATTCTGTTGGCCTTCTTGTTTGGTTATAACTCATCATTATTTCTCACTCCACTTGAGTTTCTAATTTTGATCTTTCTCTTCCCTCCACTCTTCACTGGCTGTTCTCTCCAATTTAACCAATCCTCAAGGAACTAAGGTGGGAATCAGGAAGACTAACATTAACGACAGAGACTAATAAAAAGTTGACATGGCACCCGACTTTAAATTAACCAGAATTCCAGTTGAGGTGACTCTTTTTGTCTTGCTGTAGAGGGTTGACAGCTATGGGTGGGATTCATCAAAGTACTTAGATGCCTGTCTCCCATTGATGTCAAATGCCTAAACACTTATGTGTACCCTACCCTATGTGAACTTACTGTATAAACATCTATGCTGTTTAGTGTATGTATTACAGTGGCATCACTTGTACAGATACCATATGGTATTCAAATCTATAGAGTGGTTTAAATTATACCTCCTGGTTTTCACATGCTGATAAGTTTCTGAAAGAGCCACCTTTTTGAATGAAACTTTGTTTCACTATGTTTATTTATATTTCACTTTATGTTTATTTGATTTTTTTAATTAAATGTACTGAGCAAATTGCTCCAGTAATTTTAAAATTCTGAGCACCTGGGAAATGTTTTTCACTATAAAAAGAAAAAAAAAATGCCATACTTTGGAACACTGCTAATCGGAACTTCTGGGCAGGCATGTATCTAAGATCACACTTTTCAATGTATGGCAATAGGCTGTATTTGGCTTTAAGAACTTAAAAGTGGCTTAAAAGCTTATGCCACCATAAGGACTTAAAGCAGCTTATGTGCTTCTTCCATCTTAATGACTAAAAATGGCTTAAGTGCTTATGCCATCTTAAGGACATGGGTCAAATACTTACTCATCTTTATGTAGTGAAGGAGATGTTGGCTTCTTGTTGCTGCTTATCTTGGCTGTTCAGGGCTTGACTGCTCCTAAGTCTTTCCAGTGTGATAGAAAAAGGACAGGGAGGATCCATACTTGCTTTCCAGGCAAGTGATGAAGAATTTCTACAATTGGTGGGAGATGGAGACCTCAATTTTAAGGAATGCAGTGTCCCCTGCAGAGCTGCTGCAAGGGTTGGAGAGGAAAGGGAGGGGCTAGATTTTACCGATTGGATCATTTATAAAAATTTTACCCTGAGTGCGGTTGTGGTAGCAAGGGCTGATCCCACATACACACAATTTTTGCCTCCCTCTGTGATTTCCATTGTGGGGGGATATCTGTGGTCTGGTAGGCCCATCTCTACATCCTGGCTCCTTTTTAGAGCTGCCTTCCATCTATGTGGTTCGTTCCATCTCTCACCAGTTGTCAGGGAGGAGGCCTGCCATCCTGTAATGAGATGTTGTGGAGGAGCAGCCACTCTGATGTCATCTCCTCATTGCTTGACTGCCTAATATGGCAGCGGGTAGTAGTGATGAGTCATGGACTCAACCTCTGAGGAGGAAACAAGAATGGGCACTTGCATAAGTGCTCCATGGTCACATCTCTAGAAGGGCAATGCCCTTTTTGAATCCACTTAGCTATCTGAGGAAGTTACTTACCCTCTCTGTGCCTCAGTTCCCCATCTGTGACACGGGGATACTAATACTTCCTTACCTCACAGGGGTGTTGTGAGGCTAAGCATATTAAAGATAGTGAGCCGCTCAGATATTTCGGTACTGGTAGCTAGTACCTTAGATAAACAGATTTGATAGCTAGATATCAGTGCAGGGGTTCATATCGCAGATGCCCCTTGTATATTTGATAGTTGAAGCAATTTAATTGCACATGGACTTAAGGCCAAGTCTTCATCCCTTGTGCAAAAACCTAAGTAAAGGGGCTTTACATGGAGCATCTACAAGTTGAGGACAATTCCTTTCCAACCCAGCCACACAGCTATTCTGCTCTATTAATTGGTGACTCCAGTTTGTATTGTTGGCCTCAAATCTGTGCTACAGTCGCCCCTTACGCTAAGACTTGGCAAGTTGTCTCTGTGCAATTTGTGAACTCTCAACCTGCCCCTCCATGCAGCTGCAGAGTATACCATGTTTAGAGGCTGTTCCACTGCACGGACTCACCGTGGCTTACCCTCCATCTCATGCAGAGTAACCGCAGCAGTTTTGTGTCTTTTCCAGCCTTGTGTACCTGTGCACTTGGCGTGGGGAGATTGCCCGATAAAGTGGCCTAACTGTCTGTATTGCTTTTAAATCCATGCATTTAGTGAGGACTGTTAGCTTTCACTTTTTCTTTCCAAGTGCTGGGAAAACAATTGGCAAAAGCTTAGTTAGTGCAAAATTTAAGTTACATAGTTTGGTTTTTTTTTAAAAAAATTACTGGAAATGCTAATGTTATGTTTTCCACAGCACCATTAACTTAGCCACATTGCATGCAAGTAATGCTTTTTATTTCTGGTTTTCTTGTTAAATATATTGCATAAGGTATTCAAGTGTATGAAATAAACTTAGATATTTTCTTCACACTGTTCTGTTTTATCCTCCAAACCATACTTTATTAGCCAATGCATCCTAAATTAGATCTATCTATTCCTTCTCTATTGTTCCTGAATCATCCTTCCAGTGTCACAGGATAGTCTCTCTTGCTACTCTTTGGCCTTTGTTCATATATGAATGACTAATAAGCACCAAGTAGTCAGTCAGGATATCCCTATGTGCTCCCTTTCTATAGAAAACACATAGAAGGGGGAAATTAAACAAAAAGATCTTTTGGAAGTTCCTACCTCAAATGTAGCCATGCATTTTCTGCTGTGGTGCAAAACAGCAAGTGTGGCTTATGAAAACTGCATTGCCTCCACATTTTAGGCTATCTTTTATGCTTTTATTTATTGCCGGTTGGACGTGATCATTGGCTACTTTGGCTTCTAGGGCAATTCCAAATTATGCCTGCGGTCTCTCATCCTTTTGAGCATTCCAGTAGAGAGTATGGGCCAGATTCAGCTGTGATTTTAGTGCAGTTGCAAATTGTTACCCTCCATTCTGTTTTGCCCTATATCTCTCCCTCTGTGTCACAGTATTTTTGCAGAAATGTTATAAGCTCAGCATATTAAACCAAACCTTTAAACCAAAGAAAATGGGCTAGAACTAATTTAACTCTGTTGATTAACATTCAGTTGGCATGAAGGTGAACAGCATTCTATTAATGGGCCTTATTTTTTGAAGGGAGGTTCTATCATGCTTGTGTGAGAGGGACATTGTGTGGAATGTTCTATTCTTAAGAGAGCTTCAGTTTTCAGATGAGAAGCTTTTAATAATATAGAGCCTGTTCCAGCAGAGCCTTATGTGAGTAATCCTTACTATGGGGAGTAGACTTATTGGCTTGCACGAGCCTGTTGGCCTTAGTAAAGATTAATAACATGAGTAAGACTTAAAGGATCAGGCCTATAACAGACAAAAATTAAAAGAACAGTCTTTTCACACCCATAAGACACTAGGACTACTGCATTAAAATTCAATTTCACCAGGAAAAAAAAAATCCTTCTGATCTAGTCCCTGGAATGTGACATTTCATGGGTGTAATAAGGTTACAAACAGATTATAAATTGAAACCCCATAAATCCTTATTGTACTGTACCAAAGCTTCTGCTTTGCATAATACTCTTATGCCAGAGCGTAAAGCTAAAAACTATTCATTTGTTCTCATAGTGGTGACCAAGGAATCAAAAACACCATGCAAAATCCAAAGGTAATTATCAGAGTGAAAGAACCTGAATAGTGAAGTTCACAAACTAACGAACATTTTACATAGCAGTTGTCTGCAAGATCATTAATTCTATTTGTAGCATGTTTTTCAATGTGTGAGTCACACACATACATGTATATATTGCTGAAATAATAATTAAAAACCCAATAAAAATGGATATACATTTTATTTAATTCTGCTTGTCTCTCGCTATATCAGTGAGCTGCTTCCAGAGTGAGGTACACCTCAGACCGAGCAGTAGTATCAGAATCTGACCCAAAGTGATGAAAGCCATCAATCTTATTGGCTAAGTGTTTTGTTGTATTCTGCAACTGTGTACATTTTAATATGGGGGCTTAGCACATTACATTCACTTTACCCAGTTCATCCATCTCCTCTTCCTCCTCCACCAACGCCCAGCTTCCATTCTAGTGTCTTTACACCTGTCCCTGGCAAATTTCCACCCCTTCCTCCCAGAAAAGCTCATTCAAGAGTAAAATAAATGAAGCAGATTAGTGCTTGACTTTGTCAGCCAGTTTCTTCTAGGCCTTCCCTGAAGATGAGGGATTTCAAAGAGAACAAGGGGCTTTGTAGACCGGCTTAGAGAGGACATTCAATTCATTGAGATAACATGGACGAAAGTAAAGATGACTGTGGGAAGAGTGGAGAGGATTGGCAAGGGGTGATAGGATAAGAGAGACTGGCAGATAAATAGGGAGGAGCAGAGTTATGCAATGCCCTGAAGGCAATCACAAGACACTCGATGTTGTGGAGAAGGGGGGAGCCAGTGGAGGGATGTTAAGAGGGGAATGACAGTCAAATCACTAGGAAGGTGGTTTTAGTGGCTGCATTTTGCATGGATTGGTGGGATGGAGTGAATTTTAGGGAGGCCAATGAGAATTGGTTACATTAATGAGGATGGGAGGTGACGAGGGCCCGGGTGAGAATCTTAGTTATATGGCCGAAGAGGAAAAAGTAAGATTTTATTATTTCTGGGTAGGCAAAACTAACAAGTTTTGCACACTGCCTGTCTGTGTAGGTAAAATTATGCTGTTGTAGTTGAAACAAGAACAAAATTAACTGCCGGTCCCTATTTAAATCAGATGGAATTCAATTTGTGTAACATTCACCAGTTGTAAGTTTGTATCCCATGTAGCTTTATCCAGCTCATGCACCATTTTATTTACTGGAAGATTTGGCCAATAGTTATGCGTTTCAGCCAGTGAGTTTTGTACAGTCACTTTTTTTTTCTTTAAGGAAATAAGAGTGCACATAAACCTCTCTGTACCGTTCTGATTCAGTTTCAAAACACTGACCATCTGTACTTTTTTGGTACAGGCTCATGTAATATGAATGGACGACAGAGCTATGTATTTGAAACATAAAAGTTTAAAGATTAAATGTTGTACATTGTCCAGCACATCTGTTCTGTTCAGATGCTGTATGCACTATCATAACTTTTAAGAAATGGTAATAAAGCTTAGAAAACAGAAAAAGAACAGTCATCTTTTATAGGAAACCCACATCTGTTTGCCATGGGGATACTGTATAATTGTGAACATAAGTGATTTTATTTGGTTTTCTGATAATTTTTCAGGACTTTAAAAAGATTAGGATTATCTTTTTGTGCTCCAGTATGAACTACTGACTTTCTCTATGTCTGACTCTTCTGTGAGCTACTTATGGAGCAGATACTGATTTCATCTCGATACTAAGATCAAGTTTAAACTCTGGAAACAGTTTATATTTTTACCTTAATAGAAAGAATTGCATTTTCTGAGGCAGGAGGCCACCTAGTGGTAAAGCTGGGAAACGATGACTGTTTAAGAAGCCTGCAAAAACAATTGAGAAACTGTAATGACAAAGTATATGAAGGCTGGGATTTTCAAAGAAAGTCCAGTAGAGTTAGGCCACCAAATCCCATTGAAATTCATTCCATTAGGCCTCTTGGAAACTCCCAGTCTAGGGTGCCTTTTCTTAAAGGTGAGCAAAGAATTTGAACAATTAATCTTTTTCTAAATTCAGTTTTATGTTGTGGATACTGATTCAGCAGTCCACGCACATAATGAAAACTTAAGCATATACTTAAATGTGTTAACTTACTGAGTGGAACAGCACAGGTTACCTTCTGGAAAGAGCAAAAGTCATAGAACCAAATTCTGCCTTTGGACACCTCACACATATCCCACTGATCATAATGACAGCTGCACAGGTGTTTTGGAGGGCCCTATTTAAGTCTTAGCCTTTGAGACAAGCTATTTAACGAGGGACAAACTATATTACAAAAAGACAAAAGAAGTCTGGGTTGGCATGAACTCCAGTTAGATTAGGGGGATTTTTTTGTTTGTTTTTTGTTTTCTGTTTTTTTTTTATCATTGCAGTGTGTAATATTTTCCAGGCATACATGAAATAAATACACCCACTTTTAAAAAATGCTGGAAATATGGAGTGAGTCAGAATGGGTGGCTTGAAATTCAATTCATCAGTTATATTGCCTTTTTTTATTTGGAGGACATATTCCCTGAAAAAAAATGTATTAAAAACTTACATTAACATAAATAAGGGCCTGATTTTGCAATCCTTACTCATGTAGAATAGCATGTAAATGAGACTTCATTGATGTGAGTAAGTATTACTCAACATGAGTAAGGTAAATTGAGTCCTGAGTAAAATTTCAATAAACCCATGATCAACTTAATATTTTTATATGCCGTGGGCCTGTTGATGTCAGTGGAAAGCCTCTCGTTGACTTTAATGGGCTTTGGATGGGGCCTTTAATTTACTTAGATTGTAAACTCTTTGCAGCAGGGACTGTCTTTTTGTTCTGTGTGTCTTTTTGTTCTGGGGTTCCTGGGCATTATCATAATATGAATATTTAATAAAAAAATAATGTCTTAAACAGGAGCCAGAGAGTCATACAGCTTAAGGCCAGAAGGAACCACCAGATCATCCAGGAGTTAAACTGTAATATTGTTTTGTACCTATGTAGCATATAAACAATGATCATATACACGGAGAGAAGAAGGAGTTTGTGTGCCGATGGCTGGATTGTTCCCGGGAGCAGAAGCCGTTCAAAGCCCAGTATATGTTGGTGGTACACATGAGGAGACACACAGGGGAAAAGCCACACAAATGCACTGTGAGTAAACAACTCTGAGTTCCAGGCTATCCCAGGGTGGATAGGATCACTTGGAGAGCACTATAGGACTGCTTCTCCACTGCCTTGCCTTTTGAATAGCTGTTTTAGACCTGTGCAGAATGTTTGTGCAAACAGCACCACATCAGAATGGTAACATGATCTCTCCACTTTGTATGGCTGAGACTACAGAAGGTACAAGATAGGGCAGAATTAAACGCAGTTCGTCCACTAAACCATCTGATGAATCTCTAAAATAGCACATTGTTAAATAATGCAGAGGCATTTGCATGTGTGCTTAAAATCACTTTCCCACACTGAGGAGTATCTGGATCCTAGTGCTGACCCAAAAATATTAGTGACTGTGTAATGGATTTTACTGTTAAAACAAACATGAGCATATTGTTACCATGCAGGTTTTCTTCTCTTATAATAGCTGTTTTACATGGTGCTGGAAATACTTTATTGTGGAATTGTGCTATATTTAAATGAAAGAAAAAAACCCTCTATCACATAGGATTTGGAAAGCTTCTAGTCTTTGAAATGTCTGGGTTTTTTTATTGGTTTAATTTTTCTGCAAGTCCAAGTGTGTAGAATAATCCCTATGTGCATGTTGTCTCCAGTTTGAAGGTTGTACAAAGGCCTACTCCAGACTAGAAAACTTGAAAACCCACTTGAGATCTCACACTGGAGAGAAACCATATGTGTGTGAGCATGAGGGCTGCAACAAAGCATTCTCTAATGCCTCCGATCGGGCCAAGCACCAAAACAGGACTCATTCCAATGAGGTAAGCAAGCACGCAGGCAGTGAAAGGGCCCTGGCTGCCCACAGACGTACTGCTGTCAAAAGAATGTATTGTGGAATGCAGACACAAAAATCCTCAAGAAACATGAAATAGGTAAGTTAACAACAGTAAATCATTTTAACAGCATGGTGATCTAAAGAGGCTCCTTGTCATTTTATCAAGAATCAAAGAGGGGGACTGGCTGGGTGATTTTATGGAGACTTTGTGTGGTAACCAGTGAAAGGGCTGTAATCCAGTAATAATTTTCTCGCTCCCTGAAGTGGAGGGGACACTCAGCTCCCAAGGAGAGTTTTAAGCCTCCTATTGTTGTTCTATAGTGCCATCTGCTGGCTAGTCAGGAACATCGTCATCTCTGCCAGGAGTTTATTTGGAGACTGATCCTATACAGTGCAGATTTCAGAGTAGCAGCCGTGTTAGTCTGAATTCGCAAAAAAGAAAAGGAGTACTTGTGGCGTTTTAGAGATTAACAAATTTATTTGAGCATAAGCTTTCGTGAGCTACAGCTCACTTCATCGGATGCATTCGGTGGAAAAATATACAGTGCAGAGCACCCTTGACTACCCACAAAGTGAATGGGAGCTAAGGGGGGTTCAGCATCTTGCTAGAGCTGCAGCAGGATTGGGATTTAACTTCTTCAGCTGCTGTTGGCAAATATTGGAAGAATCTCGAGGGGCATGGCTTGTCCAAACTTCTGAGTTCTTCTCCTTACCCGTCTGTTCCACGTTTTGTTCACTCTTTCCCTTTCAACTAGATTCTTCCCTAAACCTCATTCTTCCCTTCTCCTCAGTCCCCACTAGGCCTTGTAGAGAAATTAGCATCCTGGCTGATTGCATGGCCTGGAACCTGTGGTTCCTCTTCTCTCCCAATCTCCCTCCATTTCCAAAACAAGCTCATCTTTCTTTGGTGATTTCCATATCCATCACAGCAAGTTACTAGGGCTGGCATTCTCTTCAAATTTTGCAGTCTCTGTAACATCTGTGAGTCACAGATGACCCAGATAGCATTGCACAGCTCCATATTCAGGTTAAACCTGGATGCATGTATTCTGAAAACTTCTAGACTTGCTGATACATGATGGTGGATTTTGTAAATTATTACAAAAAGCAAAGGGTAGGAGATTTACCTAAACCTGTCCAATACCTGATCTAAACTTTGGGTTGGTTCATACTTTGTTGGAATCAATTTGTCCATCAATATAAGGCACACACCAGGTGGGGTTTTGATCTGGACGCTTTGCTCTGCTTTCTAAGCTCTAGGTTTCACATTCAACAGTGAATCACTAAATTTAGTTATCATCATTGATGGAACATCACTTTCTTGCATTGGTGACCATGCAACAACAAAAGCGAGCAAACAAATAAACCCCAAATCTTACCAGAAATGCATTTCACAATGAAGTGCACTGATGCTATAGAACCAGACTCTCAGCTGGATTTAAAGATTGACTTCACTGGATTTAAAGAAGAGCTGATAAATTTATGACCTCGAATAATAGTTATAGTTATGCTGGATCAGAATGATGATGGTCATCAAATCCCATGCTTAGGCATTTAAACTGATGGCCTGTAGGGGGTGATGTATGAATTCCCCCGTCAGTAATTGGTCCAGTGCATCATAGAAAGATTTTGCTTTCCTCTGAATTTCAAGCATTAGGTACTGGACCACCCAGAGGCAGGATGCAGAACTAGATAAACCAGTGATCTGATCCAATACGGTAAATCCCATGGAGTCGATCTTCAGCTGGAGTTGAAGCTACATTGTCATAGCTTCGTTGACTTCAATGGAGCTATGGCAATTTACTCCAGCTGAGGATCTGCCTATGTTCTTCCTTTGTTACATATGTAGCGTAATGTGCATTATGCTCCCTTCAAAACCAAGGAAGAGGAATAGATTTTATTAGGTGTGGTCAATGCTGAGACAGTTTCGCAATGTCATCACTTTGTTAATGAATTCACTGTGGAAGGGTATAATTGTTATACTTACTGCCCTCAAAGGAACTCTTAGGAATCCTACAAGGAAACCAAATCTAACCTCAGTCTTTCTTCCCACCTGATCTGGCAGAAACCATATGTTTGCAAGATACCAGGCTGCACAAAGCGCTACACAGACCCCAGTTCTCTCCGGAAACACGTGAAGACTGTGCATGGCCCCGAGGCACATGTTACCAAGAAGCAGCGTGGAGATATTCATCCCAGGCCTCCACCACCAAGAGACCCAGGCAGTCATTCTCAATCCAGATCACCAGGCCAGCAGACTCAGGGTGCAACTGGCGAGCAAAAGGACCTCAGCAACACTACCTCAAAGCGGGAAGAATGCCTCCAAGTGAAAGCTGTCAAGTCAGAAAAACCAGTGGTATGCAACATGCTGTGCTTCTTTGTTTCTTCCTCTCTATTATCATTATTTGTTAATAAACTCTAGTGCATTACTTGTTTTTTTCCAAAATCACATATATTTTAAATGGTTTTAAAAACAGTAACAAACAGCACTTTAAAGCCACCTGATTTTCAGAAAATGCTAAGCACTGAAAATCTGACTCCTTTAAGGTCTCTCAAGTTCAGCACCCTAAAATGGAGGCACCTAAAATCACTAGTCACTCTTGAAGATGTTGGCCATAGTCTTTAATTATGTGATTGCATATTCTATCTGAAAGCATAAAACATTTTTTCTCTACAATCTTAGGTACACATTTATCTAAGAAATTTGATTATGAATCCACAGGTAATACCAAATATATGCGTGCAACGGGGCAGAGCCAACGTTGTGTGTTCAAACTGAACTTTCACATTGCCTCGGGGTTTAATTGTGAATTCTTAATTTTGCTTTCATATAGGTGTGTGCGATTAATTTCCTGTAGTATTTTAATCCTTTAATAAAAAAGTCCCCAAGTCTATAAGAAGTAGGCACTGTTTCGCGAGACCAGTTGACACCTACCAACTAATAAACCAAAACACTTGGGCTCAGCATCTCAAAGCTATCCATGGGAATTAGGCATTTAAATACCTTTGAGGATCTGGTCCTTGAAGGCCAGTGTTTGTTATCATTGCAGGCTAAGTATAGTACACTTTTCCATGCTTGCATGTATATATACATCCTTAGAATTAAGAAGTCCTTAAGGCAGCATGAGCATCTCCTGCCCAGCCATCCAAATTTATGCCAATTTATGCTAGCAGAGATCTGGCCCAAAGACTACATTTAACCAGTTACACATGATGCAGGTAAATAACTACTATGTAAACAGTGGCCATGATTTTCAGTAATGTTGAGCACTCAAAAATCTACAGAAGTCAGTGGGAGCTTTGGAGATTCCTCACCCTTGAAAGTCAGGATTGAATGTGTAAAAGACTAGCCAGTACTACAGAAATACAACATGTGTTTATAGTTTAGGGGCCATTTCTGCTTCTTTTGAAGTCAACAGGAAGTTTGTGATTAACTTCAATGGAAGCAGGATCATTTTCTTAAGAACCTGTTGTGCAGGCTTTTAGGACCGAGCATACAGCTTACTGGCAGTCTCTGGGAATGGTGAGTAGTCCTAAGCACTACTCTCTATCACAGGGGTTTACAGGACCACTGCCTTAATTAATGTTTGTTCAATGCTTTGTAGGTTTAAAGTGACCTATGATGAATGCTAAGCATCATCTTCATGATGAATATATTTGTAAGTCTGTATGTGTGGAGAAAAACATTAACAGATTTAGATAGAAAATCATGATTCCTAATGTATAGTATTGGTGTCTTATTAACTGATACTCTACAGAATTCACTATAAAAGCCAATTGCCTATAGATGCAATATTATGGGCATACTTAAAATGTCTCGATAGTTAAGGTTCCACCAGGATTTTCCTTTAATGGGACCTTTGGAATATTATCTGATTTTTAACTTTCCTTCCCTTTACATGTTAACTAATGATGGGGAATTATTTTCTTGGCTTATGGGAGGAGAGATGAATCAATAATAAATGCCAATATTTATTTCCCAGACCTTCATTGTGATCTGCGCAGACTGACTGTTGCACAGAAAAATCAAGGGGCTCCACATGGATACAGCAGTTTGCTTGTGTAGATTACAATGCAGGATCCTGGTCTTACTAATAGGGCTTGTCTACATGAACAATGAGACTGTGGCAAGCCGGGGTGTGAATCGTCCCCTTACTAGTCTGACGTGGACTAGCTATCCATGAGCACTCTTCTGGATGCACATTGACAGTTCATTAATGTGCTTTGGGATAGTCCCATTTCAAAGAGGATTGGGTCAAAGTGCTTTAACAAACTGCTAGTGCATATCAGAGGGATGCACGTGGGCAGCATGTGGCAGTTACAGTGCAGCAGGCTAGTGTGGGGTAGATTCACATCCACAGCTTCCCATGGTCTAATTGTTTGTGTAGACAAGCTCTGTCGCTCTAGTTTTCAAACCAGATCTTCTTATCAGAAGAACAACATGGCCCCATAGTTATCTGCCACCACTATTTTGTGCCAATGGTTTATTCCTGCTTTCCCCTCACAATTCATTATCTATTGATGAAAAGCACAGTTTAAGAGCTAGGTATTTATTATTAATTATTATTATTATTGTTGTTCACTGCAATCACAGGATTGGATCAGCCAAAATGGAGGTGTGGTTTGATAGATGTAAGCCCTCCAAGTTCAGGAGCTATTAAATATTGATACACATTTTGCAAACAAAAAAATGGTTTCATCGAAAATTGCCTTTTTTCCAAACTGAAAATTTTCACAGATTTTTTTTTTATTTTCCATTTTTGAACTAAATAGAAAAACAAGAAATTTTGCTTTTTTTCTGAATTTATTGAATTTATTGCTTATCTGTTTCCCTGCCCCCTTCCAAAGGCAAAATAGAAAAAAGAAATAGTGGGAGGAAATGGGGAAACAAGATCAAAAGAGTGAGGAAGAAAACAGAAAAAAATGGAAAATAAAAATTGCAATAAAAATTATTGTGAAAAAATTCAAATAAAGGAAAAGGTGTTGGGGCAGGGGACGAGGGGTTGAGTTTTTTAAACCGGTGGAACAAAAATAACTTTGTAATTTTGAGTTAATGTTTTAGTGTTTTCATTTTTTACTAGATCTATTAAATAATGAAATATTTTCTCTAAGTAACTATCTCTAGTGCACCCTTCTCTCAAGGGGATAGAGGTAGATAAAGAAATTAACTCATTCTCTGCCATATCTGGATTCACAATATCTTCACGTCCATCCATTGGGGAATAAAAAGCTACTCACATAATCCTAACTCTGCTTAGTAGCTTCAATACCTACCAGGGTATGAGTTACTCCATGACTAAGGTTTACCACTTCAAACCCTAATTAGTTAATAGTTTTCAGTTAATAATAATCCAAGGGTCCCGTGTAACTCCCAATGTAGTCAAAAGGCAGTCGTCTGTTGACATTAGTAGATATTACTTTAGGCTCTGCGGGCCCAAGCCATTCCTGCCACTTTTACTTAGGTGAGAAGTCCATTGCTGTTAATTAAACTAGTTGAGTAAGAGGCACTAACATGAGTAAAGCTTTGCAGGATTGGGCCTTAAAACAAGTTAGTTTTTTATGAATGGTATTGAATATTTCCCATTGTAAATCAGCTCTACAAATCGGTTATTAAAATGTCATTTAGTTGGCCTTCTTTTCTTGGTTTTCATTGCTATATGAGTTAAGACATGTCCCTTGTTTTTCTACTAATCCAATGTTTCTTCTGTCTAATGCACTTAAATGTCTTGTTCTAACTTCCTAAGGACAGTGGGTAATAAGGTGAGGGGATTTAAACTTCTCTGGCTTTTTTCATTGCAACGTTTTTTCTTTTTTTTAGTCTTTTGCTTCTTGTCAAATCATTCTTTTATTTAGTAAGAAGCATTCCATCAGACACATTCCCAAAGATGTGTAATGTACATTTTCCAAAACACTTGGCATGTGAAATAGCTAGATCACATTGGTGAAATAGTTTCAGGTGTATTTGACTGTGTATATCATATTTCTGTATATACATATCTATAGAGATACATTCCCATGATCATTTTCTCTACTTCTGACTCATTTTGACCAATTTGTGTGGCTACAAGAACAGGCTTCTGACCATTAGCATTCTTTATTATTGTTATTATTATTATTATTATTATTAACTCTTGTACAATGGGTACAAGCTCACTGCTCCCAGATAACATTTATTCTTTAGTGCCCTCACCAAATCTGCAGTGACGGAGATTTGGAAGTGTACCACATTCCGAGTGGACTTATAAATTACAATCATTATCATTGACATTAGAAATAATTCAAATTATTATTACACTCAAGTATTCATCACTAAGCCGCCACTCTGGCACAGGCCTATCTCCTTATTCACTTTCTTGTTTGAATTCAAAGACATCACTGATAACTACAAAATTCTATTGAGCCAACCTAGACAAGAGTTTGCACAAAGATCACATGGTGACTGAAAATGCAAAAGCCTAAAAGTAAAATAATAAAATAGATACATGTTTATGAGACTGTTCTTGGAAGCAAAATGATTTTGCATGTCATACAGATCTGTGGTTGTAATAGCTAACTGGTGCATCCTATAATGAAGTATTACTCCTAAAGAATCCCTCTCTTGCTCTCTCCCTCTCCCTCCTCCCCCCCAATAATTTTCTCATTCTTGTAGGGAAGACGCTCTTGAGTACTTCAAAGACCTTGTATTTTATAGCTGCAAGAATACCACTACAATAAAATAAACATTTCGGAACATTTGTCTTACCTGTTTGTTTAAAAGAGAAAATGGAGTTGTGGCAGGTCAATGCCCCTTGTAGAATATCACCTTGGGCTGTGATTGTGCCACAAGTCTGGGAGATCACCAAGAAAGTGAAAAGTTTTGATTCAGTAGATGACTATCTTCCCAGTGAGGATACATATATATTGGATCTGAAGATGTATTTTCCAGCCCAGTTTGATGTACCTGTGAGAGCTCTTATCAAGTTAGCATGCTAAAAATAGCAGTGTGGTAGCTGCAACAGGCTAGCTGCCCCAAGGGCAATTCCGCGTGAAACGTGTGTACACACTTGAGGCGGTTAGCCTGTCCTGGTACATTCACCACTGCAATGGTGCTTCTATTTTTAGCATGCTGCCTCAATCAGAGCTAGCACAGGTATATCTACTGGAGCTGGAAATTAAACATCCAGCTCCAGTGCAGACATAGTACTGAAAAGGTGTTACACTTGAGTGTGCTGCTGGAGCCTTCCATATGATCTTTTGTTCTTTTCATTAATGCAAAGAGAACTTGTAATGAGCAAATATGTTGTTTTATTCTAACATCATGTCCATCCAACACCATTAAAACCAGAGTCTGCCTCCAGCTGAAGCATGCAGAACTCTGTCTGCTTTCAGAGTCCTGTACTGCAGTGTGACAGATGACTTGACTTTAGAACAACAGCATCCATTTTACACATATGAGACATAAAGCTGAGGTCCTTATTACCTGTCGCCAGTCAGAAATCGTGGTCCCAACAGTGCTGAGATAAAGCTGATGTTACGTTATATTTTTACATTGAAATATGTTCATTTCTCATTATTATATGCCAAAGTTTAAACCCTCAAAATGCTTGTAGCAGTGCTTCTGTACTTCTTGAATAGTATCACACACTTCAAATTCTTTGCCTGTATACTTTTTTTTAAAAGCCCAATGTTGTTGGGTTGTTGTGGTTTTTTGTAAACCTAGTACTATAAATTAGCCCGGTGTCTTGGTCAAATTCCAGTTTGGGTAATTACTTTCAAATTATCTAAATGTGGTCTTGGTCCTTGAATGGTGGGGGGTTCTAGGCACCACAATAATGCAAGTAATAGTAATAATAAAATTTATCCTGCAATTGGATACAGGATATATCTGAAACCTGTTAAGTGATTTAATTGATCTGGGATCTTTTCAGCTGAATAGTGTAATATAGATGTAATGGACTCTCTGTTAGTAAAATGCTGAGATGAATTTTAACACTGGGGGCGGGGAGGGTGTTCTCAATAGTTTTCAGTGTGGTTAAAAGTCAAGTAGTTGTGTAACAGAAAGCCTTTAATCAAAGATCATTGTCATCTATTTAAACTTAGCTGTTAGGTTCATTTGTTTTTCTTTGACTCAATATGAAATAATGTCCGTTTACGAGGTACATTTGAAATCAATTCATTAGCATTTTTTGCCTAATCGTAATTATCATTCATTTCTTATTTCACTCCAACAGACATCTCAGCCAAGCCCTGGTGGTCAGTCTACATGCAGCAGCGAACAGTCCCCCATCAGCAACTATTCCAACCATGGGATCGAGCTTAATCTGACCAGTGGAGGTAGTGTAGGAGACCTCAGTGTCATTGATGAAACCCCAATCATGGACTCTACCATTTCCACCGCAACCACAGCACTTGGCTTACAGGCCAGGAGGAACATGACAGGGACCAAATGGATGGAGCAAGTCAAATTAGAAAGGTTGAAACAAGTTAATGGAGTGCTTCCAAGACTGAATCCCATTCCACCTTCAAAAGCCACAACCTTGCCACCTCTCATAGGAAATGGTGAGATATGTATAACTGGATTAATCATACTTTCATTCTTTAAATTCATCCTCTTAGGGCTTGATGTTTCAGGACTGACACGGATTGTACAACTCATGAAATTCAGTGGAAGTTCTACTTACCTAGGAGCTGTAAGACACCTCTACATTTTTCAATACAGTATATATATTTTTCCATTTAAATTCGAAATTGTACTATACTCGTAGAAGTTGGTAATCCCACATTTTATATTCCTGGAAGTGAATATTGGTAGTCTGATTATCATGCTTGAAATAACTAGATTCCCTGGAACCAAACATTCCATTCACAGCATCATTTTAGCCCTGCATCCTTCCAAGGTAGAGAAATTAAATACCATGCAGTTTATTGTGTGGTATTCTTTCAAGTGAGGCCTTTAAACCTCAGATCCTATCTGCTTTGCATAGACATTATGGACTACATTTTTAAATGGGCTTTGACATGGTCTCTATTTGCAAATGCACGGATAGTTGCACATGGAAATGATAATGCTCGAAAAATGCATGTATAGTTTCTTACATGGATCACATGTAGGCATGCTAGACCCTAAAGATTCCATGGCATTTTCTACAAGAGATGGAGTTTGACTTGGTGCGCTTGGGCAATATTTCTCCTCCCAACACTTTGGGCAGCCTACTGTGCACCAGTTGGCTTCTGCTGTCCACCCTAGTAGTGACTGCACATCTGAGACATTATATGTACATAATTTGTGAAGTGCATTCGAGAAAAGGAATGACATAAACGTGACAATGATGCTTATATTATGTGTATTAAAAGGAGGAACTGGGACAGATGTTGTGCAGTTGTTTTAAATAACCCGCAAATATGTAAGAATTCTTTAAAAATTACTCTGTTTTTGAATTTGTATATTTTGCCATCTGGACTTATATTATCACATGAATGCCAGTTCAATTAGTTACTAAAATCTAAAAAGCTTTTTTGAAGATATGGGAAACCTGTTTCCCTAGTCTGTGTCAATCAGAATAGCTCCATTTTAGTCAATGGAACTACATCAATGGGTGACAACTGAAAATGTATTGAGACTCACATTGAAATGATGTTCTTGAATCTGTGAGCCCCTATACAAGAGTGCTATTTCGCTCTACTTGTGATTAGAAAACAGTCTTGACTTCCTAGAGTCGTATGGGTATTCCCTTGAAATGCCTGTTACTTGTCTCAGACTCTAAGCGTTTTCTACAGTTGGTCCTGATTAATATTCATTTATCTGTGAATTTTACCACCAGGTATCCAGTCAAGCAGCAGCTGCAGTTTAGGAGGATCCATGACTATTCTACCCAACAGAAATGAAATTTCAAGTATGGACATCACAGTGTTAAATATGCTGAACAGGAGGGACAGCAGCACCAGCACAATCAGTTCCGCCTACTTGAGTAGCCGTAGGTCCTCTGGAATTTCACCTTGCTTTTCCAGTCGGAGATCCAGTGATGCTTCCCAAGCTGAGGGAAGGCCTCAGAACATGAGTGTCGCCGACTCCTATGACCCCATCTCGACTGATGCCTCCAGGCGATCCAGTGAAGTGAGTCAGTGTGATGGCCTTCCAAGCCTACTTAGCCTCACCCCAGCCCAGCAATACAGGCTGAAAGCTAAATATGCAGCAGCTACTGGTGGACCCCCACCAACTCCACTGCCTAATATGGAGAGGATGAGCCTCAAAACAAGGATGGCGCTATTGGGTGATTGCAGGGAGTCTGGAGTATCTCCTCTGCCTCCAGTAAATGCTCCTCGTAGATGTAGTGATGGTGGCGCAAATAGTTATAACAGGAGGCATTTTCTGCCTCATGATGTACTGGGAAATGGGACAAGGAGAGCCAGTGATCCAGTAAGAATGGTCTCTGACAACCTTTCTCTGCCTAGAGTCCAGCGATTCAACAGTCTTAATAGCTTTAACCCTCCTGTTTTGCCTCCATCTATGGAAAAGCGAAACTTTATTCTTCAGAACTATACCCGCTCTGATGGCGGCCTGTTCCGTAACGTCTACTCCCCATGTCCTCCGAGTATCAGTGAAAATGTCACCATGGAGGCCGCTACAATGGAAGCGGATGGTAGTCTGAATGATGAGGATCTCCTGCCAGACGATGTGGTTCAGTATTTGAATTCCCAGAACCAGGGCATGTATGACCACTTGCCAAACGATGTCCTGGACAATAACAAAGTGCATCATGGGTCAGCGATAGGGAACAACAACTTTCACCAGGCCCCTTCACCAAACAGTCAACAGACCAGCTCTGAAGCAAACAAAAGTGATCTCCCAATCCAGTGGAATGAAGTAAGCTCAGGAAGTTCTGACTTGTCTCCTTCAAAAATGAAATGTGGTCCACGCTCGGCAGGCCAGCAAACTCGAGCTTTTGGATTATATAACAATATGATGGTCCAGCAGCAGAACCTGGAGAGAAATGGTATGGCCCTACAAAATGGCTATCAACATCTTGTGGAAAACAACAGCTCTTACAGTTTACATCAGAACATGATTATCAGCAACACCACCACCAGTAACTCTTTCAACATGCAGGCAAATAAGGCACAGCCATATGGTGAAAGCAGCACCAGACAACCAATGATTTCTGGGGCAATGGACAGTTCCTGTGGCATAGTAATTCAAGGGCAGAAGTTGAGAAACAACAGCATGCTAATAAACAAGAGTCAACAAAACTTTGGCCATCCCATGGTGCCAGCTGAGCAGTCTGTCAGTATAGCTAATGGGATGCAGAATAGAAATACAATAGAACAGGAATACCCACAAAATCAGCCAATAGGGGAAGGCATTCATTATCAGGGAGTCAATCAAGTCAATCAAATGATGTTAGGGCAGGTTAGTCCTACCTCACAAATCAGCCTTTGTCAAGGGCCACAGAGTTGTCCACCGATGTCTCACAACATTGGAAACCAGCAATCAGGTTTGGTGGTGACAAAGAGTTACCAGCCATGTGCCAACTATGGAGGCAACAGACGGCAAAACATGCTGAGAAACAACCTGGCACAACAGCAAGGATTTATAAGCGATGCAAACCAGACATACAGGGTAAATGGCATTAAGATGGAGATGCAAGGTCAATCACAACAGTTCTGCTCTAATATGCAGAATTACTCTGGTCAGTTATATGACCAATCCATGGGCTTTACTCAGCAAGCCATGAAAACAGGTTCTTTCTCTATTTTGGAAGCTAACTGCCTGCTGCAGGGGACTGGTACTGCAAACTCGTCTGAGCTTCTTTCCCCAGGGGCTAACCAAGTGACAAGCACAGTTGACAGCATTGACAGCAACAGCCTAGAAGGTGTGCAGATTGATTTTGATGCTATCATAGATGATGGGGACCATGCAAGCTTAATTTCAGGAGCCCTGAGTCCGAGTATCATTCAGAATCTCTCACACAATTCTTCACGCCTCACCACTCCCCGAGCGTCTCTTACATTCCCAGCTATGCCTGTGAGCACAACAAACATGGCTATTGGGGACATGAGTTCTTTGTTGACCTCACTTGCAGAAGAAAGCAAGTTTCTTGCTGTTATGCAATAGACATGGGAAAAAAAAACCTTACGAGATAACGGATAAAAAGTGACTCATTTTTTAGATGTGTATGTATTTTAGCAATCTCATCTCACCTAAATGGGATGTGTTTCAAGTATATTCCTTTTATGGAATAAGGACTCCGAAAACCCTAAAGTGTTCTAGGGAGAAACTGTCTTCCATTTCAATTTTGAATCAGTATTGTTAGACCCACTCCTCTCTCTCTTTTTTTAAATGTCTGTATACTTTTTTCTTTTTTTATTGTAAACCAATGTAAACGTGTGAAGTGCATGTTTTGTTTTGTTTTTTAAAGGAAGCTCTAATGAAATGACTTTGCAATTTTCTTTTACTCAAAGGAAACACAGTCCTGTATGATTGTTGCCAATGTTTTTATTTATGTAGGCACAAAACAACCAGGCATGATACAGAGTACATACTGTGAGTAAAGAGAGCATCTGTGAATGCGTTGCTGTAAGGTGGACAACTGGTCTATGAACAAATCTACTCATACTGTTCCCTGATCAAGTACCCATAACTGTGTGGCAAAAGGTATCTGGGGCTTTAGCAAATAAGAAATGCAAAATCATCAAACTATTTTGTCCCAAATAAGTATGTGTTTATGTACACAAGCCTACATACACAGACCTTGCACTGCAACTGGTGAGCCAAAACTCTACCATTTCTATGACAACCCCTTTTGGAGGGTTTAAAAATCCCTTTGTGAACACAATTCACATATTTAGCAGAATTTGGTCTACATTTTTTCCAGACATTATTCAACAAGAGGAGAAGAAAAATAAATGGATATCTGGTGATTTGGGTATTTTTTTATGCTCTTCATCAAATACAGCATTAATTTTTGTAATTGCAATAATTACACCTAGTTCTGCACTATTGAAACTAGGGGAAGTTTTGCCATTTGCTTTAGTGAGTGCAGAAACAGGCTCTAAGGTCCAGATGCTCAAAGGTATTTGGGTGCCTAATTCCCATTGATTACAATGAGAGTTAGGTGCCTGAATACCATTGAGGCTCTGGGCCTAAGTCCATAAGTCCAGTGTCATTTTAATTCAGTTGGAGGTTTTAAAAATCAGCTACTCTTTGTCCCCAGAACAATTGCTTTTTCACAGAGTTATTTAGTATAAATCTACACTATTCACTTGCGGCAGAATACATATTTTTATTAAATATGTAAACTCCTATTGACATACTGCACACTAACAACTTGAAAAGAACCATGAATCTATGAAAAAAAAAAATCTTTAAAGTCGCATTGACCCAATAGGCCCTATTGGTTCTTGGCGATCACAAGGGTGTTTAATATGTTCCCAGAACACTTTTTTTTTGTTTGTTTTTACTTTTAACATTTTAAAATCTAAACTGCCGATTTAAAAAATAGGCAAAGAAAGTGTCAATAAAGAAATTATATCCTGCTAAGAAGAGTCTTAGCTAAAGCTAACAACACAAGAGAATTCCTTGGCACCAGCTTCCCTCTCATTTGATTTGATTCACTGGCTCAAGTTCTGCTTTGTCACACCAGCACAAATCTAAACTAACACCATTGATTTCAGTGGCGTTATATGAGGTTTACACTGCTGTAACTGAGTACAGAATTTGGCACATTTTGTAATTTATGGCCTATGCTGCTCCCCCTAGCACAGCAAAGCTCTCATAGATGCAGGAGTGAGTCCTGAGCTCTTGAGGGTAAAATTAACCCCTGTGCTGAAGACCTAGACAAGGTCTATCCCCTACATAAGTCTCATTGAAGCCCTGTTTTAAATGCTTACTGGGATCTTAACGTTTCTGCCCCTCCCTCTGTACACAAGTGAATTGCACCCACAAGTAGTAGATTTGTTGAGGAAGCATGTAGTTAAATGTTAGTCAGCATTGGAGCCCACTTTAAAGTCTAGCATAACATCAGGGTGTGAGTTCCACAGACTTAAAGCCTGTGTTATTGTTGTTACTCAGCTGCATTCAGAGTAAAATAAAACCCAGCTGACTTAGATCTCTTGTGAATATGTGTGAACAGAAGCTCTGTCAGTCCAGTATAATGGGCCGCTCCACTAAAGTCCAAGGAAGAATTTCTAAATCAGTATGCAACGTAACAGGGAGCCAGCGTTGGAATAGTGTATAAGCTCATTACAGTGTGTGGTACTGTATTCTAAGTAACTTACATTTGAGATGTTTTGCAAGGGAGAGCAAGAAAACAAGAAATGTAAATTCTCCAGAAAGAATAAGGCCCCCTCAGCAGTAGCCCTACTCCTTCCTGGCTCAGATCCTACCTTCCTTAGCGTTCCTCACAGCTGTAACAAGCATTATAGAGCTGGTGCTGGGCTTAAGCAGACTGAGCAATTGCTTAGGGCCATGAGCAGTTCATGGTGGGGGCCCCTATATTCACTTTTTATCGTAAGAATGTGCCTGTTTTACTGTTGGGGGGAGGGACCCCAAAATATTCCTGCTTAGGGGATAAAACTGGCTCTGCCTTCCATGGTCCTGTTCATTGGCTCTTCCTCCCTCTGTTCCATGCTGGTTTCCTTCAAGCCATATTGCTTGCAATCCTCATGCAAACCATCACCCCCATTGCTTTCCTGCCATTGGTGGGAATCAGTAACAAGGGACGCAGGTTGCACTGGGCTTGGAGGCAATATGGCTAGGGAAGGGAGCCAGCATGTCAAATCGTTTTTCTGTAGTTGATACACAGTGTGAGTCAAGACTTGCTCCTCCATGGCTGGAGAACATCCCTCATTCTCAGAAGGATGGCCCTCTCTTTCCTAGTATTAAGCAGCTATAAACTGGCCAGTTCTTTAAGGGTTATCAGCAATCTTCTGTGACACCCAAACACAACAGAATTACACTGCGTACCATTAAATCGCAATATTTACTGCTCCAGGTGTTATCTTTTACTTAGGGGCTTAGATGGTATCATGGTACCCTAATTAGAGCCCAGCCATCTCCTTGTTTGACACCCCATCTCCCCATAGCAGGAGCAATCAACTGAGACACTGAAACTAACAGTCCACTGGGTTAAAAAGAGGGTGTTGCTCACAAAGCATTCTCCATGCTAGACCACAGTTTCCTCTGGCCCTTTGATGGTCTTCAGGGCATGTTGGGAGGCCTGTCTCCTTTCACTGGGAAGTGAGGAGTAGCTGTTTAGTGCTGCTGGTCATGCTTTATATTTACTGGGGAGGGGGTTCCACTTAGAAGGGGTTAGTAAATCATGAATAGCTGTTACATACCACTCATGTCTGCAACATGGTTTTATTATGGAAGCTCATAAGCAGAAGGTATTACTGCTGGTTACAATAATAACGATGCCTCATTTGTATATAGTGTTTTTCACAGTAGGTCTCAACGCACTTTACAAATTATGTCAGTTTCATTATCCCCATTTTACAGAGGGGTGAAACTGAGACACAAGGCGCTGAAGTGACTTGGCCAAGGTCATCCAGCAAGCCAGCGGCCAAAGTGGAAAACAGAACCAATGTCTACCAAGTCCAGCCCACACAGAGCAATGAGCAATGAGTCTGGTTGGTAGTAAACTATCAATCTAATGGAAGCTTCAGCTTCTCCAGATACAGCAGTTATAAGAAGACTCAGACCAGTGGATAGCAGCTGTGTGTATCCTAACCAGCCTCTGCCAGTAAAAACACTTTGTATTCCCTGTCGTCATAATAATTAAGAATTACCCCTCTATATTTCATAGACACCTTTCATCTCCTGTATCCAGCGAGTGGAGTAGTACCGAATGACTGGAGAATTGCTAATATAGTTCCTATTTTTAAGAAAGGAAAAACAAGTGATCCGGGTAACTACAGCCAGTTAGTTTGACATCTGTAGTATGCAAGGTCCTGGAAAAAATTTTGAAGGAGAAATTAGTTAAGGACATTGAAGTCAATGGTAAATGGGACAAAATACAACATGGTTTTACAAAAGGTAGATCGTGCCAAACCAACCTAATCTCCTTTTTTGAAAAGGTAACAGATTTTTTAGATAAAGGAAATGCAGTGGACCTAATTTACCTAGATTTCAGTAAGGCATTTGATACCGTGCCACATGGTGAATTATTAGTTAAATTGGAGAAGATGGGGATCAATATGAACATCAAAAGGTGGATAAGGAATTGGTTAAAGGGGAGACTGCAACGGGTCCTACTGAAAGGCGAACTGTCAGGTTGGAGGGAGGTTACCAGTGGAGTTCCTCAGGGATCGGTTTTGGGACCGATCTTATTTAATCTTTTTATTACTGACCTTGGCACAAAAAGTGGGAATGTGCTAATAAAGTTTGCAGATGATACAAAGCTGGGAGGTATTGCCAATTCAGAGAAGGATCGGGATATTATACAGGAGGATCTGGATGACCTTGTAAACTGGAGTAATAGTAATAGGATGAAATTTAATAGAGAGAAGTGTAAGGTTATGCATTTAGGGATTAATAACAAGAATTTTAGTTATAAGTTGGGAACGCATCAATTAGAAGTAACGGAGGAGGAGAAGGACCTTGGAGTATTGGTTGATCATAGGATGACTATGAGCTGCCAATGTGATATGGCTGTGAAAAAAGCTAATGCGGTTTTGGGATGCATCAGGAGAGGCATTTCCAGTAGGGATAAGGAGGTTTTAGTACCATTATACAAGGCACTGGTGAGACCTCACCTAGAATACTGTGTGCAGTTTTGGTCTCCCATGTTTAAAAAGGATGAATTCAAACTGGAGCAGGTACAGAGAAGGGCTACTAGGATGATCCGAGGAATGGAAAACTTGTCTTATGAAAGGAGACTTAAGGAGCTTGGCTTGTTTAGCCTAACTAAAAGAAGGTTGAGGGGAGATATGATTGCTCTCTATAAATACATCAGAGGGATAAATACAGGAGAGGGAGAGGAATTATTTAAGCTCAGCACCAATGTGGACACAAGAACAAATGGGTATAAACTGGCCACCAGGAAGTTTAGACTTGAAATTAGACGAAGGTTTCTAACCATCAGAGGAGTGAAGTTTTGGAATAACCTTCCAAGGGAAGCAGTGGGGGCAAAAGATCTATCTGGTTTTAAGATTCTACTCGACAAGTTTAGGGAGGAGATGGTATGATGGGATAATATGATTTTGGTAAGTAATTGATTTTTAAATATTCAGGGTAAATAGGACTAATCCCCTGAGATGGGATATTAGATGGATGGGATCTGAGTTACTACAGAAAATTCTTTCTGGCTATCTGGCTGGGGAATCTTGCCCATATGCTCAGGGTTTAGCTGATCGCCATATTTGGGGTCAGGAAGGAATTTTCCTCCAGGGCGATTGGAGAGGCCCTGGAGGTTTTTTGCCTTCCTCTGTAGCATGGGGCCATGGGTGACTTGAGGGAGGCTTCTCTGCTCCTTGAAGGTCTTTAACACTGATTTGAGGACTTCAATAGCTCAGACATAGGTGAGGTTTTTTGTAGGAGAGGGTGGGTGAGATTCTGTGGCCTGCGCTGTGCAGGAGGTCAGACTAGATGATCAGAATGGTCCCTTCTGACCTTAGTGTCTATGAATCTATGAATCTATAAGTCCAATGTCCTATCCAAGAGGCCATATTCATAAGCAACAAACAAGTGACTGATTATCCATTCATCATTTGTAGACTATTTATATATGGAACCTTAATATAAAGTGTGACTAGTGTTGGAGTCAATGGCTTGGGGAAATCTCTTTTGGAACCAGCCTTTAAAAATTCTTGTTTAATTTTTGGATATGAGATAATCCACTATTAATTAGCACATTTGACAACGAAGTAAAAATGGGTTTCATAGATTTTTCCAGGCGAAGGGCCAATTAGATAATGTAGTCTGATCTCCTGTATATCACAGGCTATTAATTTTCATCCAGTTACCCCTTCCTTGAGCCCAATAATGTGTGTTTGTGTTTGGCTAAAGCATAGTTGTCAGGCAGCACTGTTGATTTAACAACCTCAAGAGCTGGAGGAGCCACCATTTCCCTTGGTAGATTGTTCCACTGGTTAAGAACTCTCCTGTTAAAAAGTTGTGCCTAATTTGTCACCTTTTGGTCTCATTATGCCTTTCTCTGCTAGGTTAAAGTATCCAGTAGTTTCTCCCAATGCAGGTTCTTACACACTGTATGCAGGTACTTACATGTCTTCTTGTTAATATGCTGAATGTATTGAGCTCTTTAAATCTCTCACTGTGAGGCATTTTCCCAGCCCTCAAATAATATTGTGGCTCTTTTCTGAACCCTCACCAATTTTTCAACCTCCTTTTTAAACCATGGGCACCAGAACTATATACAATAGCTTAGTATTGATCGCATCAATGTCAAATACAGTGGGGAAAAAAAGCACACCTCCCCATTCCTACTCCTTTGCTTAAACAACCAAGAATCATATTAGTCCTTTTTGCCACACCAGTTAGTATTTCAAGAGAAGTTGACAGCCAGACTCTGTGCCCTCCCTCCCCAGTTACTGTAGAGGAGTAAATGTGTTTTTTAATGGCAGTCACTGTCATTAAGAGTAGCAGTGGAAGCACTGTCATGCTAAAAATCCGTGTGAGTGTGTGTATCTTCCCACCAGCCTGACTTTCAATAGAGCTTTTTGGTCCCTTCAGCTTCCACCCTTGTTTGTCCTTAACAGCACTGCTCTTGTTCGGCATGCATGATTCCCTTTGCAAAAATGAAAGACCTGCTTGTGCCCTCCTGTGTGTTCAATTGCATCCATCAGGTACAGTTGGATGTATGACAGGTACTTTTGGAGGTAGCGAAAGAGAAGTCCAGAATGGGTTTGATATCAAGCACTGTGGACTTGGCTATCCCAACAGCAATGTAGAATTTTAATCTCCTTCTAGGCAAGCTTCTAAAATGGTACTTGCATTTAAGGTTGGCTTGTTTCTTTCATTTTTAAGATGACATGGGCAGAATAATAGTTAGCCAGCCCATGTTAGACTACGGCTTGTCCTACTAAACAACAGTGTTTCAATGTATGTGCCTTATTTATGTTGATCCTGTAAAGAGAGGGACCAAGAACTATTGCCAAATTTTAGCTATAAGGCTGTGCTACCACTTCAGCTAATAGCACATACCACTGTTAATAGCGTCTGAAATGTCTTGTAAAACCTCTGGTATTCATGTGTTGTTGTTCTGAATTGATAGAATGTCCTCTATTAAAAATTTTACCATTGTCAATCCTGCAGATGTGGTAAAGTAAAAGTGTTCATTTTTTCATTTTTTTTTTAGATTTTTATAAAACTTGTAATCTTTTTTTTTTAATGTGTAAATACATTTACCTACAGTAGGAATAGATGTTCAGATGTAATAGGCCTTAGTGGTCTTCATTTGATAAACCTCCAGTTATGATCTGATGTTTCCCGAGCCTTAGATCGATCTGAAGGTCTGTAGCACTGTGTACATATAAACTGTACTGTCTGCTTTCAGAACACTTAGCTCTTTTGTAACAAAGAAAAATGTTTTCTTACAATGTCAATAAAACAAAACCTTTGTACTGAAGTTCTTAGCTTGCAGCTTTTTAAAAATATCTCTGTGGTGGATGACAGGGAGGGAGCCCTGTTTAAATACTTGCCATCTCTCTGCTTTCTGTTGATCTTCTTCCAGGTGTAATTTCTGATCATGTATCAGTTGGCAGGTTCTTCTGATGCATGTTTCCTTTTATGTTGGAATGATGGGCTGGGTTACTCCAAAGCACACCTCATGGCTAAAACTATTTCATCTACATTTTAAAATACTCACATAGGATAAAATGTAGCATTCTTAATCGCCCACTCTCACAATACAAGAAAAAGGGTAGTAGATGAAATTGAAAATGCAAAAAATGTAAAATGGCTAAAAGAAAATGCTTTTTGTGCATAGCACGTAAGTGATCTGTGGAACTCATCACCGCAAGACAGTATCAATAGCAGTCAAATAAGGATTAGCCATTTAGTAGCTACATTAGAGAGGATAATAAAAATATTAATTTATGTAATGATAGTTCTTAGACGTCTCAGTCCGATCAAAGTGCTATACAAACATATAGGGCTACATTCTGACACCTTTTTGTTGAGTAGTACTTTATTCCACAAGTAGTTTTTTATTCAAGGGGATAACCCAAGTATGGGAAGTGCGAGGTTAGGAAGGAGCGAGGTTCCATAAATGTCAACTATGGATTTTTTTTTTTGCACACCTTCTCTTAAGCACCTGGTACGGACCAACTACATGGCTCCATCTTGGCATTCCTATGGTCTTGGCTGTTTATTTTTAACCCATACAGACATTGCAGAGTTAATTTCACAATGGAATGCAAGGGTCTCCAGAAGAGTGGCCATCTCTTTGTTAGCTGTTTGTAAAGTCGCCAAGCACAATGGGGCCCTTGTCCTCTTGGCACTACGTTCCATACCAATAATAAATAACAAGCAACAGAGCTAATATCAATCTGCTACTAAACATGTTGGGCCTAATTTCTCCATATCACATTAATGAAGGCTACAGAATCATTCTTATGCCTGCTTCCTCTTTGACCCGCTGATTTTTCATTAATGTTAACCACAGTAGAACAGCTTCAACATTGGGCTAGAGAAAACGAATGATTCTGTAGCCCAGCGATTAGCGAACTTGAGGACCCAGTCCCCCAGCTCCAAAAATGATTTTTAACTATTAACTAGGGCTGTCGATGAATTGCAGTTAACTCACACGATTAACTCAAAAAATTAATCGTGATTAATTGTTGTTTTAATTGCACGGTTAAACAATAGAATCCCAATTGAAATTTATTAAATATTTTTGGATGTTTTTTTACATTTCCAAATATATTGACTTCAATTACAGTGCAAATATTTGTAATAAAAATAAATATAAAGTGAGCTCTGTACATTTTGTATTCTGTGTTGTAACTGAAATCAATATATTTGAAAATGTAGAAAACATCCAAAAATATTTAAATAAATGGTATTCTATTATTGTTTAACAGTGCAATTAATTTTTTTAATCGCTTGACAGCCCTACTATTAATCAAAGTGACTTCACGGCTCCATCAGGCGTGACTGATATTTCATAGCCCCGTGGGTAAGGCACTCTGACCTGAAAGGTGGAAAATCCCAGTTCAGTACCTTCATTCCCTCAGATGGAGAGGGGACTTGAGCTGGTGAGTACCTTAACTATTGGGCTGAAAGTTATAACAGACGTTCGACTCCTTCTGTGCCTGCTAAAACCGTGTAGGTGCCAAACACCAAGAGAGAATTTGCAGTTGATACTCCCAAATGGAGGGAGGCACTTCCCTGCAGTCTGGATTTAGGCAGCTATCTCCAAGAGAGAAATGGGGCTTAGTGCACAACCCTCAGCTCAGCATCTCCCATTGGCTACCTTGGGTGAGGAACCATCTAGCCTGCTGGCTTTTGTGAATCCCATTCTGGGGTCACCTCTCTCACAGGGAGCTTGAGATCCTAGTTCAGGCTTTGTTACTTTCTAGGTGCCCAAAAGTTAGGCAGTGTGGCACTCAGCATCATACCTAACTGCCTTTGTACATCTAGGCCTCTGCCTCTTTCTGGATTTTTTGTGCCAATCCAAATAAGATCACAGGCAACAGCCATTCCAAAAAGAGAAGCCAACTGTTTTCTACTGTAGTTGATTACCTCCTCCCACTCTTCCTCCTTGTGTGTCTCATTTGAACTAGTTCAGCAACAGCTGTCAGTGGATATCTGAAAAGCAAAGGGTGTGGAGGAGAAAGGGGCTGATAGTGGCATTTGGACAGCTGTATATGCTGGAGAGACTGCAGCAGCAGGTAGCTATGTGGTATGGGTTCCACAACTTCCAAAATGACCCCCAACGCAGCTGCATTCCAAGGCTGGTAGGTCTAAAAGCCGCACATTAAGAACTACAGCAGTAATGTCAAGCCTGCACCTCGTCCTTTTGAATAAACTTCGGGCTGCTGAAGTTCTCTGGAATTCACTTTGCAAAGGATTCAGGCTATTGGCAGCCAGGGAGAGCAGGAAATAACCATGTTCTAGAAACCCATTTAAAACGCTAGCAAGCCCTAAGCCAATTAGTGTCTTAAATGACATACATCGGCACTATTGCTGCTCCCTTCCCTCAGTTAAGTATCTGGCTTTTCTCTAAGCCAGGCATTAAGGGACCGAAGAAAGGACCCCAACACTGTGACCCCCCTACTCATGTAAATAGGCCCATTGAAACCAAGGTGACTACTCACAAAAGCAAGGGCTACACATGCGGATAAGAGTTGCAGGCCTAAAATTGGCAATTGCTACACTGCTCTGCTTAGCTGGCAGTGGAGTCCAATGCCACAGCTGAAGTGTGAATCAGCGAGGTGTTGAAACGAAGGGAGGTGGCCAGACTATTCAGTATCGCTTTACTTGCCAGCTGGCTGAGGAAAAGCATTAACATTTGCCAAGCCTGGGGAATGGTACCACAAAGTAGCCAAGTGAATGGGAAGCAAAGAAGAGAGCTGGCAGGTTTAAATATTAGGCTTAAAGGAAGTTTGGTGCTTTAAATTCTCAGGGAATGAGAGTGTGTTGTAGTAGCAGAAGTTAGATATAGCTGGCAAAGAAGCTAACAGCAAGGAGAAAAAGAAAAGGGTCTTGCCCTGTGTTGTTTTTAACTATTGCCAAAATACTGAGAGTGCTCTGAACACAGCAGAAAGGAAGTCAGTCACACTCCCTGTACTGGAGAATGTATATTTCAAGGGCTTGACTGAGCCTTTAGCTGAGAAAGGGCAATGCAAATCGGCACTTCCCTGGAAGGAACTGTGAAGGTCACATTGCTCCTGGGTGAGGGAGTAGTCTCCTACATCCCTGCTTCCTTCCTCCTGCACATTCACGTGTCTCCACTGGCTGCTACACGGTGAGATGAAACTTTAGCGCCACCCAGTCTCCGCTTCCTTGTGGGGTAGGGAAGCGTATCAAGCATTCAGAGGCCCAAAGGGACTTAGGCATTGCAAAGCCTAACTACCCCATGGAACCCACAAACTCTGAATTCGGTGCCTAAGTATGGGATCTGCAAAAACTACCAACTGCCTACACTAGCCAATAGCCACCAAACAAGGGGTGTGTGTCCTAAGCCCTACCCCTTGCAAGGAGTTAGGCTGGAGGGTGTTGCATAGCTCTACCTGGGAGAGACTGCAGGGAGCCCCCTCCTGATAGCTGCTCTGTTTCTTTCAAGAACAGCAGCAGCACACACCGCTACTTCCATACAACATGGCAACAGGAGAAAGGAAGCCTGCCTTATAACCTTTCTCCCAGGGGTTAAAGAATTCACCCCCCGGACTACAGGAGGCGCTGCTGATTAAATTCCCCTTTTTGTTTAATGTGGAGAAGAGATCTGAACTAGATTTTTCCACTTCTCAAGTGAGTGCCCTAACCACCAGCCGACAGTTACTCCACACTCCTGCTGGCTTAATATTTAATGCAGAGTGGAACAGCCCCACACCAGGCTAGCCCACAGTGGTTAGGGTACTCACTTGAGAAGTGGGGAAACCATATTCAAAGCCCTTTTTCTCAGGCACAGGATGGAATTGAACTATGGCCTCCCCCATCCTGTGTGAATTCCTGAACCATTGGGCAAATGTTATGAGAGAAGCTGCGTCCCTCAGCTGTTGGTTGTGGCATTAGTCATGCTCTGAGAGTGTTTCCCTGAGAAGGCCACATAGGCAATTGTTCCATTTTCACCAGCCTCACCTGATAATCATAGGGTGTGGCAGAACTTCAGATTCCATTATAAGAAGTTCACGATATGCATCTAAAGCTCTTGGATATCCTGTAGCCCACAGAACCCAGTCGGATAGCTCTCCCAGTGAATGAGGACATTATAGAACCAATCAAGTGGCCTGGCATACACAAGCAATGAGTATTCCTATCCCTAAAAGGGCTGCAAGACATTACTTTGTGCCCGCAGAAGGCGCAGATTGCTCATTCACCCATCCTGCCCACAACTGGAGAGCTATAACAACAAAGAATTGAGTACTAGATATCATCCACTTTGGCTACACCATTGCGTTTCTTTCACCACCTCCTCTTCCAAAACCCCTTTCCCAACCCCTCTTCAGGGACCACTTTCATGAGGGGAGATCCCCTGACAGGAGATTGACTCTATCCTCAAGTGAGGAGCTAAAGAACAAGTGCCAGCTCAGCATCAAGGCAAAGGGGGGGAAGGAAAATGGAGGCCCATTGGAGATCTACATCAGCTAAATATTTTTATTTTCAAATTAAAATTCCAAATCGTTACATTGGCATTCTTTCATTCATAATTCCTTTCTTGGAAAAAGACACGGGGTTCATAGATCTTGACATGAAAGATCATAGAATCATAGAATATCAGGGTTGGAAGAGACCTCAGGAGGTCATCTAGTCCAATCCCCTACTCAAAGCAGGACCAACACCAACTAAATCATCCCAGCCAGGGCTTTGTCATATGGACATTCACCCATCCCTCACGTTTCTGGTAGGACAGGATCACTATCAGTTCCAGATACTTCTGTTTTGTTTGGCAACAGCACTCAAAGTCTTCACAAAGGGCTTTTCAGTGGTGGCAACAAGGAGCTGAAATGGCTACACTGTCTTTCCGTACTTGAATGACTGGTTTCTAACAGGCAGCTCCCATCTGAAAGTTCAGTTGGCAACCTTGTCCTTGCTCAGACTCCTGGTATCCTTGGGAATCTGCCTAAACATGGAAAAGCCTATTTTGACTACTACACAGCTCATAGACATTATAGGGGCAATCCTTGACTCAACCTCAGACTACCTCCCTGTGGACAGATTCCAGGCCATGAACAGTTAAGTCATTCACAAATCCCAAACAATAGTTCAGGATGGTCTTTCTTTGCTAGGCCACATGGACTCATATACTGACATAATGCTGTTCACCAGACTATATCTCTGATGTCTGCAAGATTGGTACATACTCCAGACAGACACACAGTGTCACAGTAGTGACAATCCCCATCAATGTCAGGGCTTCATTCACGTGGTGGATGAACCAAAAATGTTTGTGTTGTTATCCTTTTACTGCCTCCATGACATAACGATAATCATGGACACATCCCTCATAGGCTGTGGAGCCCAGATGGGTGATAACATGAACACACTGGGAGGTGAAGATGTATATCAATCTCTTGGAACCAAGGGCAGCATTACAGTAGTTGAAGCATTACAGACATTTTATACCACCTGCATCCTGGCACCCGCCTCCTATTTGAGTCCTGCTTACCAGTTATCCAGGTGTGGCATACCCATAGGGACCAGCACTCAAGGAAGAACTAGAGGTTACATACCTGTATTTGAAGGTTCTTTGAAATATATGGTCCCTATCTGTATTCCACTACTCTGCTTTGGCTCATGACTGGATTCACAGTAGAGAAAGAACTGGAGAGTTGGTGGGTCTGCACCTCTCCTTATACTGTCAAGCATGAGGAAATCCAGGGCGCAGGCACAGATCACCAGACACTAGCAAGATTTTCCAGTCTCAGGTACATGGCACCCATGTGTATCCATGTGTGGAACACAGAGAGGGACCATACATCTTGAAGTACCTCCAGTTATAGGTAAGTAACCTCCATTTCTGATCAGATGACTTCCCTTCCCACCCATCCCCAGGTCCTTCAAACTGACATAAAACCGTTTAAATTCAGGAAAATGGGAGGGCTCCGCCATTTCCCCTCCCTCCACTTTTGTCCTTCAGCTGACCTAAGTCCCCGCATAGACAGCACTTAGTTACCACCTCTCGGGGAGCTGGATTAATTACAGCGACAGGAGAATCACTCCTGTCAGCATAAGTAGTGTCTACGCTGAAGTGCTACAGTGGTGCTGCTCTAGCATTTTAAGTGTAGACAAGCCTGATGTGTTGTGTTTCCAGGGAGGTCTGGCAATTCCATTCCCTGTTAATCCACTCGGGTTGTTTTCTGGGGCAATCTGGTTAATGGGGACAAAAGCTCTTTGTAATAAAACCTTCTTCCACTTTTGCCACTATGACCATATTTCTCTCACACACACCCAAACCCACAGACTATTCCCCCCGCCACACACACACACACCTTGAATCCTTCATCTAGTGGCTTCCTGTCTTTTAGTGCACCCCATTCAAGTGCCTCATCTTCCCCTTAAAGGCCTTTGAATAATGCTGCCCCTATTTCCTCCCACTCTTGCTCCCTATGCTCCTCTCCCACAATTGCTCCCTTCATTTGTGTAGACTCTTGGCTTTTCATTTAACAAACTGCCCTCTGCTTTGGTAAGTGTCTTGCTTCCTATGGACCCAGTGCCTCCCCACCTCAAATCCCCCCATAAACCAATTTCTCCCAGAAACCCTCCTTCCCCTGTTCTCCTCACCCATAATCTCTCTACCCCTCCTTTACCCCAAATCTTATCCCTTATCTGCACTGTCTTATATTTTAAACCCATCAAGTCAGAGACAGGTACAGCTGAGTCACAATAATTGAGGAGAAGCAAGGAGATTACCCAGCTAATGAGTTACACATGGGCCTTTTTTTTGGATTAGCTTCAGACTCTCTAATCACACTTGGTAATGTCCCCTCATGCGTAAAGTCATGTTCAGACTCAGCCTGAGTTCCTTGTGATGTTGAAGCTGTTTATAATTTAATTAAATGAGAAGAGGCAACTTGAAAATATAGATTTGAATGACATGAAACTAAAAATGATTCTGTACTGCCACCCAGTGGTCATATAGGTTTAATGTAGTGAGCAGTCCATACAGTTAACACTTTCTCTTCTTCTTAATATTATTTTATTTTTGGCTTCAAAATCAAATTCTCATGTAAAACGTTCTAGTGTAAAACAATGTCACCCACTACCTGTACGTGGCTGAATGGCTAGAGTAAAAAATCAGATAATTAATTAACTGACAGATTATAAAAGCATTTAGTCAAGTGCTTTTTTTGATTTCCAGTTTGAGTCAGTATAACACACAAAAACCACCCAATAAAAACGTTGCCTTGTTCTAATGATACACAAGATTCCCCCCCAGATTCCACTGGTATCTTTCTCATTATATGTTCAAAACCACATTGTATAAAAAACAAGGTCAAAAATTGAGGGATGAGATTGCTGAGGGGATTGGGCAACAGAGTATAAATAGTACTTTGTAAATCAATAGCACCTTTCATTCAAAGCATCTCGGATTAATGAATTAAGCTTCACAAACCTCCTATGATGCAGGTGAGGGAGCAATATGGATTATTTCACCTATAGCTGCTGCATTTCAGGTGTATAACAGCATGTAGCAGCACTACACAACAGTTGGGAGTAGAGAATGAAGAAAAATATCACTTCTAATTGAAACTGTAGGGGGATGTTAGGTAGGCTGAAATTAATTACCTGAATTAGAATTTCTTCTTCAAGTGATCGCTCATGTGTATTCCACAATAAATGTGTGTGCTCGCCACATGCACCAGTGCCGGAAGTTTTTCCCCTAGCAGTACTTGTGGGGGGGGGAGCGCCCCCCACAACCCCTGGACTGGCGTGGGTATAAGGGGAGCTGTGCACTTCCCCCACCCTCAGTTCCTTCTTGCCGCGAGTGAAGGTGCGTTGGAACTGCTCTGTTCCAGCTTTACTGTAGCTTGTCCCCAGAACTGTTCATTCGTTCAGTGTAACTACTAACTGTAGTTAGTAAGCTGGTCAGTTAGTTTAATTAGTCAGTGAGCCCGGGCTGGGGCATGCCCCACGCCCCGGGGTTTAAGTCGTGCGGCTCTTGTAGGCGTTCTATGCCACGAAGTGACCCACATGCAGACTGTTTGGGAGAAATCCATATCAGCGAAAGGTGCAAGATTTGCAAGTCGTTTAAGCCTCGACCAAAAGAGAAAGGGACATCAGACTCCAGGCCATCCTGATGGAGTTGGCGCAGACCCCCGACTCCGGCATGCTGCTCTGAACCAATACCCGGCACCGCGGCGTCGGTACGTGGTGACCTTCTGGTGCCATCGACCAGTTGGCACCCCTCCCCGTCCACAGGGCATGCGAAGAGGGCCAGAAAGACTCCCTCTTCGCAGCGGCACTGAGGGAAGTCTGCACAGAGGCTATGCCCACGTCGGGCAGTCCTCGAACCACACCGGGGCCCAGGCCACCAACTCACGTTGAGTAGAGTAGCCTGGCCACTTCGGAACAGGCCTCTCTGGATGTCCAAATGCCATCCATGCCTGAAGCCCTCCAGGCGGCCCGGGACATTATGTCAGCTTCATGCTCCAGAGGCAAGCCACCGCTGGAATCTCTGCAGTTGCCTCCAGCTCAGTACCAGTCTCAGTCGAGGGAACGTTCCTGAAGCTGTTCACCGCCCAGCAACTGCTCGGGGCAGTTGGATCATGTGGATTGCCCTCGACGCCGACCAGACTGTCTGGTTGGGTTCCGTCCAGCCAGGACTGTCAACGCTGCTCATCCTCAAGGAGCCAATATCGATGGGACCGCAGCGGGTGTTGCCAATGGTCCTCATCTCAGAGAGGGCACTGCAGTCGGTCACAGCATGGTTGTCGATGCCACTCCCGCTCCAAATCTCCCCCAAGACATCGCAGCCCCGGGCATCAATTGCCAGTCCGCCCTGCAGGACGACTTCAGGGCCCACCAAGAACTCATAAAGAGGGTGGCAGCAATCTTCCACAGGCAGAGGAGATGGAGGAGCCCTCAGACTCCCTGTTTAACGTGTTGTCCCCATTGGCACTGGGTAGGGTGGCCTTGCCTCTCCATGAAGGGGTGGCTAAGATTTCAAATGCCCTATGGCAAACACCAGCCTCGTTGGCCCCCACGCTAAGAAGACAGAACACAAGTACTTTGTACCCATTAAGGGGCATAAGTACTTGTATACCCACCCAGCACCCAGCTCCCTGGTGGTCGAGTTGGTCAACTACAGGGAATGGCAGGGTCAGCCAGCCCTGACCCCATAGAACAAAGACTCTCAGAGACTGGACTCTTTTGGAAGGAAAATGTATTCATCTTCGAGCTTCCAGTTAAGAGTGGCAAACCATCAGGCTCTCCCAGTACGAATTCAATCTGTGGGGCTCCCTGCCCAAGTTTGAGAACGCCCTCGGGGAGTGCAATAGAAAGGAGTTCAAAGCGCTCGTGGAGGAAGGGACAGCGGCCACCAAGGCATCCCTGTAGGCAGCCTTGGATGGTGAGGACATGGCCGCATGACCAGTGGCCTCCGCAGTGTCCATAAGACGGGCGTCCTGGCTCCTGCTCTCTGGGCTGTCCAGCGAGGTGCAGTCTTCCATGCAGGATCTCCCGTTTGATGGAAAAGCTCTGTTTGCAGGGGAAACTGATACAAGGCTGCATGGCATGAAAGACTCCCACACGACCCTACAGACTCTGGGCCTTTATGTCCCGGCTCCGGCAAAACCTAAGTTCAAGCCGCAGCAGACTCCCTCCCAAAGTATGAGGCCACCCATAAGAAGCAGTGGGACCATAAGAGATGCCCTCAGAGGCAGTCTTGGCCTGTCCCCCAGCCTGGGTCCTCCAAGGGCAAGCAGGTGGGGAAAAGGCATTTTTGATGGGACGCTCGGGGGCACCCCACCAGTCCTCACCAGGGATCCAATAAAACTACTCTTCTCCAACAAGTTGTGTGCTTTCCTCCCAGAATGGTCGAGGCTAACTTCAGACCGATGGGCCCTCAACACCATCTCCTGGGGTTACACCCTCCAGTTTACTTCCTCCCTGCCCAACCACCCCCCACCCCCGTCCCTCTTGGGGGACCCCTCACACGAAGCTCTGCTCGAGCAGGAGGTGGGGCGGCTTCTAGGACTAGGAGTGATAGAGGCGGTGCCCAAGGAATTCATGGGCAAGGGGTATTACTCCCATTATTTCCTTATCCCAGAGGCCAAAGGGGGGCTCAGGCCCATCCTGGACCTGCAAGGTCTGAACCAGTACATGGTGAAACTCAAGTTCCTCATGGTTTCCCTGGCCTCCATCATCCCCTCCCTGGATCCCGGGGACTGATACGCTGCCCTCGATCTACAGGACATATACTTCCACATCCACATATTCGAGGGGCACAGACACTTCCTCCATTTCATGGTGGGACAGAATCATTATTAATTCACGGTCCTCCCATTTGGTCTGTCCACTGCCCCCAATGTGTTTACAAAATGCATGTCGGTGGTAGCGGCCTACCTCAGATGGCAGAGGGTCCAGATATTTCCCTATCTGGATGATTGGCTTGTCAAGGGCACCTCCTGGTTGCAGGTGAGGGATCATGTGGCACTCCCTCCTGTCCACATGCCCCGCCCTGGGCCTGTTGGTAAACAACACCAAGTCCACATTAGTTCTGGTCCAATGCATAGAATTTATTGGGGCACTCTTGGACATGGTGTCGGCCAGGGCCTCTCTCCCGCCAGTCAGATCTAAGACCCTGAAAGGTCTCATCGACTCAGTTACAAGGTGACAACAGCCAGGGTTTGCCTGCACCTCTTGGGTCACATGTTGGCGTGCACATACGTGGTCCATCATGCCAGACTCAGGATGAGGCCCCTCCAGCTCTGGTTGGCCTCAAAGTTCTCCCAGGCCACGGACAGGATTGAAAGGTCCTCACCGTGCCAGATACTGTGATCACCTCCCTACGGTGGTGGTCAGCCCCAAACAACATGCTCCAAGGGGTCCCGTTCAGGGACAGGACCCCATCATTGGAGCTGGTGTCCGATGCATCGGACCTAGATTGGAGGGCCCATGTGGGGAACTTTCAGACCCAAGGCCTGTGGTTGGCTCAAGACCTGACCCTACATATAAATGTCAAGGAGCTCAGGGTGGTGCAGCTGGCATGCATGGCCTTCTGCTTGCACCTGGAAGGCAGGGTAGTCAGGGTCCTCACAGACAACATGGCCTTGATGTTCTATATCAACAGGCAAGGCGGGGCCTGATCCTCTGCCACGAAACCCTCAGGCTGTGGGACTTCTGCATAGCCCACAACATTCACCTGAAGGCTTTCCACATACCGGGCACCCGGAATGAGAGGGTGGATCGCTTGAGCAGGGACTTTTCCTTGCAACAAAAGTGGTCCCTCCACCCGGGTCCCACCAGCTCTTCCAAAGGTGGGGAACTCCCCAGGTGGACCTATTCATGACTCGCAGAACCGGCGATGCCCCTGGTTCTGCTCCAGGGGGGGCCTGGGGAGGGACGCTATCTCCAATGCCTTTATCCTGTCCTGGTCAGGCCGGCTTCTCTACGCCTTTGCCTCGTTCCCGCTAATCAGCAGGGTCCTGGAGAAGATAAAGACGGACAAGGCCCGGGTCCTCCTGATTGCCCCGGTGTGGCCCAGGCAGCATTGGCATGGGACCCACATGAGCCTGGTGGTAGCTCTGCTGTGGCTGTTGCTGCTGCACCCGGACCTGCTGTCTCAGTACCGGGGCCGCCTCCTCCATCCCAACCTAATGGCTCTTCACCTCACGGCGTGGCTGCTCAGTGGTTAGGCAGAGAGGAAAGGACGTGCTCAGAACAGGTTCAGCGTGTCCTCCTCAAAAGTAAACGGCCCTTCACTCGCCAGGCTTATTTGGCGAAATGGTCCCATTTCTCTAGGTGGGCGGTGGACCAGGTTGTCTCCCCTGTGGCTGCCCTGATCCAGCTTATCCTTGATTACCTCCTCCACCTGAGGGCCCAAGGCCTGGCACCCTCGTCAGTCAAGGTGTATCTGGCCACCATATCGGCCTTCCATCCGCCTGTGCAAGGGCACACGGTATTTTCCCATGCTGTGACTGGCCGGTTCCTTAAGGGAAAGTCCTAGCAACTGTTCATTGCCTCGGCTGAAGTGTGCAAGGGGCCAGCCAATTTCCACTCAGTGGCTTTTTCTGTCTTTTTCTGTATGCTAGACCCCCGGTCCCACAGTGGGACCTAAACCTGGTGTTGGCTCGTCTCACGGGTCCCACATTTGAACCACTGGTCTCACCTCTCATGGAAGGTGGCCTTCCTGGTTGCAATCATGTTGGCCAGGTGAGTCTCAGAGCTCAAGGCCCTAACCTCCGAGCCACCGTACACGGTTTTTCATAAAGACAAGGTCCAGCTCTGCCCACACCCCACGTTCCTCCCAAAGGTGGTCTCTGCCTACCACATGGGTCAGGACATTTTTCTACCGGTCCTGTGCCCCAAGCCTCATGCGTCCAGTGAGGAGCGCCATCTCCACACATTCGATGTGCGGTGGGCTCTGGCTTTCTACCTCGAGCGTACCAAGCCATTCAGAAAGTCCTTGCAACTGTTCATCGCCTCGGCTGAAGTGCACAAGGGGCCAGCCAATTTCCACTCAGCAGCTTTCTAATTGGATCACTTTGTGCATCCGTTCCTGTTATGAGCTGGCAGGTGTCCCCCCGCCACCCATTGTGAGGGCACACTCGACTTGGGCACAGGCCTTGTCAGCTGCCTTCGTGGCCCACATCCCCATCCAGGACATTTGTAGGGCTGCCACATGGTCTTTGGTTCACACGTTCACCTCTCACTATGCAATTGTTCCCCAAACCAGGGATGATTCCGGGTTTGGCAGAGCTGTGCTCTGTCCTGGGAACTTGTGAACTCCTACCCACCTCCAACAGATATAGCTTGGAATCACCTATTGTGGAATACACATGAGCAATCACTCGAAGAAGAAAAGACAGTTACCTTTTCCATAACTGGTGTTCTTCGAGATGTGTTACTCATGTCTATTCCACATCCCACCCTCCTTCCCCTCTGTCGGAGTTGTCTGACAAGAAGGAACTGAGGGTGGGAGGAGTGCACAGTTCCCCTTATGCCATGCCAGGCAGGTGCCAGTCCAGGGATCGCGGTATACTGATCCCATGCCATACTGATCAGCTTCCCCCCTACAGGTACTGCTAGGGGAAAAAACGTCCGGCACCGGTGTACATGGTGAGCATGCATACCTATTGTGGAATAGACATAAGCTAACACATCTTGAAGAACACCAGTTACGGAAAAGGTAACTGTCTTTTTGCTAACACATTAGGTAATTAATACTAATTGCTTTATGCAAAGTATCATGGGATCTTGCATTACAAGTGATCAGTTTTTCATTGCAATCTAAAAGATAGCACAACTGAGGTCAGCACTGAGTCAGAAAGAGAGCGTCCTTTGCTGAGGCGTCTTGTTGTGCTTTGTAGATTTTCCACTGAAAAAACCCAACATCCTGAACCTCTACAGCTTGTGAGAGCTGATGGGACCCCAGCACAAGGTGGTATGGAGTCTACCATTGCTGTGGTACTAGAAAATACTGCTGTGGTACCAAGGAAAGGTGAGGTGAAAGTTTATTGGTAGATGGCACTTATTCATATGAACTAAGTCCAGTCTATTCTCCCTTGGACATTTGTCCATATTATAAGAGCTATGGCTACAAACTAGTTAACGTTTGATTGGCAATGGAAACTGAACCAAATCTAGCACCTTTCAAGAACAATACATATTCTAAAGGGAGACTTACATTTAAACAAAGCCCTGCATAAGCCAGAACTACACAATTCACTGTTACACCAAACTGCCACAAATTCCAACCGAAGAGTTAAAAGAACATGGATTGTAGCTCTGATAAAGAAATTAAAACATCCAGGCAAGCCTCCCTTGTGCAGAGCGCTGGCATAAAGCAGTGCCCCATCTCAGTGCCACTTAAGACCTCAAGGAATTGAGGATGTGCATAAGCCTTGAGTTGGCCCTCTGCCCAGGGGATGGATTGCACCCATAGCAAATAGCTCCACCCTTCAACACAGCAGTTGGGCTTTACACACAAAAATATTTTTCTTCCAATGGTGCCCTGGTCCACCATAATACCAGCAATGACTGCCATAAATCATTGTATTCGTGTCCCCCATTACAGACTGTGCAGGCCCAGCGCTCATTCTCATCTTTCCAACCCATTGACTGTAATTAACACTGTTTTTAGTCCCAGTGTATAAAAAGAAAGAGACAGGTGGTTACTCTCTCCAATGCAAAGGCCAATCATAACCAACTCTTCCAGAAAGTAACACTAGCCCCAGGAAGAGCAGACCATTGGCTTAATAGACCAACGGGATATATTTTTCTCATTTTATATATATATATATATATATGTGTGTCCAACTACCTTTGAGGATCTGAGCCTTAGTGTTAATGGAAGCAGTCTGTATGCATAGTAAGGGAAATTCATTCCAGTCTTATTGGATGGGTAAACAACAAAGCCTTTCAGTTCTTGTTTTGGCCAGTAGAAGTCATGGAAGAAGTGACAAAACTGTTAAAAATAGGCACTTGGGGTCTGACTCCTCTCTCTCTCCCCTTGATTTATTTTATCCCAGTTTAACTCCATAGATGAAATGGGAGTTAATTCTTATTTACACTGATGTGAATGCGAGGAAAATCAGGTCCCTGTTTTTTTCCCCCAAGTCAGAAAGAGATTTCCTGGCAGGAAAACAGGTGTAAAATCAGAACCATGCCAGTCACCCTTTACTTCACACTGTGCTTCCCCTACTAAAATTAAAATGTTATAATTTCACAGGGCATGAAATATCATTTTATATGGATTGTAAAGTCACACTTAAGCACATTATGAAGAGCAGTAGCACATACACAGTTTCTTAGAGTTTAACAAAGGAACCTTTATTCAAAATTTTCTGTTACAGAGGAGTACATAGATTTTCTCCGTTAAGAGACTAGAAATTGTTTGCAAAAAGAAAAGGAGTACTTGTGGCACCGTAGAGACTAACAAAGTTATTAGAGCATAAGCTTTCGTGAACTACCGCTCACTTCATCGGATGCATTTGGTGGAAAATACAGAGGGGAGATTGATGTACACCCACAGAGAACATGAAACAATGGGTTTATCATACACACTGTAAGGAGAGTGATCACTTAAAATAAGCCATCACCAGCAGCGGGGCGGGGGGGGGTGGAATCTTTCATGGTGACAAGCAAGGTAGGCTATTTCCAGCAGTTAACAAGAATATCTGAGGAATAGTGGGGGGTGGGGTGGGGGGGGAGAAATAACATGGGGAAATAGTTTTACTTTGTGTAATGACCCATCCATTCCCAGTCTCTATTCAAGCCTAAATTAATTGTATCCAGTTTGCAAATTAATTCCAATTCAGCAGTCTCTCGTTGGAGTCTGTTTTTGAAGCTTTTTTGTTGAAGGATAGCCACTCTCAGGTCTGTAATCGAGTGACCAGAGAGATTGAAGTGTTCTCCAACTGGTTTTTGGATGTTATAATTCTTGACATCTGATTTATGTCCATTCATTCTTTTACGTAGAGACTCTCCAGTTTGGCCAATGTACATGGCAGAGGGGCATTGCTGGCACATGATGGCATATATCACATTGGTAGATGCACAGGTGAACGAGCCTCTGATAGTGTGGTTGCTGTGATTAGGCCCTATGATGGTGTCCCCTGAATAGATATGTGGACACAGTTGGCAACGGGCTTTGTTGCAAGGATAGGTTCCTGGGTTAGTGGTTCTGTTGCGTGGTGTGTGGTTGCTGGTGAGTATTTGCTTCAGGTTGAGCGGCTGTCTGTAAGCAAGGACTGGCCTGTCTCCCAAGATCTGTGAGAGTGATGGGTCATCCTTCAGGATAGGTTGCAGATCCTTGATGATGCGTTGGAGAGGTTTTAGTTGGGGGCTGAAGGTGATGGCTAGTGGCGTTCGGTTATTTTCTTTGTTGGGCCTGTCCTGTAGTAGGTGACTTCTGGGTACTCTTCTGGCTCTGTCAATCTGTTTCTTCACTTCAACAGGTGGGTATTGTAGTTGTAGGAATGCATGATAGAGATCTTGTAGGTGTTTGTCTCTGTCTGAGGGGTTGGAGCAAATGCGGTTATATCATAGAGCTTGGCTGTAGACAATGGATCGTGTGGTATGATCTGGATGAAAGCTAGAGGCATGTAGGTAGGAATAGCGGTCAGTAGGTTTCCGATATATATATATATATAGGGTGGTGTTTATGTGACCATCGCTTATTAGCACCGTAGTGTCCAGGAAGTGGATCTCTTGTGTGGACTGGTCCAGGCTGAGGTTGATGGTGGGATGGAAATTGTTGAAATCATGGTGGAATTCCTCAAAGGCTTCTTTTCCCTGGGTCCAGATGATGAAAATGTCATCAATGTAGCGCAAGTAGAGTAGGGGCATTAGGAGACGAGAACTGAGGAAGCATTGTTCTAAGTCAGCCATAAAAATGTTGGCATACTGTGGGGCCATGCGGGTACCCATCGCAGTGCCGCTGATTTGAAGGTGGCCCTAATCACATCAGCCACACTATCAGAGGCTCATTCACCTGCGCATCTACCAATGTGATATATGCCATCATGTGCCAGCAATGCCCCTCTGCCATGTACATTGGTCAAACTGGACAGTCTCTACGTAAAAGAATGAATGGACACAAATCAGACGTCAAGAATTATAACATTCAAAAATCAGTCGGAGAACACTTCAATCTCTCCGGTCACTCAATTACAGACCTGAGGGTGGCTATCCTTCAACAAAAAAGCTTCAAAAACAGACTCCAATGAGAGACTGCTGAATTGGAATTAATTTGCAAACTGGATACAATTAATTTAGGCTTGACTAGAGACTGGGAATGGATGAGTATTACACGAAGTAAAACTATTTCCCCATGTTATTTCTCCCCCCCACCCCACCCCCTACTGTTCCTCAGATATTCTTGTTAACTGCTGGAAATAGCCTACCTTGCTTGTCACCATGAAAGGTTTTCCTCCTTCCCCCCCTCCCCCCGCTGCTGGTGATGGTTTTTCTTAAGTGATCACTCTCCTTACAGTGTGTATGATAAACCCATTGTTTCATGTTCTCTGTGTGTGTATATCAATCTCCCTCTGTATTTCCACCAAATGCATCCGATGAAGTGAGCTGTAGCTCACGAAAGCTTATGCTCTAATAAATTTGTTAGTCTCTAAGGTGCCACAAGTACTGCTTTTCTTTTTGCGAATACAGACTAACACGGCTGCTACTCTGAAACCTAGAAATTGTTTGCAGATTTTTTCTAGCCATCAGGAAGTTGACAGTTCACTTAGGCTATCAAGTCTTAAAGAGAGAATATTAATATACCTTAATGGTTACCTAGAACACTACATGTGCAGAACTGAAGAGCATGTGTTCTTAAACTAACACTTTAAGAAAGGGTTATAGTGAAATAATTATGGATATTTATCAAGCAGCTCTCAAAAGCCATTGATCTATGTTTTTAGCTTTCACCTGTAGTCCCCTCCAGGGAATTTGCTAGCTTATAATCACCCCTTAGATAAACCGTTGAAAGAAAAATACAATAGACTCTACTTATAATGTATTCAGAGGGGAAATGCAGCCTTGTGCAGGTGGCCTGCACAAGGCATCTGCACCACTTAAGTCAAATTGAAATCTCTTTTGGGGACTTAACTGATGAATGGGATGAATTCCAATCCAATGACTGTCCCAGAGTGTGCCAATGCATTGCGAAGAGCCATCTTTATAGAGATAGGACCAAATCATTGAGTTGGACCCTGTCTTCCAACTGAACACCATAGATGCAATCATTGTTAGGGGGTGTGAGAGTACTGTGTTCCTCTTAGACACCCAATTATTTTTCTGAACATCGGTATCCCCATCATTACAGCAGCAGGACAAAGAAATTGTGCAGTAAAGTTGTTTTTTGAGATGTGTCCCCCTATGGGTGTGCCACTATAGGTATGCTTGCATCCCTGCCAGTACTGGCTCCAATGGCGCTATCACACTGGGCCCACACCCATTACAACTACGTATATATTTTTTTAAGTGTACACATCGCGACTTGCAATACATTTCAATAGAGAACGTGTGTATGTATTAAGAATTTGGTGCTACGTTTTCAAAAACAAACTATATGAAATGTGTGTATATATATTAAGTGCCACATAATCATGTTGTCATGCTGTTGTAGTTTACATTTTATTTCTGGTAAGACGCATGGCATCACACTATCAGCGGCATATGCGTACATGCACGCACTGCAGTCTTCAGTGATGTGGGTGACTTGCAGAGCAGGAGGCTATAAACACAGGAGAACAAATGAACAAGTCCAAGTGATAAAGAAAATAATGATGAAAAAACATTTAAGTGGCACTCAAAAGCAGAGGCATAAAGCAGAAGTTGAAGATCAGAATGCAAAACTGCGTCACATAAGCAGTTACTTCATTAATAACAGTACAGAGACTCCCGATGAGGATACTAATAATGATGATGAGGGTGTAATTGATGATACTAGTATTGCGGCAGGTCCAGCCTACATTGTCGCTTTTTGAAAATGGGACTTAGGTTCCTAAATTACTTAGGTGCTTTTGAAAATGGTTCCCTTATGGTGCCTTTAAAAGCAGAAAAACATTTTTTACTTTTTTTGTTGGGTTTCGGAATTGAAATCTCATCTATGTAGCTGAAAAAAAAATCCACACCACTGAAAGTGTAGGGTCCACTCCTGAGAATTGCATGTGCCACTTCCAGGAATGAAAGGACTGTGTGTGTCATGTGCTGAGGCAAAACAGCAAGATACTCACCAATTGGATGACCCCAAGTACACATGGCAAGCACTAGCTTTCCACATTTTTTTCAGGGGTGAGAAAGGAAGAGGAGAGGGAAGGATCTGAATTTCAACAAAGATGTCTCATCATGTATTTACTTCCCATGAATTCTCTATGCTCTTACTCACGAGCCACGGTCAAGGGTGCATGTAAGGTCTTCAACATCCTTAATAGTAAGCCCTGACAGAGGACTTGGCGTATTGCACAATCACAACGTTCTTGCTTCATTAGTTTCCCTTTTTCAGGAGATAACAAAATAATGTAACATAATTGATAACTCTGGCAATTATTCCACTTCCCCTATCCCGGCGTCACCGACAGACACACAATGAGAACTGCTGCTTTATATCACTATACTACTCACTGGCGGCCCCACAGCCCAGCGAGGGTGATAGGTACAGAGCTGCACAGAAGGGAGTGACAGTATGTAATGGAGGTGGCTAAAGTGCAAATGAAGTGTTTGTGTAGGATCTGCTCAATGCTGGGTGTCACTTTAAACATAAACACCAACTTTCACTCAAGGCTTCCAAAGCATTTTTAAGACATTGATTTATTCAGCCTCATATCAGCCCTATGAGATAGATAAGCATCATTAGCCCGACTTTATAGATGAGGAGACAGAGGTTCAGGGAAGATAAATGACTTGCCAGAGTCACATAGTGTGTCAGTCAGAAATCCAGTAATCCCCATAACTATAATGGCCAATGCTGGGAGAATGCAATCACTATTATGTGCTTGTTGAAAGGTATTGTAGTTTTTGCATCAGTGTATATCCGTCCTCACCTCTCAGTGACCCCAGAGGAATTCTGCTTCTGTCCACAGCCCCTCTGATATTATACCTCTGGCCCTCTGCCTCCATAATACAAATCTTGCTCTCAAAATCATAATGTATGGACACATTGAAATTAATGTTTTCTAGCAATGACATTTTAATCCTCTTTCTCTAATTATGGGATGCATCCTGGCAGTACCCTGACCTCAGTTTGGTATTTTGGTTACAGATTAAATTTGTCTGAGCTCATTTGTACCCTAGATGGGGTGTGAGTCCAGCTGCTCGTGGAACATGAGGATTTTTTACTAGCTTCACATCTCTAGTTTTGGGAGCAGGGAGAATTACTTGGGACAAGGCATTGAAATGATCGCTTGAGTAAATGAGCCCAGAGAAAGTTGTACTAATGTACTTCAAAGGCCTGCTTGATCCAGGGCTCAGTGTCTTGTCAAGACTCTATTCAACAGGACATCAGGTGCACAAAAACAAACAACTGTGTTATATTATTTGTTAAGCATCTGACTGGAGGGGAAATAAAGAGATATTCACTAGAAAGAGCATATAAAGAGTAGATAGCGCTACTAGCTACTACATCATATGAGAAAGCAACTTCTTCCCTTTTCCCCTAACTTCTATCCTTACCCCCTCCTTCTTTCACCCTACTTTCTGCTTACTTCTCAGCTGATTTCCTCCCGAATAGAAACTTTTTGGAGGCTTATTTCCTTTCACTTGTTTCAGATGTGACATAGCAACAGTACTAACTCAATCAAAGCAAATGTTGGATGGAATTTTACTATTATGTCTGAATTTCTTTTTTATTATGTTAAGGTCATAGTTATAGATGGGCCCAAACCAATATCCCTCTAAGATGAACACTCCCATGGTTTGGAGACGTTTGGATCACGATTCATACACCACTGTCTCAGCTGACACGTCTCTCTATAACTCACTGAACTGAAACCCAGGATCCAAACTTTGTGAAAGTCCAAGTGTAGATTCTGATCCAAATTGTGTAGTTGAGGCCAGTCTCCAGTTGCATTGGAACACAGAAATGTGCAAAGACAAACTTTGTTGCAGCATGAAATAGCTTTGTTCCAACTTCCTGTATGAGAAGAACAAAAATGAAGTAATTAAGAGAGAGGACTGGTAAAGCCATTAGCTGCCTTGCTCATTAACAGTAGAGATGGACTGCTTGCCACAGGGATCAAAGTGAACAGCTATGATACATTTCAGAGTAGTAGCCGTGTTAGTCTGTATCCGCAGAAAAAAAAGGAGTACTTGTGGCACCTTAGAGACTAACAGATGTATTTGAGCATAAGCTTTCGTGAGCTACTGCTCACTTCATCAGATGCATTCAGTCGAAAATACAGTGGGGAGATATATATACACATAGAACATGAAACAATGGATGTTACCATACACACTGTAACAAGAGTGATCAAATAAGGTGAGCTATTACCAGCAGGACAGCGGAAGGGAGGGGAAACCTTTCGTAGTGATAATCAAGGTGGGCCATTTCCAGCAGTTGACAAGAACGTCTAAGGAACAGTGGCAGGTTGTGTGTGGGGGGGGAGAATAAACATGGGGAAATAGTTTTACTTTGTGTAATGACCCATCCACTCCCAGTCTTTATTCAAGCCTAACTTAATTGTATCCAGTTTGCAAATTAATTCCAATTCAGCAGTCTCTCCTTGGAGTTTGTTTCTGAAGTTTTTTTGTTGAAGAATTGCCACTTTTAGGTCTGTAATCGAGTGACCAAAGAGATTGAAGTTTTCTCTGACTGGTTTTTGAATGTTATAATTCTTGACGTCTGATTTGTGTCCATTTATTCTTTTACATAGAGACTGTCCAGTTTGGCCAATGTACATGGCAGAGGGGCATTGCTGGCACATGATGGCATATATCACATTGGTACTCTTCACTATTTCACATTTGGGGACAATGTATACCTTCAAATCAGCGGCACTGCTATGGGTACCCACAGGACCCAACAGTATGCCAACATTTTTATGGCTGACTTAGAACAACACTTCCTCAGCTCTCGTCTTCTAATGCCCTTACTCTACTTGAGCTACATTGATCACATCTTCATCATCTGGACCCATGGAAAAGAAGCCCTTGAGGAATTCCACCATGATTTCAACAATTTCCATCCCACCATCAACCTCAGCCTGGACCAGTCCACACAAGAGATCCACTTCCTGGACACTACGGTGCTAATAAGCGATGGTCACGTAAACACCACCCTATACCGGAAACCTACTGACTGCTATGCCTACCTACATGCCTCCAGCTTTCATCCAGACCACACCATACGATCCATTGTCTACACCCAAGCTCTACGATACAACCACATTTGCTCCAACCCCTCAGACAGAGACAAACACCTACAAGATCTCTATCAAGCATTCTTACAACTACAATACCCACCTGTTGAAGTGAAGAAACAGATTGACAGAGCCAGAAGAGTACCCAGAAGTTACCCAGGACAGGCCCAACAAAGAAAATAACAGAACGCCACTAGCCATCACCTTCAGCCCCCAACTAAAACCTCTCCAACGCATCATCAAGGATCTACAACCTATCCTGAAGGACGAGCCATCACTCTCACAGATCTTGGGAGACAGGCCAGTCCTTGCTTACAGACAGCCCCCCCAACCTGAAGCAAATACTCTCCAGCAACCACACACCACACAACAGAACCACTAACCCAGGAACCTATCCTTGCAACAAAGCCCATTGCCAACTGTGTCCACATATCTATTCAGGGGACACCATCATAGGGCCTAATCACATCAGCCACACTATCAGATGCTAGTTCACCTGCGCATCTACCAATGTGATATATGCCATCATGTGCCAGCAATGCCCCTCTGTCATGTACATTGGCCAAACTGGACAGTCTCTATGTAAAAGAATAAATGGACACAAATCAGAGGTCAAGAATTATAACATTCAAAAACCAGTTGGAGAACACTTCAATCTCTTTGGTCACTCAATTACAGACCTAAAAGTGGCAATTCTTCAACAACAAAAACTTCAGAAACAGACTCCAAGGAGAGACTGCTGAATTGGAATTAATTTGCAAACTGAATACAATTAAGTTAGGCTTGAATAAAGACTGGGAGTGGATGGGTCATTACACAAAGTAAAACTATTTCCCCATGTTTATTTCACACACACATACACACAACCCTCACACAACTGTTCCTCAGATGTTCCTGTCAACTGCTGGAAATGGCCCACCTTGATTATCACTACAAAAGGTTCCCCCCGGCCCCCTTTCCTACTGGTAATAGCTCACCTTACTTGATCACTCTCATTACAATTGTTTCAGGTTCTCTGTGTATATAAATCTCCCCACTGTATTTTCCACTGAATGCATCCAATGAAGTGAGCTGTAGCTCACGAAAGCTTATGCTCAAATACATTTGTTAGTCTCTAAGGTGCCACAAGTACTCCTTTTCTTTTTGCTATGATACAGGATTTTTTTTCCTGGTCCCAATCCATTTCTGAAGAATTTAAGATTTCACTTCTTTAAAAAAAAAAAAAAAGAGAGTTTTCTGCCTCCTAAATGTGTCCTAGTGCCCTAGAATTCTGGATCTGAGATTTCAGGTGACCAGACTGAAACCATTGCTCTATGGGGAGCTGCATACTGCCCCTGTTCATCTCAACAGACTGCTGAAGCATAGTGATGACTATTTAAATGTAAAGAGTTTAGACAACTTCCTAGCTGATCATTTTAGCTGAACTATCCAGCTGTTTTGGGATTTGAGCAGAAAAAGAGCTTGAGTAGAGTACCATCACTTTCCCTCAAATTTGACCCCTGGGTAGGAGATACAAACATAGCCCCCCTCCCTACGTGGAAAATCACAGATCGTTCAGAAAGGAAAAGAGGCACAACTATTGTCAATCTGACACTGTGTGAAATGGAGAAACTGTGGAACAGCCAGCCCTGAAAAAGTCAAACCGCCAACCGGTAGTAGCCCAGACTTGACATGAGAACTCTTCAGAGTTGATACAGCTGCACTGCTGTCACCATATGCTGTGGTTTCTGTGGTTTCCTTGCAACCCTTACAACACCAACATACCAACTCCATATCACGTATGTAGTAGGGCTGTCGATTAATCGCAGTTAACTCACACAATTAACTCAAAAAATAAATCACACTGTTAAATAGAATACCAATTGAAATGTATTAAATATTTGTGAATGTTCTTCTACATTTTCATATATATTGATTTCAATTACAACACAGAATACAAAGTGTACAGTGCTCATTTTATATTATTATTCTTGTTTACAAGTATTTGCACTGTAAAAATGATAAACAAAAGAAACAGTATTTTTCAATCACCTCATACAAGTACTAGAGTGCAGTATCTTTATCATGAAAATAACGAGGAGTCTGATGGCCCCTTCAAGGCTAACAGATTTATTTGGGCATAAGCTTTCGTGAGCTTTCATGGATAAAAAAACAATTCTTCAGTTGCATGAAATTTTCACTCCATGCATCTGAAGAAGTGTTTTTTAACCCATGAAAGCTTATGCCCAAATAAACCTGTTAGTCTTTAAGGTGCCACCGGACTCCTAATTGTTTTTGTGGATACAAACTAACACGGCTACCCCTCTGATACTTGATATCATGAAAGTGTAATTTACAAACATAGATTTTTTGTTACATAACTGCACTCAAAAACAAAACAATGTAAAATGTTAGCGCCTACAAGTCCACTCAGTCCTACTTCTTGTTCAGCCCATCACTAAGACAAACAAGTTTGTTTACATTCACAGGAGATGATGCTGCCTGCTTTTTATTTACAATGTCAACTGAAACTGAGAACAGGTCAAACTGAGAACATGGCACTTTTGTAGCCGGCATTGCAAGGTATTTACGTGCCAGATATGATAAACATTCGTATGCCCCTTCATGATTTGGCCACCATTCCAGATGACATGCTTCCATGTTGATGATGCTCATTAAAAAAATAATGTGTTAATGAAATTTGCATTTGAACTCCTTGGGGGTTAATTATATGTCTCCTGTTCTGTTTTACCTGCATTCTACATATATTTCATGTTATAGGAGTCCCAGTACATGTTCGCTTTAAGAACACTTTCACAGCAGATTTGACAAAATGCAAAGAAGGTCTGTTACGTTCCCCTCTGGTGTTATCTGGACCGGTGGTCCATTGGGCCTCTCTAATCCTTGACTCTGGGAGCCAGTCTTACCCTGCTCTGATGTGAGAACCCCCACTCCTGGGCTGTTCACGCACAGCCTCTGGCATGTAAGCTGCTCCCAGCTACTTGCAAGTGAATGATGCTAGCCAATATCTCCAGTCCCAAAAACAACCGAAGGAACCTCCATCTTGCAGTGTCCAGTTATGCCCACTAGATGCTGCAAGCTTATACAAGTTCATCAATTTAACAAATCAATTGACATGTTCCAGGCTTGTTATCCCAAGGGGAGCCTGACACACTTCAAACCAAACACACTGCTTCAGGTAGAATAAGCAAATAGATTTATTACCTATAAAGATAGATTTTAAGTGATTATAAGTCAAAAAGCACAACAAGTCAGATTTGGTCAAATGAAATAAAAGCAAAATGCATTCTAAGCTGATCTTAATACTTTCAATGCCTTTATAAACTTAGATGCTTCTCACCACAGGCTGGCTGCTCTTCAGCCAGGCTCTCCCCTCTGATCAGCTCTTCAGTTGCTTGGTGGTGGTAGTGTCTGTAGATGTAGGTGGAAGAGAGAGAGCATGGCAAAATGTCTCTTTCTTTTATCATGTCCTTTCTTTCCTTTTGGCTTTGCCCCCCAACCTCCCACCCCCACTCTTCAGAGTCAGGTGTGCATTATCTCATTGCAGTTCCAAACTGACCAAAAGAAGGGACATATGAATCTTTACCACATGTGGCATGTAATATCTTGTGACGCCTGCTACAACGGTGCCACGTGAACGCCTGTTCTCACGTTCAGGTGACATTGTAAACAAAAAGCGGGCAGCATTATCTCCTGCAAATTGTAACCAAACTTGTTCATCTGAGCAATTGGCTGAACAAGAAGTAGGATTGAGTGGACTTGTAGGCTCTAAAGTTTTACATTGTTTTATTTTTGAATGCAGGTTTTTTTACATAATTCTACATTTGTAAGTTCAACTTTCATGATAAAGAGATTGCACTATAGTACTTATATTAGGTGAATTGAAAAATACTATTTCTTTGGTTTTTACAGTGCAAATATTTCTAATCAAAAATAAATATAAAGTAAGCACTATGCATTTTGTATTCTCTGTGGCAATTGAAATAAATACATTTGAAAATGTAGAAAACAGACAAAAAATTTTAAATAAATGGTATTTTATTATTAACAGCATATCAATGATTAATCACAATTCATGTTTTTAATCGCTTGACATCCCCAGTATGTAGGAAGTACAGGTTATATGTGCCTCAGCACACAGCTTTTCATTTCCTTAGCCAGCTGCAGACAGATTATATTTGGGGTTTTTTATGCTACTCTACTGGATAGCTCTATCTTGACAGCATTCATTGTGTAACAATCGGACAAATTTATCTGTGGTGTACCTTCGGTTACTTCAGTGGAATTACATTAGGAACGAATTTAGCCCATGTCATGGTGCATCTACTTTGCAAGATTATGAGTGCAATGCATTGGCCATAGTATGTATACATGACCAATAATTAACTCTACCCATTCCTCATGGCTTTAGCATGTTATAGCCTATTTACTAGACCATATGTACTCTCAGATCTTCTTCTGGCTCATTTATAGACAGATTGTTCCATACCTTTGGAAGCTGTGCAGATACCCACCCCCCAAAAAAAGAAAGAACGGAAGAAAGAAAAAAGAAATCCTAACTATGACCTTCAAAAGTGCCAAAGGTCATCACTCTTCTGCTACCAGGAAAGTATGTGCCAATTGTCAAAGAACTCACCCTAAGCTCATGACAAAACATTAAGCAATTTCCCAGCCAGATATCTCTGCTATGACCACATCTAAACCATAGAATATTAGGAAACATGTAGCACTTTGCATAACGGGCTTTGAAAAAGACCACACTGCAGTCAATAGGCTGCAGAGATGCATCATAAACTTGGTGTGTGTGGCTTACCACCTAGTTTCTGAACTCTCAGTTTATTGAATCAGACGGTGGTATCGTCATAGCACATGCTGTAAAGGCCAATGGGCCACACACACATACCTTTCTTGTGCACATTGCCTAAATCCCACTGATCAATGACTTCCTGCCTGGTTACTGAAATGCTGTGGGAAGAGGCACATAAAATTTTCTACACTCATTTAGCTGTTCTGTCAAAGCTTAAAGAAGTTTTGGCCCAGCTTCAGCTAGAAAACATATGAAATATATCAGCTGAAGCTGAATGGAATAGAAGCTGATGGCCAGTCCGGATATTGCTTCTATTTCTATGAGAAGGTTACTTCTGAAGCCAGTACTAAGGATTCATTTAAAAGCCCAGGCGTTCTAGCATTTGGCAGAACTTACTTTACTATATATTACTTTTATATAGTAAAAGGAGCAAATTCAGGTTACTCCCTCCCCCCCTTTTCTAAAAATACATTTATTATCTACGTTCCTAACAACGTAATCCCTTGGGGATGATAAGAAATAAGAGAATTTCAAAATGTAATGCACTTTCCATTGTTTTTCCTATTTGGCTTCTTTCTCATTCTTTCATTGCTCATACTGATAATAAACTAGTCCTAGAGCTGTGCAGAGGATGAAAGTTCCATTTGCCAAAGAATTTCGAGATCTTAATATTTGGCTTCATTACAAATTGGAATGAAAACCAAAAATTTGCAACTTCTTGGCAAAGGAAAATTCCAAAACAATTTCATTTCAGGTTGATTGAAAGGTTTCATTTTGACAACATTGAAATGCTTTGTTTTTATGTTCAGCTTTTTAAAATTTTGCATTATATTATGATATATAATAAAATACAAACTAAAACAACTGAAACAAAAAGTCATCTCAAAACAAAACCCCACTAAATGTTTCATTCCATACTTGTCGGAAAACTTCCAGTGGGACTTAGGCACTACTTGCTTTTGAAAATCCCAATAGATGCCTCTCTGCACCTTTGGCACCTAAATACCTTTACAATTTATCCCTTACAGTCTAAATAGAGAAGACACACAAAGGGTGAGAGACATTATTATGATCCCTATTTTAAAGTTGGGGAACTAAAGTACAGACAAAACTACTGGCTTGCGTAAAGTCAGAGAGGAAGTCTGTGCTCAAAGGGTGGGTGCAAAAATGCATATGGTATTATCATGAATGAGTGCATAAATTAGGTATTTGTGCCACTGCAATGCCTAGAAAAATATTCCCATACATAATACCTGATTTGCACATGCAGTCACAGTAATTGAATGCAGAAATATAAGTACCAAATCGTGTATGCCTTTTTACTCACATGTCTCAAGCATTCATTTTTTGAAAATGTAATAGAAACTTAAAACCATAGAAATCAGAAATAGTAAAGCTCTCTTTGAAGACCCAGTGCATCTAGCTCATGCAAGGGTTAATAGTTTCTGGCACTTTGTCTAGTCAATTTATAAAAGACCCAAGTTGGTGTGGCTTCTACCACTCTCTTGAGACAGCCTAATAAATCTCACTGTCAAAAAGCTTATTTTGATAGAGTACATTATTTTCATATTCATTACTCCTAGTTCTTCTCCTAGGCATCGCAATTGACAACTCCTGCCATTCTTACTGATTTTTCCTTTCAAATATATAAATTATCATATTCACACCCTGAACCTCCCACCCACTCTTTAGTACTAATTTAGCCAAGCAATACATATTTAGTTATTTAAATGGATCCTTTCAGCTCTCTGGTCATTAGTCATGACTCCCTTTCAATTCGGCAATGTGGTACCCAAGACATTATTCCATAAGATGTAGCATCCGAGCCATACAGTAATATGATTGCATCAGAGACTGCTTCATGATTTTGACTGGTCATGTCATGCTTTTGCATTTACAGCCCAATTTGAGATTTGTCTAATTTGCTTTCCACCATCACCCCTAAGTCTCTTCAGCATCGCTGCTTCGCAGGTTTCTCAACTCCATTCAATATTTGATGCATCTGGAGGAAAATAAGCTTGAATTTTTCTAGAATAAGTCTCATTTTTTTATATTCTCTCTATGGTTTTAATCTCTCCAGGACCCTCTTTGTATTATTTATCCATTCATCTGTTATGATGGATAAGGATGAACTACTCACTGACTGAAAGTGGTGGTTGCCTGATTATGTTCACTATGGCAGAGGACAGTACAAACCAATAATGTATATATTTGAGGCTTCAAAAGGGCCAATTTCACAAAAATGAGGAAAATTATGAGTGAAATAGATTGGAAGGAAAAATGTTAGACAGAAAAATGTGAATGAAAATTGGGAGGTCTTTAAGAAAAAATTAGTGGATGGCCAAAAATTCCACTAGCAAGAAAGAGGACAATGTTGGCTAAAAATCCATTCTGGTTCAGTGGTGAAGTGAAGGCAGCAATTGGAAATAAAAAAAGCTATACATAAAAAATGGAAAAAGGGAGAAATTGATAGCAATTGATATAAATGAGAAGTTATGCCATAGAGAAAATTGGTTAAGGAAGCTAAAGACATGAGGGAACAATCTATGGATGGCAGGGCTAAGGACAACAAGAAGGAACCTTTAAAGTATATTAGGCCTGTTCCTAGATGGAAATGATAGATATAGATAGATAGCAATGCCAAAAAAGGGCAGAAGTGTTCAATAAATATTTCTTTTCTGTATTTGAAAAGGAGCAGAATGATGTACTTGTATCATATGAGGTTAATGAAGTACTTTCCAGTCCATTAGTAACTGAAGAAGATGTTATACAACATCTGCTAAGAATAAACATTTCAAAATCAGCAGGCTCAGATAACTTGCACCCAAAATGCTAAAATAATTGTCTGAGGAAATCTCTGGTCAGCTCATAAATCTTGAAATAGTGGGGAAATTCAAGAATACTGGAAAAGTACGAATATTCTAAAAGGCCAAGTAGCATGAGACAGGCAACTATAGGTTGGTTTGCCTAACATCAATCCTGCACAAGATAATTGAAAAGAGTATATGGGATTCAACTGATAAAGAATTAAAGAAAAGGAACATAATTAATGGCAGTTAACATGGTGTGACTGAAAATAGGAGGTCAAACAAACCTAATTTTATTCTTCGAAGAAATTAAAAGTGTGGTTGATAAAGTTAAGTGCATAGATATAATATTCTTAGACTTTTGGAAGACGTTTGACTTAATAGTACATGATATTCTGATTTAAAATAGTTCTATGCCGTATCAATAGAGTATATGTTAAATGGCTTAAGAATTGGCTCAAAAAAGTAGCTGTCAATGAAGAATCACCATTGAAAGGAGGTTGTTTCCAATGGGATTCAGCAGAGGTCAGTACTAGGCCTGAGACTATTCAACATTTTCATCAGTGATCTGGACATAAATATAAAATCACTGCAGATAAAATTTTTGTGAATGACACACAGACTGGTGAAGTGGTAAGAATGATAAAGCCAGGACAGTCATTCAGAGTGTTCTAGATCAACTGGTAACCTGGGCCAATTCAAGCAAAATGAGTTTTACCACAGTCAAATGTAAAGTGACGCATCTAGGGCAAAGGAGTGCAGGCCATACCCACAGAACAGGGAACTGTGAGCTTGAAAGCCATGACTCTGAAAAGGATTTAGGGGCCACAGCAGACAAGCAACTGAACATGAAAATCCAGTGCCAGGCTGTGACAAAAAGGGCTAATGCAATCCTTAGTTGTATAAAACAGGGGAATAGGGTAATTTCACCTCTTTCTATGGCATTGATAGACCAACACAGGACTACTGTGTATAGTCCTGGTGTCCACAATTTAAAGTGGATGTTGAAAAGTTGGAGAGGATACAGAAAAGAAAAGATACAGAAATGATTTGAGGGCTAGAGAAAATGCCTTACAGTGAGAGACTTAAAGAGCTCAATCTGTTCATCTTATCAAAAAAAAGAGACTGAATGCCTTCATGGGGAGAAAATACTGAGTACTAAAGGAGTCTTCAATCTAGAGGAGAAAGGCATAACAAGAACAAATGGGCTGGAAGATGCAACTAGAAAATTCAAACTGGGCTCAAATTTCCTATCAGTGAGGATGATTCACCATTGGAACAAACAAGAAAAGTGATGGATTCTCCATCTCTTGATGTCTTCAAATCAAGACTGGATGCCTTTCTGGAGGATACGCTTTATCCAAACACAAGTCATGCTTCGGTCAAACACAGGTTATTTAATTCAGTAGATGGATGGGTGAAATGTAATGGTCTGTGATGAGCTGGTGGTATGTTCTGGCCTTAAACTCTGAATCTATGAAAGAATGCAACTGTGTATGAATCAGTGTATTATGAAATACTTGCTTTGTTCCTGCTTTGTTTTGCTTGGTGAATTGGATGGATTTGTGATTTTGAGGCATTCATTTCCCTCCTATTCCCTCTTTTTCATGGTCCTTTGCTCTTCAACCCCTGGACAGTAGGCTAAACACCCATATTCCTTAGCTTTTTTTCAAGATTTCCCAGCATCCTTTTTAGTTCACCTCAAATGAAATGTTTTAGTTTATAAAAGCAGCATTTATCAAGTGATTTGTTCAGGACTGCTTGTCAGTGCCAGGTTGTGATTTATCAGTGGAGTTCAGCGAATGTGCCACAAATGTGGGCTTTTCCAGGTACCAGTCACACAGACAAAAGCCTGCATATGTGGGAGAAAAGCTTATGGAACCCTGTGTGGCATATGAGCCTAACTCTGGAGAAGCCCAGCAGAGACTGGTGGTTTATTTGGATCCCACTGGGGGGGAGCTGAGCCCAACTATCCTAGAGAATATGCATAAAAATATTTTGAACTTCCGCACAACCTCAGATACAGCAGTTTATTTTGTGGGTGGAGCTTGGAAGAGTATAACAGTACCTTTTTTTCACCTCCAATCTAGCAACATGGCACATTGCACTTATATCAGCTTTTTCATACAGCTTAGTTTAATGTTAACGGTGGTGGTCTTTGGAGTGAGGAAGTCACCATTTGAAGATAAGGCCTTGTCTACATGACAAAGTCAAACCAGTTTAACTTAAACCTGTTTCTAAACAGAGTTGCTTTAACGGATGTAAACCCCTGTGTGAACACATATTTTGGTTTAAGGGCAGCTTATTTGGGGTTAATGCATTCCTAATAGACATAAGCTAAATTAAAAGAAGCCCAATTTAAACCACAAAAAGAGGATCCATACACAGATTTATTCTGGTTTAACTGAAACAGTTTAAAATCACACTTTAAGTTAAACCAATGTAACTCTCTCATGTAGATCACCCCAAAGTGTTTTTAGTTACACAAACACCAATGAGCCTTTCAAACTCACTTTTTGTTTGTCATTTGCATTCTTTCATTCATGGCCATTTTGATGTGTGTGATAATTTAGCAACAATGGCAACAAAAATCGCCTCCTCGGGCTGAGTTGGTGGTTGGCCAATTTTCAGGCCAGAGCCAATTTCAGTGCTACTGCAAGTCCCTGAAATACAGTTAGAATGGAAAAAATGTGGAGCCAACCTGAAACTATAGCTGTGTGAATGGCGCCACTCTAATTAAGTTATGAAAAACTGTCCCTCTGGAGAGGCATCTTCTGCATCTCACAAGGAAAAAAGTGGAGAACATGTGAATTTGGCTGCAAGCATCAACTGTTGACAACCTGACTTACAAAGCATCTGTATCCATGCCCTTTGGAAAGAATAATAAGTGGTCCTCATGGGAACCACATATTTGTTTAACTCTTTGTTTCTTCCTCAACCAGCCAAGGAGAAAATGTTTCATATTATTCTGAATACCATCTCAGATTCTGGCAGGATTACTCGTCAATATTATTGTAACCTCTTCAGTTACAGTACTTCAGAAATAAAGCGGTGAGACTGGCTTTAAAATGCAAAAATTCAGGCAATACAATCACGCTATTAAAGGGCCCTCATTAGTCCCTGCTGTCGTGTATTTGGTTGTTGTGGTAATAGCACCTTGTTGTTGCTATGGAAACTGAGTTAGATTATTAGGGGATAGCCCAGCCAGTTTTGGCTGGTTTGGTTAGTTCAGTGTGTGAAAATAAATGGCTGCTTTCATGGCTCACAGCTCTCTGTGTCTCAAGTGATTTCTTCCTAAAACTGCTGCCCCCAAGGATACAACAAAGTGTCAACGTGGATGGGATCCCTGTGCTGCCCCAGCAACAGAAGGAAGTAGAAGTCAAGGTACCAAAAAAAAAAAAAAAAAAAGAAAGAAAAAAAAACCTACCAAAAACTTTTAGCTGTTGGAAGGGGGTGAGAACTGATTTGTTGGCACTGACTGTGAAACCTGAAACTAAAACCATGGCTACACTTACAGGGCCACTGGAACCTTTTGAGGAGAATGTAGTGCAATGGCATGTGTATACTGAGTGTTTTGAGCTTTTTGTTATTGCAAATGACATAACAGAAGAGAAGAAGGTGCCAATATTCTTAACTGTTGTGGAGGCTAAAACCTACTTCCTGCTACGCAGCTTACTATGCCGTTAAGCCTGAGACCAAATCTCAGTGACATTGTGGAAATCCTGGGGTCCCACTTTTCCCCAAAACCACTGGTAATTGCTGAAAGATATAGGTTCCACAAAAGAGACCAAAAAGAAGATGAAACAGTTGTACAATTTGTAGCAACTTTAAAAAGGCAAGCAGAACACTATGAATTTAAGGAGATGTTAAATGATGCCCTGTGTGACAGGTTAGTGTGTGGCCTGCACAGTGAAGCTATACGGAAGCGCCTATTGACAGAGGCTCAGCTTACCTTACGGAATGCTGTTGATATTGCAGTCTCCATGGAACTGGCTACAAAGGAGGCGCAATACATAGGTGCATCCCTTAGGGTGCATCAAGTGTCACAAGAACCTATCCACAAAACTGTGCAGAGTCAGGAATGTTACCGCTGTGGTAAGCCAGGTCACCAGGCATCAGAATGCTGGTGTGTTGACACTGTGGCAAGAAGGGACACATTGAGTGTGCCTGTAAACAAAAGAAAAAGAGGTCTGTGGTTTGGCCAACCAAAAAGGGGAGCCTGCATACCCTAGAGCAGACCCAGGATGACCAAGGTGACACCTCATCGCAAGAAGACGTGCCACTCGACGTTTTGTCTTTGGCAGTGGGCTCACATGAATACTGGGTAATCCCACTGTTGTATGGCAAACCTATATGCATGGAACTGGACACCGGTGCAGCCGTCTTGCTCGCCTCCAAGACTGTGTATAAAGAAAAGTTACAGCTTAAGGCAACAAAAATTGTTCTGAAGACATATACGGGAGAAGCTGTATCCATGTTGGGCCCTATTGATGTTAAGGTGGAGCCCAATGGACAGGCTGCTAAATTGCCACTGTTTGTGGTGAGAGGTAATTACCCAGCCTTAATGGGAAGGTCTTGACTTGGGAAGATTCAGCTGAACTGGGAGAAGTGCACCAAATGACTAAAGAAGAAACCAGTCTGACCACTAAACTAAGGAAACATGCTGCTGTTTTTGGAAAGGATCTGGGAAGTATGAAGGGAATCACTGTGACATTGAACATTAAACCTGACAGTCAACCAAAATATCTGAAAGCTCGAACTGTGCCATATGCCATCAGGCTGAAAGTTGAAGCGGACCTGGAGCGCCTGGTCACCAGTGGAGTCCTAATACCAGTTACCCATAGTCCATGGGCCACTCCTATCATTCCAATAGTGAAGAAAGATGGCTTTCTCTGGATTTGTGGTGATTTTAAAGTCACTGTCAACCCGGTGTTGTGTGCAGAGCAATGCCCGCTTCCCCGCATTGATGACCTCTTTGCGGGCCTGGCTGGGGGACAAAAGTTCAGTAAGATTGATCTGAGTCAAGCGTATTTACAGATGCACATCGATGAAAAGTCCCAAGAGCTGTTGACTATTGTGACTCATAAGGGGCTTTATTGATACTGTCGCCTACCCTTCGGAATAATGTCTGCTCCCACCCTGTTCCAGAGGGGTATGGACCAGATCTTGTGTGGCTGGCCAGGAGTTCAGTGCTATCTGGATGACATCCTGGAAGGAATGAAGAGGATCACTTAAAGAATTTAGAGGCTACCCTACAAAGCCTGGAAGAGTATGGCCTATGAGTCTGCAAAGACAAGTGTGAATTCTTCCAGCCCTCTGTTGAATATTTGGGACACATCATTGATGCTGTGGGTCTTCATAAGGCCCCTGTGAAAGTTAAGGCTATTGTGGAGGCTCCCTCACCTCAAAATGTTAGCCAGCTGCACTCGTTTCTAGGACTATTGAACTATTATGGAAAGTTCATCTCACAGTTAGCCACACTGCTAAAACTACTTCATGAACTCCTTGGGCAAGACCTGGAAGTGGACTGAAGCCTGTAATGTTGCATTTAACAAAGCTAAGGATGGATTGCTAAATTCTGAAGTTCTAACACACTTTGATCCATCCTTACCCCTACAATTGGCCTGTGATGCCTCCCCTTATGGAGTGGGAGCAGTCATGTCACACATTATGCCTTAGGGAGAAGAGAGACCTATTGCTTTTGCTTAACACACTCTAAGCAAAGCAGAAACTAACTTTGCCCAAATTGACTGTGAGGCATTGGGAATCGTTTTTGGAATTCAGAAGTTTCATCAGTACCTGTTTGGGCAGAAGTTTACTCTTCTTACAGACCATTGACCTCTGATGTCAATTTTTGGATCCTACACCGGCATTCCCCCATTAGCTGCTAGTCGTATGCAATATTGGGCATTGTTACTTTCAGCACACACATATGAAATCAAATATCAGAAATCCACTCTGCACGGCAATGCAGATGGTCTCTCAAGGTTGCCTTTACCAGTCAAACATCAAGATACTGCCCAAAAGGAAATCTTCTACTTTGAACACGTAGAGAATACACTCATCACTGCTACTTAGATAAAGAAGGCAACTTGCGTTGATCCAGTATTGTCCCAAGTTATGGACCTGGTGATGCATCGAAAATCTCGATGAACCTCTCCAGTCTCACCCGACCTTGATACCTACATGTCCAGGAGGATGGCATTATTGATCCAATTTGGTTGTTTGTTGTGGGGGAGACGTGTCATTATCCCACCACCACTGAGATCACAGATGTTAGAACAGTTACATTGTGGTCACTGTGGAATAGTGCACATGAAGGAAATTGCATGAAGCATTTTTGGTGGCCTGAATTGGACAGTGCTATTGCAGAGAAGGCAAGAGCTTGTATGTCATGCCAGTCCTCAGGACACATCTTCAATTGAGTTTTCTGACTTCACCTCTTCCGGTGAGACACCAAATCAAGAATCATCTGCTCCTGACTGTTCTCCTCCATTACTACCGGTGGCTGAGATACCCCCTTGCCTGGAACAAGCTGATATCACCTCCTCACCCGTTAGTGCTATGAACCCTGAGCCTGTTGTCAGGCCTGCGCCCAAGGTATTTTCAGATGCAACAACACCAGAAGTTTGCCATAATCCACTTAGAGACAGAAGACCTCCTCAATGGCTGGATCTTTAGCTAGGACAAACCCACGGTTATGGGGCAAAATAATCCCTGGGGTTTAGCCGGGAATGGAGGCAGTCTACCCTCCTTCTCTAGTTTAGTGTTTGTTTTACTTAGGGAATGTTCTTATTAAGGGGGGGGGAGGAATAGTTGTGTATTTGGTTGTCGTGGTAATAACACCTTGTTGTTGCTATGGCAACTGAGTTAGATTATTAGGGGATAGCCCAGCCAGTTTTGGCTAGTTAGGATAGTTCAGTGTGTGAAAATAAATGGCTGCTTTCATGGCTCACAGCTCTCCGTGTCTCAAGTGATTTCTTCCTAAAACTGCTGTATACAACACCTGGCTGACTTTTAAAAAATGTGTTTCTGTTCAATTCTTCCACAAGCTGCCTTTACAGGGATCTTCTTAGGTCTATCAGATCACAAGGTCTGACTGTGTGACTCACATTTCTTTAGCTGCTCTCTCACGGTCGCAAGACATTCTTGTGTTTTACACATAGCCACAATTGCTAGGAGGAGGAGACATAAAACACACCAGTGGCCTTTTAAGAGTGGCATGTTTTTATTTGTTTTATTCTTTTTAACCTCAGCAATATTATAATAAGAGGGTTGGTCTTATTAAAAGTGTCACTCATCAATTTAAACTGTGTTGGCTAGGTTTTGGCAAGGGCTGGGTAATATTGTGACCAGCAAGATGAGGTTTGTAGTTACATAAACTAAGCTAAGCTAAGGGTAATCAGATAGGAATAAGGCCATAAGCTTATTGTCACAGGGATGCAGGCAATATTTTCCCTTGCATACAGCATAACACTGCTAGCTGGGTGTGCTTCATCTTCCCTTCAGTAATTGGCTAGTCCAAGAGACAGGACACCATGTGTGATGGACCAGTAGATTGATCCCTATCCTGTGTTCAAGTCTATATTAACAAAAGCACCTGCAAAGAAACCCTCATCAGAATGCTTGAAACTAGGTGAAGAGCAAACCACCCTCTGCCCTAATGAAACAAATACTCATCCACAGCCGAATAGTCAGATCTACTTGTTATCTTCAGAGCTTGGAACTGTTGTCCACCAGCTGGATTAACTACCTGCCCACGGGTGAGATTGGGTCAGACATTGTCTCATCATCATCCAGCGCCTTTGCTATAGCAAAAGAAAACTAGATACCTTATCAAAAGAAGAGCTAATAGATCAGCAAGAAGGAAAAAGATGACTGGGCTGTTAATTATCTCATAAGCGGCCTCGTCTCATCACCTACATTCAGCCCCCTAAAGGAGAAGAGGTGCTGCAGATGGCTCAAAAGGCACATGCACGCAGATGTAACGCATCTATGGTTGCCATACACAGCTTCCACAATTGCCAGCTAAACAATGGACTTCCAGAATGGGGAATCAAATTCCAGTCCTCCTGTTCCATTCATCACTTAACCACAGGAGTATCACTATTAGTGTCAATCAAGAAGAATTGTGTCTTTGTGGGCCAGCCATTGGAGTGTGATGGAAAAATAAACACATGAGCAGGTCTAACTCTCTGTATCAGAGGGCAGAAGTGCACATGCACAAAAGACAATATATACCAAGAGCTGTTTGATTTTACATTTGCCACCCAACAGCAGGGAACTCGCCACTGTTCTTGCAACAGAGAGAGCAGCCTATAAATCTCTCTCCTTTTTGTTAGCACTTGAGCCACAACTCTCACTTCCTCTCTATGACTCATTAGCTGATTCACCAGCACTTCCCCTGGAGTTCAGTGAAAGACTCACTTCGGGACAGGTATCCCAATACCGAGCACCCAATATTCAGCATCTGCATGTTACACCACCTATCAGTTCTTATTATTTCTTTAGCAGGAGTAGGCCTTTTGCTTTAGCGGTTTGTTGAGAGGAGGCAGGGGGAGTCACAGAGGGACCCTTCTGTGTTTCCCAGTATAATTTTATCACTGCTTTTCCCAGCGTGTCAACCAATGCTGACATGTTGTTGTTCTTCAGTACATGCTACTTAGTTGACCAGTAAGCTAACAACACTGGACACAGCAGCTGGGGTGTTAACAACAAAAACAGCAGCAGAGACTACTGACGCAAGTGGAGCTTCCTAACTCAGCTTTATTAAATGTTTCGGGAGCTGGGAGCTGGAACCAGAACAGAAGCAAACATTCCCTGTTCTAATGCTCTCGATGTCTGAGAATGAGCTGTGTTTCACTTGGCATAGCCTTTCATTGTGGGGTCAATTGAGGCAGTTTCAATGAGACATGGAACACACATGCACAGATGACAGGTTTCAGAGTAGCAGCCGTGTTAGTCTGTATTCGCAAAAAGAAAAGGAGTACCCGTGGCACCTTATAGACTAACAAATTTATTAGAGCATAAGCTTTCGTGAGCTACAGCTCACTTCATCGGATGCATTTGGTGGAAAAAGCAGAGGAGAGATGTGTGACTCATGATGAGAACAAGTGTCTAAGGTACCTTGGGCTGGAGGTGAAATAAAACCTTTAGCCAGACAAAATATATAATGTCATTTTATGGGCAACAGTCACATGCACATTCAGTATGGCATTCTGCCCCCTCTAGTGGTGGCTGGGTGGTTGATGAGCCTGCAACCACCTCAACTAACAAAGACTGGTCTTTTAGCTCAGGCAGGAGAGGCTCATACTTGAAGATGTGGATGTTTGAAGTTCAATCTCTGCTGTTGACCACCCACCCAGCAACAGTACAACCGTCACATCAAAGCCCACTGCTGGTGAGTCACCAAAGAACCAAAGCGCTGAATCGGACTCCTCCTGAACTTTGGACATTGAAACTTTGGAATCAGAGCATGCATTTGGATATGGATCTCATAGCTAACTGCAATGGTTGAAAAAAGCTCATACCTGAAACTTCCCAGAACTCTGGGACAAAGTGTAAATCTGGATACAATTTTTGTGGCTCCTGGTTCACTTTTAGTGGTTGCCAATCAGACAATCTGTTCATAAAAAGAAAGAAAACATACAGTTGCCCCTTCTTCTGACACCATACTACCGCTCTATTGACCAGCAGGAGATGTTCAGTGCCCTGCAAATTAGTTTCCTAGTGGAAGAGAAATGATTGGGGCAGAGTCTGGATATACTCTCAGTGTAACTTACTTTATTTTCACACGTACACTATTCCTGAAATGAGATAGTCAAACTACATGCAGCGCCTTTCTACCAGGAATCTGTCCAATTCTCCAGGGGCAACTCTGCCTGAAGAATTGATGCTAATCAGAGCCCAAGGCAGAAAGTAAACTCTCTTGCCTCTCACACGGCTTCCTCGCTCTTCCAAAGCTGACTCTACATGCAACTTTGCATGAGCTGAAAATTAACAACACAGTATATCTCCACAAGAGACAAAATTTGCTCACACACCAAGGATCAGGATTTAAAAGACTATGGACTTGTCCATACTACACAGTAGTGTGCACAGCTGTAACTCCTCCATGTGGCCACTGCAGGTGCAAATTAAAAGGGTCCTCATTTCCATTAACATAATCCTCTCCAAACAGGGTTTGATGCACTTTGGGGTGCTCTGCTATTGACACCCCTCTAGTCTGAACTGAGAGGCAGTGTAGACATAGCCTGTATAACAGCCCCACCTGATGACATTATAATACTCATGATAAGCCAGATTTCCAGGCAGACCTCAATGTGTCCTGTGCTTTTGTGAACGCAATTTTGTGCTCATAGATTCTTGCATCAGTATTGCACCACAGTGATTACGGGAATAAATATTAGATGTTTAGTTCTGTGATTTGTATGCACAGACAGTTAAATGTTAAACTACTAATACCTGTCCCACAGTTAATTACAAATGCAACAGTGCATCTGCAATTAATTGAAAAATATCCATGAGTATAGAACTGCACCCTCAAAAACAGAAAGCAGCGTTGAAAAGCTGTCTCTATTTTTCTAGCGAGATGGAGATCAATAACATTAATCTCCCTGTCAAGTGATGATGAAAAATACTAGCATTTGGGAAACTGGAAATGAAAAATTCTTTTCCAGTGAATAGTGACAATACCATGCCATGAAGAAATAGAGGGAATGCAGAATTGCCATACTCTGTGATTTGTACATTTGAAAAGAATGAATTAAGTCCTTGTGAAATGTATCATATATCCAGCCTACAAATGTCGGGCTCTTGGTTGCTCCAGTTTTACACTGATGCAACTCCATTCAGATCCATAGAGTTATTCTTCTGTAAAATCAGTATGACAGAGAGGAGAATCAGGCCCTGAATGCCAGAATCAGGATACATTTCACATAAGTACATACGAATGGCTGTACTAGGTCAGACCAAAGGTCCATCCAGCCCAGTATCCTGTCTGCTGACAGTGGTCAATGCCAGGTGTCCCAGAGGGAGTGAACCTAACAGGTAATGATCAAGTGATCTCTCTCCTGCCATCCATCGCCACCCTCTGACAAACAGAAGCTAGGGACACCATTCCTTACCCATCCTGGCTAATAGCCATTAATGGACTTAACCTCCATGAATTTATCTAGTTGTCTTTTAAACCCTTTTATAGTCCTAGCCTTCACAACCTCCTCAGGCAAGGAGTTCCACAGGTTGACTGTGCGCTGTGTGAAGAAGAACTTCCTTTTATTTGTTTTAAACCTGCTGCCCATTAATTTCATTTGATGGTCCCTATTTCTTATATTATGGGACCAAGTAAATAACTTTTCCTTATTCACTTTCTCCACACCACTCATGATTTTATATACCTCTCTCATATCCCTCCTTAGTCTCCTCTTTTCCAAGATGAAAAGTCCTAGTCTGTTTAATCTCTCCTCATACGGTACCCGTTCCAATCCTAATAATTTTAGTTGCCCTTCTCCGAACCTTTTCTAATGCCAGTATATCTTTTTTGAGATGAGACCACAAATGTATGCAGTATTGAAGATGTGGGCGTACCATGGATTTATATAAGAGCAATAAGATATTCTCTGTCTTATTCTCTATCCCTTTTTTAATGATTCCTAACATCCTGTTCGCTTTTTTGACTGTTTCTGCAGTCAAGGCCTTTATTCCTGGTGCTACCTTGCCAATGTGCCTTAACAGCAGTAGGAATGAGAGGGCAGAGGTGTTTCTACACCCATTCAGTATTTGGCCTCCCTGAAGTATTAAAGGAATGCCAGCAACTGTATTCTGCAATTTATACGTCATCACAAGTCTCAGGTTTAAAGGGTTTTCGCTGCACCATTTGGTACCCAGATTGCATTTTCTTTCCGTATTAAATTATTGTCATACAATCCAACCACTTTATACCTACCTAATATAGCATCCTTTCTGCTGAAAGGCTCCATTTCCTGTATTCTAATTACAATAAGTTCCATCACCATAAATATCACCCCCTGTTAAGATATTCCCTTTTCTACCACTCTCTGGGCCTTATCCTCCTTGCATACCAGTTCTACAATGGTGCTAACTCAGCTGACCTCATTGGAGCTTACTGCTCATTTATGCCAGTGTGAGAGAACATCTTGCTCAGTCAGGCTCCTCTGCAGGCTCCTCTGAATATTCAGGATCTGGCTACATTAAGGCCTTGATCCTACAAGTCCTTGTGCAGTGTGTAAGAGTGTTGCATGCAAGCTACTATTTGAGTGGCAAACTATATGTGGCAGGGTTGCTGGAGCAATGTGTATAGTAGAGGTGCTGAGAGCCATTGAACCGAACTATAAACCCTGCATATAAATGGAAACCACTTCAAGCCGAGGGTGTGGCAGCACCCCCAGCTCACCTACTTCCAGCACCTTTGATATGTGGGTGCAAAGAAGGTTAAGTGCTAGCCACAATTGTCTTCACTGAGCACTAGTCAGTCTCTAGCACCCTCTCTTTTGCTCTCAAATGAACAGGGTAAAATGGGACAGGATGTAAGTGGAGACTGGCTGGGTCAGAGGAGACTTGGGTTTGTCATGTTAATGAGATACTTAGCTACCTTTTAGGCCCTGATCCTGCAAGCGTGAACACATGCGCTTTGCATGATATGTATGAGTAGTCCCACTTACTTGAATGAAAGTACTCATGTGCATAAACTTACACACATGTGTAAAGTGCATGCAGGATCAGGGCCTTAGTCATTCCTCATGCTAGCCAGGAGCAATTTGGTAGCCATGCCGTAATGCAATCATGAAGCCATGCCTGCTAATGCTGGATTGCATTCCTCTGTATTCTCTATCCTGCCCAGTATTCTTTAACCTGCACTTCACAGTGTACAGAATCAAGTCATCAGGGCTGGCAGAAGGGACTCTTTCCCTCACTCCCATCCCCTAATTTTGAACCCTCTCAAACACTGTAAGCACAAAGTTCAATCTTGAACATCATTGGCTTTGGATCCTACTGAGGACAGAAAAATAATGGGAAATAGAGTAAAATGGAGCCGAAATCCAGCAGAGTGTATAGGTCAAGATTTTAAAGAGTTCAGTACCCACAAATGGGGGCCAAGTTTTCAACAATGCTCAGTTCCCATTTAGGCACCTAATACATGGCCAGATTTTAAGAAGAATTCAACAGTCTAGGAGCTGAGCTCTTTTGAAAATCACTTGCCATTTAGTGTCCCAGCGGGAACTCCTAGGTGCTTTGGAAAATCAGGGCTCTTGAATTAATGTGTGCTCAATGCTTAATTCATGCTGATAAAAGATGCTGGGTCAGAACAAATGGTTATGACATTATGATCATTTGATTGGACAATGAACATATTTAAGTGGGTTTTTTTAACCCTGCGCAACCTTATAAAGTGTCTGGGCTGCTGTCAAACAATACTGCATTGTTCCTGCCAGTCAAGTAGGGTCTTTTCAGTGACTAGAAGGATGGTGACAGTAACAGACCTTGCTGGTTGATGGATCACGAGAAGTGCAAGGGGGTTTTATTTGAAAGCCAGGCAATGAATAGCAAGAGAAGGCAGGTCAGATGTTTTGGCTTCCAGCTGTAAAAAAAATCAGTGAATGTTCTCTGATAAGCCCCTGGATTGAAACAAGAAAAGGAGTACTTGTGGCACCTTAGAGACTAACAAATTTATTTGAGCATAAGCTTTCGTGAGCTACAGCTCACTTCATTGGATGCATCCGATGAAGTGAGCTGTAGCTCATGAAAGCTTATGCTCTAATAAATTTGTTAGTCTCTAAGGTGCCACAAGTACTCCTTTTCTTTTTGCAAATACAGACTAACACGGCTGCTACTCTGGATTGAAACAGAGAGGCAAATTCTGCTCCCTGGGAGTTCCACCTAAGTAAGTGAGAACAGAATTTGGCCCCAGATCTTCACAGGCTTAAAATTTTTGGCACCAAATTCCAGGAAACAGCCATTTGTGGATGATACATCCCATTTAAGGGAAGAAGGAAGATATTGTGCAATTAGGAGCTGGAGTTGCTTTATAACTCCAGCTGGCACTGCTCTTCTCTGGGTGAACCATCCAATGAAGGACCTGTTCATGTCAGGCTTTTGCGCTGTGCCTGATCTTATCTCCATATTAAGCGATTGTAAAGTGAAAGGAACTCCTTTATGAACTCTTCAGACTGAATCAGATTTCACAGGAACTGAGGATTGGAACTGGGTGATATTCTGGTCTGTGACACCTATGCAAATGTGATGGAGTAACTTTGTTCAAGTCCATTGAGTTACTTCAGATGAGGGCAGAATTTGGGCCACTTCGCTAGCACAAATTCAGTGCAAGAGCAGATTCCTTTTCATTCTTTCCAAGAAAAAGGGAGTACAAGTACAATCGGTATATATGGCCTGATTCTCCTCTAACATACATGGCTGGATTTTGCAAAGTTCTAAGCAATCCCTTGTGGCGTTAAGCAGCCTCCACTCAAACTGAAGTCAATTAGAGTTGAGGATGCTCAATACCTCATGGGAATACTCAGTGCCTGGTAGCGCTGAACCTAAAAATCTGGATTAATTTATGGAGTTATGTCATTGCAGTGACTCTGGTGTAACCTGTTTAAATGAGAAGAGAATCAAGCCCATAGAAAGAAAAAATACTTTACAACTAAGAGAAAGAGAGTGTTAACTTAGAATGGATTTCCCATTTGCGGATCATTTCAGACCTGTTTTGCGGTGTTCACCTGGGGCTAACCTTTACTAACATTGGTGAGTACTTATTGCACAAGTAGCACCACTGGCATCGTGTGAATAAGGGTTACACACTCAAGCTCATTTACACCGTAACTTTACATGCTCTGCTCCAGAGCTCAGTCCCATGCTCCAACATAAAAAACACTGCCCAGGTTTCCCCCCTCCCACTAATCCTCTTTGAGCAGTGGGAGATTATACACTCTAGATAAAAAAAGTGCTTGTTTCTTTGACAAATGCAAGACCTGAAGACCACCCTCTGTTCTGGAGAAAAAATTAGTTTATCTCTGAAAAAAAAATGCTGTTACTAAATATTACCCATCATTTGTGGGTGGCCTGAATGAGATTCTCAATTCATCTTATTAAAGGTTATGCTTTGAGGAGCTTTAAAAGGAAATACATTGTTCTTAATTATTCTTATCTCAACAGCTGTATAATTCCTGTTCTTGATTTAAAAAACAATATCCTATGCAGGATTATATTTAAAAGCTAGAGATGGGCTTGAATAGCCATTCCCCCAGCAATGAACTTTGCAGACATTTTGAACTGGATCTAAACTTTAACGTTTATGCTCTTTTCAGATGAAAACTCTTTTATTTTTGGTGAAAAGTAAATAACTATAGTTAGTATATTTAAAGTTCTCTTCCTTTGGACCTTTCCTTTTGTGAAGATACACATCACACTGTTTCTTTAAATTTATAAAATGAAGCCAGATAGTACTGGGCTTGGGAAGAGGCAGAAGTTCTATAGAGAGTAGCACTTTTAAAAAAATTTATTCTGATGAAGTTCCCTGTACAGTATTAGAAGACCTAACTGGAGCCCCCCCCAAAAAGGAGACAAAACCTGATTTTGCATTTTTTTTGTATTTTTGTTAAAAAGCACAAAATGAAAACTGAAGAATACACAGTTTTGGGGTGTCTGTTTTTTCAAGAAAAACCTAAACATTTTGATGAAAGTGGAATTTTTGGTGAAAATTTCAGTTTAGTCAAAATGCCATTTTTCATTGGAAAAAAGTTTGCATGGAAATGTTTTCAATCATCTGTATAAGCGACACCTTCTGTGAGTCTTTACCATTGTCACATGACACCTTCCCCTTCAAAAAGGGGCTGCATATTATGGGACCTGATTTGAAAAAGAGCTCAGAGGCGGCGTTTTAAGTGCTTGGCTTCTGCACTTGAGCCCTGATTTTCCAAAGCACCTAGGAGATCCCGCTGGGACACTAAATGGCAAGTGATTTTCAAAAGAGCTCAGCTCCCAGACTGTTGAGTTCTTCTTAAAATCTGGCCATGTATTAGGTGCCTAAATGGGAACTGAGCATTGTTGAAAACTTGGCCCCCATTTGTGGGTACTGAACTCTTTAAAATCTTGACTTATACGTCTCATGTAGTGAGATGTGTGTGCGCACGTGTCATGGAAAGATTACTAGAAATACAGATTCTGTGGACACATGGGCCAAGATTAAAAAAAAAGAGCCTTAAATTGGCCTCTGATATCCACATTTAGGCAGCTACATAAATAGTATGATCCATTGGCTTCAGTGAGAGCTATTGGGTATTGAATACCTTTTAAAATCAGGCCACTTACTTAGGTAACCAAATATGCATTTAGGAGCCTTATTTTAGGCACCCGTTTTTGCAACTCTTGGTCACCTTCCTCTACATCCCATTTATTAATTTAAAGCTCAGTTTTGCAGATGCAGTTTAAGTTAAGCAGCTGCCAAAGTTTGCTGACCATACTGCTTACCTGTTCCTGATCCACCAGGTAGGACTGAACTATTCTGCTCAGTATCTGAACAGATGCATAGTTTATAGTGATGCTGTTTGACTGGCAAGACGTCCTACTCATGGGTGCCTTGCTTAGTGCACCCTCTGTGCTCATGCTCACTAGTAAGATTTACTCAGTTAGAAACACTGACCCCACCACAGCTATGCTTCCCAGAATGAGATGCCTCTTGCAGTGCATTTGAGAGGCTAATGTATTTCTACTGGTTTCAGAGTAGCAGCCGTGTTAGTCTGTATTCGCAAAAAGAAAAGGAGTACGTGTGGCACCTTAGAGACTAACAAATTTATTTGTGCATAAGCTTTTGTGAGCTACAGCTCACTTCATCGGATCCACCGAATGCATCCAATGAAGTGAACTGTAGCTCACGAAAGCTTATGCTCAAATAAATTTGTTAGTCTCTAAGATGCCACAGGTACTCCTTTTCTTTTTGTATTTCGACTGTGACTGGTAAGATATTTGTACAGGGAAAGAAGCTGTACCTTATTAGATGGGGCAATGAGGATGCCACATCAGACAATCTGGATGCCACATGTTACATCCTGAAAAACATCACAGTGGTGTGCTTTATCAGCATGCCTCGACTGCCTGTGCTGTGCTTTCCACATTGCCTGAGACTGTACTGAGCAGATGGTGAAGAACTACGGAGTTGCAGAGCCACTGAAGACTCAACAATTGCAGAGAGTATGCCCAACAGGGTGCACTGCTGGCTTCACCATTGCCAGATAGCACAAATAGGCTGTAATCCTGAACAAGCCACTAGAATGGGACACTGTACACATGTTGCCAGAGTGTCCTCTAAGCTTTTGGGGCAGGTACTTTCTCTTCATATTTGTTTTTAAAATACTTATGTGGCACCATATGACAACAACTACAGCCAAAACAATAATGATAATTTGCTGTTTTAAGCACCCATTAGTGTGTTAGCTGCATAATAATAACTGATAGTCAATAATAGTATAATAGAACAACTAGCAATGAAGTCACTGTAGATTTACAGCCATATAATTGAGATTAGAATCGGGTCCTTAGTGGGTCAGTCATACGTGATTATTTTGTAAATTGACTTTGTGAAATCCAGTTTATATTAACACACCATGAAGGTGGCCCTGCACAGCTTCTTTCTATCACAGAAACCACAGTATGCACAACAATCCTCTCAATGAATGTCAATATATTCAATGAATATCAATATAGTTAGTTGCACTTATGTAGAATATCAAGCCCCAGCTAGAGAACAAAATACTGATAATTTCTCAATAGTGTATATTGCGTTGTTCTTCCAACCTGAATAGCATCATCCCATTATGAAGTCACAAATAACTATGTTCTTGCTTTTCTCTTTCAAAAATAATAAGTGTTACAGTAGTTTGGAATACAAGACTAATGACACAACAGTGTAGCCTTGTTCAATAAATCCAGCAATGCCAGCATTCATTTCATGCAAAATGTTATTTCTCTTATGTTATACTCATCCCGTGGCATATACCCCACCAGTGAAGCTAAATGCATTTGCAGTTTCCTAAATCCAATTATCCTAAATCCCTTATCTTTATTTTCTGAGCGTGTCTAAAACTCTGCAGCTATAAGCACAGTGCAAAAACCCAATGTAATAGCATAAATGAAAATGTAGAGAAGTATTAAGGTTGTGGCATTAAGGCATGCACCAACTCTTTCAAAACAGTGTGGCTGCCTAATGTTCTGACTCCTTCCCAGATGATAGAATTGCCAAGCAAATTTTTATCACAAGGATATTATTTTTATAAACTTATTTATGATGATTTAATAATACATCTTCCAACAACTCAAGGGGACCTGGAAATTAGTTGACATTCAAATCCATACAGAGGTAGCCATCCCCAGCCTAGTAGCACTCACACACAACAAAAAATAATTTAACTCACCCAGCCAGTAATTTAAAGCAACAAAATATATCCTATTTTACCCAAAACACCATCAGGCACTTTCCATGTGGAAACTGGACTGCTCCCACCAGGAATGCCTTATTGTCCTTAATACAACTGAAGTTTCCATAGGCAATCTCTATTACACCAGTTTTTATGCAACATTAATGGTTGCAACTTACCATACATATGCATCATTTTGAACAGTGCATCATGTAGTTGCCTCAGTTAGGGCTTAGCCCTAAAACGTATTTGAGAAATTACAACATGTATTGACTTTAATTGCCATCGTGGGTGCTCAGTAGCTCTCCTAAGCAAGATCTTAATGTACAAAGCTGTAACACTCACATGATGCATAATATGCAAATTTCAGCTGTTTTATGCTGTTTGCTCACATGAGAGATGGATTTAGGTTAGGCTGATTCCTAATTTAGCTATTTGATCTCTGCTCCTCACAGCAATTTATGTTTCAGGATTTCATTGGGGGCAGCCTTAGAGTAGCCATTTAGGTCCCAGTGTCAGTAGGCTAGCCACTAGATTCACCAAAGGCACCTAAATGCCAGAATCAGGCCTCACTGGGCTTCACAAAGCCCCGGCTCAGCTGTTCACAAATGCTGTAGGCACCTAAACTTGCTTGACACCTACATTTTGGCAGTAAAAGTTCCCGAAGTGCCTATGTTTCTGCGTCTGAGCATGCACACTATAGCCCCATGCCAGATGTCTGGATGCTCAAACCCGGAAAAGATAGGAGTTCTTCTGCCAGACTCACCTGTGTGGCCCAATCCAGTAAGTGTGCCCAGACTTCACCACCCGATCAGGCCCCTATAGGCAAGCTTACACAAAATGCTGGGGGAAGGAGTACTCCCTCAGAACTTTTAGCTCAGTGGTTGGGGTACTCATCTTCAATGTAAGAGACTAATGGTTCTAGGGCCCACCCCCCATCTGAAAGAGAGAGAGAGAGAGAGAGAAGGGATGTGAACTGGCATATTTCAGGTGAGTGCTCTAAAAACACGAGCTATGGGATATTCTGATGTGGGACTCCCTCAGTCTGTCCTGTTGAATCTGTTCCCCTTTGGATGAATAATTTTAAAAAGTGATTGGAGAAGGAGAACAGGATTCTGGGTCTCCTATCTCCCAAGAGAGTGTGCTAGTCCATAGGCTACAGAGTTTTTCCCACATGTCCTCTCTCTTCTTGCCCAATGAGTATTTATTTTTCCAAAGAGCAACAGCTTCAACAAGAAGACTAACGGAACCCCACCTCATGCTCAGCAGTGGGCAGGGCTCGTAGCACAGATAAGAACAGGCTGATAGCTTTGCTCTAGTTGCCCCCATTGCCCAAGAGCCATTCCAGCAGCCAGGGATCACAGAGTCATAACCACACCCCCTTTCTCCTGATACACCCTTATACATCTCTGGTGCTTGTACTACCAAAGGATTCTCCTGCCCATGGAGAATCCTTCATTGGCTGGATCCATCAAGGTAGCATTGCATGGGGTGACTGGTATAACGCTGCCATAACTGACAAGACGATCGGCCTGATTCTCTGGTCTATACACCTTATTAAAAGCATTTGTATATTCTACAATAATCATCCACAGCTGACACTGACGGTTACTCATGTAGAATACTACAGTATATTTTTCTAGCAATGACTATTTTTATGCTTTTTATATTTTGGCATAAAAAATGCACCCCATGCCATGTGCAATGGAAGGAACTGTTCCTTTATCATCAATGAAGATAAGAGATTCTCACACGAAGAGCACAAAAATTGTTTTAATTCAAATTCCATATATTTGTTCATATCACAAGCTGATGTTTTAAAATTTGTGAATCAGGCTTACGTGAAGAACGAGTGGCACTGGCATGCTGTCTAAGCTCCCCACATAGTTCTGCCAATACAATGCGTCTCAGCCATGTACTGTAATAACCCTGATATTCCACTCCCTGGGAATAGACTTTTGTAATTTTCCCATGATTTAAACAATTTTTGAAACAGTATTTCTATGGCCTTCACCACCATGACACATGAATGCCTCAGAATCATTAAGTCATTTAACCCGACTGCATTCCCTGTGATGAAGGGAAGTATTATGATTTAAATTTTGCAGATACAAAGATTTAAATGACTGGCCCAAGATGACCCAGGCAGTCTGTGGCAAAGTGTGGAATTGAACCTGTGACACCCTGGCACTCCAATATTCACCACTGTCTTGTAATTGGGATATGTTTTGTACAAAGTATGCCTTGTGAGGTATCATTCAACTGATCTGCTAAACATTAATATCTCGTTAGATGGTATGTGCTATCGTCATATGTGGAGTTATGAAGTTTGGTTGTGTCTATGTTACTGAAACATGTTGTGAGGTTGAAAACACCCACAAGCAGCCTTTCAGGTACAACAGGAAAAAGGCCAAATAATGTTAATGGCTTATTGAGGAAATGCACTCAAGCACAAGGACTGCCCCAGGAACTGTGTACAATAGAAACCTCTCAGAGAGGGCACTACACATTGGGAACTGTTTGACCCAGGTCACAGCAAAAGAGCTTTCCAGCAAGTGGGAAGAATATACAAAAGGAAGACAATGACATCATAGGGGGACCTCACTCTCCCTACAACAACACACTTGGAAACACCTGAGGAATAAGGACCGAACAGGGGGAAGTCATGGTCCCAGGCTAACGGGATTTCTAGTCTGTGTATGAAAACCTAGGAAACAAAAGCTGCAAAGCCAAGGCAGCTTGTGCCTTAAAAATCTGTCAGTCTGTTTATCACTCAGGGTGAGAATTTGCTAATTCATCTCCTACCTATCTAGCGTGCTAAGCTCAGTTTGCGGTTTTGTTTATTTACTAGGTAATTTACTTTGATCTGTTTGCTATCACGTATCATCACTTAAAATCTATCCTTTTGTAGTTAATAAACTTATTTTATGTCTTAATCCAAACCAATGTGTGTTTGACTAAGGGGTCTGGGGAAAATCTCAGGTCACCACAAGTGAGCATGATCCTCTTCACATCGAGGGAGAGGCAGACCAGGAAATAAACCCATATACTGGCCAGATTTGACCAGTGCAGGATGGTACTGCTCTGGGGTCTTAGGCTGGGAGGCTGGCAGTAAGAAAGCCCACGTGCGACTGCAGCTGGGTGTGTCCCTACCAGTGTGAATGCTGGTGAAAGTGCAAGCTTGGTGGCTTTGCAACTTGCCACAGCAGCACAGTGTGAGAAGGAGCCCAGGCTGGTGGGTGAGAGGGCTCAGTGGTACCCCAATTCCAGGTGGCATCCTGGGGGAGAACCCATCACAGAACCCAAATCTTTTGAGTTCTTACCTCAATCAAGCATGATTTTATGATGACCCTAAATATTGGCTAAGGTTAGCAACTACCACACTAATATTAAAATCTCATCAGAGTCCAGTCTTCAGAGATGGCAAGCTAAGGTCTTGATATCTGCATCAGAATCTGCTAGAGGCACCCATCTGAAGCTCTATTGACATCAGTAGGACTCCATACAGGTGCAGGGGTGCATGCGAGCAGATCCCAGTGCAGAACTGGGGCCATGAGCACTAACCATTGGCTCCACTACTTGCTGTCTTAATTATAGCAACAAGCAAACCCTGAAAAATCTGGTGCTTGATTTTGCTTCCACTGAAGTCAACGGTAAATCTCTCATTGACTTCTGTGGGAGAAAGATCAGACCTCTGACATGTCCATTTTCAGGCCATGAAATGATAGGAGAGTCAGATACCATATAGCAGATAGCATGAAAGCATCAACTAAACTCCAGGGCAATGTAGCCTGACAAGACAAATCTAGCAATTCATTAACTATCCTTGTCCTAGAAGTGTGCACTAAATGTTTCAATTTCTGATCTTATTTTGGATTCATTAGGCATGGCTCAAAATTGACCGCAATTGCCAAGTTTCTGATCCCTTTGAATGATTTCAGTTTGAAAATGTGACTGCCTCATCCACAAATGTTCAGAAGAAAAGCTAAAAATAGAATTAAAAAAAACCCGTCACCATAGTGTGTGTGTGTGTGTGTCTGAAAAACCAAACCTCCAACCCTGATCTAAACCAGACTGTTTCTCTCTTCCCCCCAGCCCTTTCCCACTCTCTTATTTAAAGAGAATTGGAAAAGAAAAGGCACAATCCTCCAACTCTAATCTCTAGGACAGGACTTAAAGAGGAACCAGTCTGAAATAGAACATGAAAAACCTTCTGAAAAATGACTAGCGGCTTAATGCTGTCATTGTCCCTGTGTTTATTTTTCTTTCTTTGATGTCTGATGTCAAACAGAAAATAATGTCATCTGCTGGAAACTCAAACATGTTTGCATTTTGAGGTAATTAGAATTAATGTTGGAGGGCAAAACTAACACCAAACAATTCCAGCCTTTCCCATGTGAGGAAAACATTCTGCAATGACTTACATTTAATCTGGAAGTTGGCAGGCTGTCAGGAGCTGCCCGGATTCATGCGACAGGGTAATATTTCAAAACCATTTTCTTGAAAAAAAAAAAAAAGTATATGTGGTCAAGTTTATAAATGATGGTAAGGGCCAAGCGCTACACCAGTTTTACAGGGTGTAACACCATTAAAATCAAAGGAATTGCCATGGTGTAAAACTGAGAGTAACTCCATGGTGGTTCATGACCAAGGAGCCAGATTTTCAAGAACTCAGCATGCAAAACTGGGGTCAGATTTTCGGAAGAGCTTGGCTCCCATTTAGACATCTAACGAAGGGCCAAATTGTCAGAAACGCCTAGTATCTTGCAGCTCCAATTCAGACAGGAGGGGGAACATACTGAGCTCTTTTGAAAATCTGTCCCATATTTATTTTGGACCAGACCATGCCACCACTTACACATAGTGAGTAGTAGCTAACTCTGGGAATAGTCCCATTAAGTAATCCCGCCCTGCATGGCTGTTGCTGGAGAAAGGCTTCTTCCTCAGGGACTCCTTTTAAATGCCATGACCATGAAGCCCGGCTGGACTACAGAAATCCTGAAAAGTTCTATACCTGACATAATTTTCTTCTTGGAAAGAAAAAATGGTGGGGGAAGAAGAAAGAGAGAATTACAAGTGACAAATGCTAACCGTGGTGCTTAATGCACTTCTGGAAGGTGCTCAGATCCTACAGTGATTAGGGAACTATAAAAACCTGAATAGAACAGAATTGAAATGACCAGGATTTGGACCAGGAGAAATTTGGTTTGGTCTTCATAAAAAAAGACTCAAAGTTTGAGTTTGATCCATTCAGGCATCTTTTTGAGTTAACACAGAATGAAAGACTATAATTTGTCTTCGTAACCAAAATAAATCACAATTCTTTTCTCTGCATGGATAATTAAACTTTGCAAGTTGAAATTTTCCACACAGCTAGTCCTCTTTGAGGAAAAGACTCCTGGCTAAGTTTAACATATTAAAAAATGATGAAGTTATTACTGAGTGAATGAAAATTTCTTTCATGTATGTGCAATACAAAAAAAATCTACTAAGTTTAGAGTTATTGTTGATATAACTATGGAACAGCCTAAATATATAATATGTTTCCTGAAAAAGAAAGCTACTTCTTTTACCCCAATGTATCTCCACTTACATCAGTGTAGCTGAGAGCAGAATCAGGCCCACATTTTTTTGCTTCAGTTATCCAAACGTGTGTAACTCCAGCTCCTCAGTTTGTAAGAGTCCCTGGTTTATGAAAATTGAAACTATTGCAAGTATGTATAGAAATGTTACATGATGTACCTTGGGACTGCAGTTCCTGCTTTGGGACGTTCGTGTAGACTCCCCACCCCCACCCCGGGATTCCCCTGGGGAATCTGCATGTTTTCCATTTCATACACCAAAGGCAATACTTATTCCTGTAGCCATTAAGTTTCCCATTATCTGTCTTCCTCTGACAATGGCATGTGAAATAGAAACTAGACAGATTCATTTCCTTCAGTCAGTCTTTGTCTGGTTTACTGAGGTGAAGCAGCATGACTAAGAATGCAAAGAGGAAGCATGGGAGTAGCTCCATGGTGTCATTTACACAATGTGATTTTTAATCCGCATTTTGTTGGTCACCAAATGCCTACACAGAACTCCTGTTCCTGCAGCAAAAGCAATGATCTCACGTATACCAATTTACACTCGTGTAACTCAATGGAGTCACTCCTGATTTACACTGATGCGGGGGGGAATCGTGTTCTTGCCTGTAAAGGTGGTTACTCAGGATGTGAACAGTATTGAAATGAATCATCTGAAAGTAGTGTCAGTGCTATCCCAGCAGTGTGTCACAAAGGATCCAATATCAACATGAGATGAGTATTGAAGCAATCATATAGTGCAAGTAAGATTGGTGTTCGACTTCCCACACCTCCAAAAACAATCCTTTAGAGCTAATCCAGATTTATATTATTGATCCATATTTATAATACATATATTATCTCATACTGTCATTCTCCTGGATACCTAACTTGTTTTCCCATCTCACTGCAGGGGACTCATGATTCTGCAAGCTCTGACAGTCACATAAACATAATATCAGCTAGATCTCAAGTGGAGTGAACCAACAGCTTTCTGCATAAGTGACAAAATCTGGGACACTCTGGGAATTTTTCTTAATGTCTGCTTGAACCATCCTACAGTGAAGTGAAATCCCAAACTCTGATCATCATCCAGACCCAATGTTTCTTAAATCTACAAAAGTGGAAAGAGAACCTCTTGCTCTTTTTCACCCAAATTGATAACACCTGTCTTACTTATCCATGACAAAAAATAAAAAAAGTACATACCATCCATTTTAAATTTACATTGGCCTAGAAGACAACTCCAAAGAAAGTACATGGAACTACTCACTCATATTCCTTGTTAGTCATAAAACTGGATTAAGCAGCTATCTGGCTGCTCTGACTGAACATGCTGAATAGATGAAGCTTGCACTCTCTTCTCTAAAAATGTAAACATAAAGGAATTTTCTTGCAAATGGTGAGGCCATACAAGCTACTCCATATGCTGCCCACAGATCTACTGAGTTCCAGCCCAAGCTTAGGACTGGAGGGAAGTTAAAATTGTATTTATATGCTTCAATGCTGCTTTTGTCTCCCCCTCCCCAGTCGCCTCTCCCCACTCTTGTCCACTTTCCTCCTCGTTTCTATTGACCCTGCCTGTGGTGTGGCTCCCCACCAGTGGTATGATCTTTTTCCTCAGACACTAATTGCCAGCTCTCCTTGCTCTGCAGTGAGCTGAGCACTGATCAGTGTCTGAAGAAGTACTGTCATGTGTCAAGCAGAGCTAAAAGCTCTACTCTGATTAGGGTGACCAGTTGTCCCGATTTTATAGGGACAGTCCTGGTTTTTGGGTCTTTTTCTTATATAGGATCCTATCATGCCCCACCCCCATCCCGATTTTTCACACTTGCTGTCTGGTCACCCGAATTCTAATCAGCATTTGGCTATTCACTCTAGTCAGGCATTTCAGGAAGAGCTGATGGGTGGAGTGACTGATGGTGGAGAAGAGACAGATAGTATGTAGGGTTCTCACAAAGCAGCCAGCTTAGAGAAGGTAGCATGTGGCAAGGCTCTGATTTCTTGTCTTTTTTACTCCAGAAATAATGTAATATTTCTCTCTATTGGCGCTTCCTCTTTTTAGTCTGTTATCTGGTCCCCTTCACCTTTGATTCTTTTTCTTCTTTTTCCCCATGTGCTCCTTCCCATTGTTTTGCTTCCCCTCCAACCACTTCATTTACTTCAATCTGCACAGCAAGGTTCCTTCACAGTGAAGTTGACCAGCTTTCATGAATCTCCTTTTGCTCTGCACACACACTCTGCTCTATTCCCCGTACACTCACCAAAAAGAAAGGTATCCAAAGTGCTGTGAAGTCCTTGCTTAACAGCCAACACAATAGATGCCATACCTTTGTGTCTTGTAAAAGAACAAGCACATTGGTTATATCAAAAAGAACAGGGAGCATTAATAAGGAAAGAAAAGGAAGGTCTCCCAAATCAACACCCTGAACGTGCTTTCTTATTAAAAAATTCTCTCTCACCAGTCAAAAATAATCTGTTGCTCAGTGTGGACATATTGGACTTGACTCTCTTCTCCTTTATCTTGAAGTAAAGCAGTAGTGAGTCCATTAAAATCAATAGAGTTGTATGAGTATCAGGTCCATTCCATGTATGGTTGTAATGTTATTGGGGCCACCAATTCTTACGCAGAATTCCCGATTGACTCCTGCTTAAAAACTGACATCCCAATAAACCTCAGTCTTATGCTCTCTTCTAATGAAAAAATCCTCAATAAAAAGTAATTTATCTTTAATAAGATGTTATTATCCAGATAAATTTGAGGGTATTCACTGGGTCACCTTCATCTACCACAGTATGTAGTTACTTTATACAAATATTTCTAACAGGATAGACAGCATAGTTTTTCCCATATAGAACCTTTATGGGTTATGCCCATATTAAGCTATAAACTGCAAATGTCATACCAGTCTGTTGTTAATTAGAGTCTCAATCACTTTTTCCAGTACTGAGGGTGAAGTTTGCTGGTCTGAAGCAAAGGTCGCCTTGGCTCCTTTATTAGATATATTCACCTTGTTAGTGGAATTTCCAATCTTCAGGAATAACTACTATATTTAAAGCAATAGAATACATTTCTTTGTTGGTATACCAGCTACTTCACACTTAATTTCCCTTGGATGAGTACTTTCTGCCCATGATAATTTACTACACGCGAGTGTGTCAAGTCGCTCCATAACTTCCTCAGAGGCTTCAAGCCCAATCAAGTCTGCACTCTGAAGCTCTGTAAAGAGACTCTTGGAAAAAGGAATTTCTGAATCACCTTCAACAACAAAGTCTGACACAAAAATTAATTTAACCTCTTCTGCTACTCCAGCATTCTCTTGAACTACCTCTCACTCTGGAAGTTCTAGAACAGCTACAGACATGCAGGCTGCTCCTTGCTTCTAACATACCAGGAGATATTCTCATTAACAACCTTGACATTATTGGCTCTCTGGTCTCCCTATGCCCTACTTGTTCAATTTATTTCCAATTTAGGCTGTCGTCAATGCTACACTACAAACTTGGGTCAATGCATGTTAAGTCATGCACAAGCTGCCTGTGTTGGTGCTTCACATACTCTCTAGGGGTGCTTGTGTAGACTTTACCTCGTATTGCCTGAGTTCCAATCCAGTCTGGCATTGTTAACCCCAGTAAATTCATGCCCTTCTCCACTTAACCATGCAGGTTTTGCGCTCCCTCTTTACATTCCAATGTCATTCTCATAGGTATACAAATGCTTAGCATTTCTGATAAGGTCTTCTTAAATAGCCTTCAAGCCAATTCTTCGGTCTCAAGTTTTTGATTTTGTTGTTGTTTTGATTCCACATCAGCCCTTATTTCTCATTTGAATTTCCTCACCTTTACCCTAGGCGAGTCCCTGACTATTAAAATATCAAACTTAACTTTGCAGTGATCGATACTGCCCAGTGGAGCTCATATATTCATCTTCTTGTATAAACTCCTTTATATTTAAGATGAGTTTCCCCTGTACTGAGCTCTAAAAGAAGTGGCTTTACATAGCAGTCATTTATGGTATTAATCAAGTTCCTCTCAAAACCATTCCAGATGTGCCATTCAACCAGTCTATACTGATTTCATTCAGATCACCCACTGTTATTATTGTACCAACAGATTTTGCAACTTCTTTAATTTCTTTTAACACATGAAGATCTTGAGTCAAGATCTCATACAGTATTAAGGGCATGTCAACTCCTGAAAGTTGCATAACCATCTGTGTAAGGGACCAATTGACAGTGGGTTTAATGGGGAATAGGGTAGCATCCCTTTAAACAGTTTATGAGCCCTCTAGTGGGTCTCACTGTGTTCTATATTTTAGAAACTGCCAGAAACCAGCTGGAGCAGCAGCATGTACATAACTACGCATTGCGTGTTTGAGAATAGTTAGTAAACAAGGTTATTTGGGACCCAACTGCGCCCCTGTGGCTTCTTCATGTCATTTTTGTTGTGCAGAGTGCAAAAGACAACCGAGGGACCTCATGGACAGGGAAGGAAGGTGAGGACCTATGGCCAATCCATGGGTAAGGTGGTGCAGAGCTGCTTGAATGAAGATAGTTCTCATACAAATGAGCTTTCCTATTGTGGTAGTCCAGGCTGTGCCCTTAAGGGCTGCGCTTCCCAGCCAGAGTCTGGGCAGGGGTACTGAGAATGCCTGCACTGAGAAACATGATGCACAGCCAGTAGGAACCAGACATAGAATAAAGCAGATCTCTTGCAAGCACCTTATGCAATGAGTGATCTATTGACAGAGGAACAGCCAGTGCAGCCATTGCACACTCACAGGGCCCACACAACTTAGAGGGCCCCGGAAGGCTCAAAAGTTTGTATTATTATTAAGGCCAGAAGTTTATCATGGTGTGAAAAGAAGTCATGGAACCCCTTTGTCCATTTGTCTGTGACTTTCTTTGTGTCCGTGACTCACCCTACAATAGCAATTCCAGTGGCACCTTTGTCCCCCGGGGCTGGGGCTGGTGCCCTGTTCTGGACATTGCAACCTGGCCACTGAATGCATCCGATGAAGTGAGCTGTAGCTCATGAAAGCTTATGCTCAAATAAATTTGTTAGTCTCTAAGGTGCCACAAGTCCTCCTTTTCTTTTTGCGAATACAGACTAACACGGCTGCTACTCTGAAAAGAGTCATAGTGCAACTCAGTTTTGGCCCACCTAACTCTCCATTATGATGTAGGGACAGGTGGGCCAAACTTCAGTGAACGGCATTGCAATCTGGGGCACTGGGATGAAGGTTTGGATGGGCCAAGTCTGAACAGTGCTGCGACCCTCTGTGACAGATTGCAATGCCTGGTTCAGGGCACTGGGCCCAGCCCCCTGGGACACAGGAGCCACCATAGCCACCATTGTTGGGTGAGTGCAGGCGTGCTCAGTCTCCAACAGCTTTCCTGAAAGACTTTCATTCTGGATTAGGATTGTGGTGCCTGGGAGGAAGGAAGGTGTTTCTGGGATTGGTGCTGTTGTGAGTGGGGGCTTACAATTAAAACCTGCACTGGGGTCCATCTTTCTGTTGCTCTGTCACCGGAGTGACCACTGAACACAATGCAGTACCAGGTGTAAAAAGGAACTAAGAAATACCCTTAGTGGAAGAATGGAGCAGTTAAAAGTCCCACTGGACCCAAAACACTATGGAAATGTGGAAAACAACTAGAGAAGGTTTAAACAGTGCTTCCCTTTATAACTGCAAGCAATGGATGCCAGAAAAAAGGAAAACAGTCAGAAGGTTGCCTTATTTCTGACAATAGTTCATTCAGATACCCTTGATGTGTTCAATATTTTCAGTTAATTCAGGCAGAGGAGACTAACTATGAAACTGTTTTACACAAATTTGAGGAGTACTGCACTCCACATAAAAACGAAACATATGAGAGAGAGGTTTTTAAGAAGAGAATACAAGAAGAAGATGAAACCATACACCAGTCTATGACTGATATAAGACTGATGAGCCAATCTTGCAATTTTGAAGGGCTATAACTGAGTCCCTGATAAGAGACCAGATTGTGGTGGGGATATGGAACAAAAAACTCAGAGAGAGTCTAATGGAAGACAAAGAATTAACCCCGGTCAAAGCAATTAGAATTTGCCAGGGAAAGGAAGTCACCAAGTCCAAAAATGGAGCTTATGGAGGGTGGACACTCTAGACATGACAGATAATCCAAAATGCTACAAGAATTGAGACCTGAGGCAGAAAGGCATGTGAAGCTCAAAGTCAGAGTTCAGGCAAAAGAGCACATGGAGCTACACATGCTGGGTCAACCAACACAATGCCCAACATATGTGAAAAGACATACGTCCAGCTAAGACAAAGCCCCGCATATAGAAAAGATACAAGAAACATCATTGAAGGTCTGGAGCAACAGGTAACGACCCTGCGTTGTATACGAGAGACTGAGGATTTGAGGATTTTCTGGACCAAACTCAGGATAGCCTTCTAGGGGCACAAAGCTCTAAAGATGTAGAGCAGGTTGCACAGAGGGGCCAAGAGGCCAGTGAAGAAGCTTGGCAACATGTGACCTCCAGAAGAGGTAAGCGGAATGTCCGGGTTCCAGTAACACAGACACAGGTAACTAACCGCTTTCATGTTCTCTCCACAGGTACCAATGCGGAGAGTGGACCAGATGATATGTCTGGGGGGAGAAAGCGGAAGGAGACTCCGCTGGTTGGGAGGCATGAGATGCGATGTCCTGAGGTTGGGGGTTCCACGACCACCACTCCCAAGAGGAGAAGGCGGGTGGTGGTGGTCGGGGACTCTCTCCTCCGGGGGACTGAGTCATCTATCTGCCGCCCTGACCGGGAAAACCGAGAAGTCTGCTGCTTGCCAGGGGCTAAGATTCGTGATGTGACGGAGAGACTGCCGAGACTCATCAAGCCCTCGGATCGCTACCCCTTCCTGCTTCTCCACGTGGGCACCAATGATACTGCCAAGAATGACCTTGAGCGGATCACTGCGGACTACGTGGCTCTGGGAAGAAGGATAAAGGAGTTGGAGGCGCAAGTGGTGTTCTCGTCCATCCTCCCCGTGGAAGGAAAAGGCCTGGGTAGGGACCGTCGAATCGTGGAGGTCAACGAATGGCTACGCAGGTGGTGTCGGAGAGAAGGCTTTGGATTCTTTGACCATGGGATGGTGTTCCATGAAGGAGGAGTGCTGGGCAGAGACGGGCTCCATCTTACGAAGAGAGGGAAGAACATCTTTGCCAGCAGGCTGGCTAACCTAGTGAGGAGGGCTTTAAACTAGGTTCACCGGGGGAAGGAGACCAAAGCCCTGAGGTAAGTGGGAAAGCGGGATACCGGGAGGAAGCACAGGCAGGAAGGTCTGTGAGGGGAGGGCTCCTGCCTCATACTGGGAATGAGGGGCGATCAACAGGTTATCTCAAGTGCTTATATACAAATGCACAAAGCCTTGGAAACAAGCAGGGAGAACTGGAGGTCCTGGTGATGTCAAGGAATTATGACGTGATTGGAATAACAGAGACTTGGTGGGATAACTCACATGACTGGAGTACAGTCATGGATGGTTATAAACTGTTCAGGAAGGACAGGCAGGGCAGAAAAGGTGGGGGAGTAGCACTGTATGTAAGGGAGCAGTATGACTGCTCAGAGCTCCGGTACGAAACTGTGGAAAAACCTGAGTGTCTCTGGATTAAGTTTAGAAGTGTGTGCAACAAGAGTGATGTCATGGTGGGAGTCTGCTATAGACCACCGGACCAGGGGGATGAGGTGGATGAGGCTTTCTTCCGGCAACTCACGGAAGCTACTAGATCGCATGCCCTGATTCTCATGGGTGACTTTAATTTTCCTGATATCTGCTGGGAGAGCAATACAGCGGTGCATAGACAATCCAGGAAGTTTTTGGAAAGCGTAGGGGACAATTTCCTGGTGCAAGTGCTAGGGGAGCCAACTAGGGGGAGCGCTTTTCTCGACCTGCTGCTCACAAACCGGGTAGAATTAGTGGGGGAAGCAAAAGTGGATGGGAATCTGGGAGGCAGTGACCATGAGTTGGTTGAGTTCAGGATCCTGACGCAGGGAAGAAAGGTAAGCAGCAGGATACGGACCCTGGACTTCAGGAAAGCAGACTTTGACTCCCTCAGGGAACAGATGGCCAGGATCCCCTGGGGGACTAACATGAAAGGGAAGGGAGTCCAGGAGAGCTGGCTGTATTTCAAGGAATCCCTGTTGAGGTTACAGGGACAAACCATCCCGATGAGTCGAAAGAATAGTAAATATGGCAGGCGACCAGCTTGGCTTAATGGTGAAATCCTAGCGGATCTTAAACATAAAAAAGAAGCTTACAAGAAGTGGAAGGTTGGACATATGACCAGGGAAGAGTATAAAAATATTGCTCGGGCATGTAGGAAAGATATCAGGAGGGCCAAATCGCACCTGGAGCTGCAGCTAGCAAGAGATGTCAAGAGTAACAAGAAGGGTTTCTTCAGGTATGTTGGCAACAAGAAGAAAGCCAAGGAAAGTGTGGGCCCCTTACTGAATGAGGGAGGCAAGCTAGTGACAGAGGATGTGGAAAAAGCTAATGTACTCAATGCTTTTTTTGCCTCTGTTTTCACTAACAAGGTCAGCTCCCAGACTGCTGTGCTGGGCAACACAAAACGGGGAAGAGATGGCCAGCCCTCTGTAGAGATAGAGGTGGTTAGGGACTATTTAGAAAAGCTGGACGTGCACAAGTCCATGGGGCCGGACGAATTGCATCCGAGAGTGCTGAAGGAATTGGCGGCTGTGATTGCAGAGCCCTTGGCCATTATCTTTGAAAACTCGTGGCGAACGGGGGAAGTCCCGGATGACTGGAAAAAGGCTAATGTAGTGCCCATCTTTAAAAAGGGAAGAAGGAGGATCCTGGGAACTACAGGCCGGTCAGCCTCACCTCAGTCCCTGGAAAAATCATGGAGCAGGTCCTCAAAGAATCAATCCTGAAGCACTTAGAGGAGAGGAAAGTGATCAGGAACAGTCAGCATGGATTCACCAAGGGAAGGTCATGCCTGACTAATCTAATCGCCTTTTATGATGAGATTACTGGTTCTGTGGATGAAGGGAAAGCAGTGGATGTATTGTTTCTTGACTTTAGCAAAGCTTTTGACACGGTCTCCCACAGCATTCTTGTCAGCAAGTTAAGGAAGTATGGGCTGGATGAATGCACTATAAGGTGGGTAGAAAGCTGGCTAGATTGTCGGGCTCAACGGGTAGTGATCAATGGCTCCATGTCTAGTTGGCAGCCGGTGTCAAGTGGAGTGCCCCAGGGGTCGGTCCTGGGGCCCGTTTTGTTCAATATCTTCATAAATGATCTGGAGGATGGTGTGGATTGCACTCTCAGCAAATTTGCGGATGATACTAAACTGGGAGGAGTGGTAGATACGCTGGAGGGGAGGGATAGGATACAGAAGGACCTAGACAAATTGGAGGATTGGGCCAAAAGAAATCTAATGAGGTTCAATAAGGATAAATGCAGGGTCCTGCACTTAGGATGGAAGAATCCAATGCACCGCTACAGACTAGGGACCGAATGGCTCGGCAGCAGTTCTGCGGAAAAGGACCTAGGGGTGACAGTGGACGAGAAGCTGGATATGAGTCAGCAGTGTGCCCTTGTTGCCAAGAAGGCCAATGGCATTTTGGGATGTATAAGTAGGGGCATAGCGAGCAGATCGAGGGACGTGATCGTTCCCCTCTATTCGACACTGGTGAGGCCTCATCTGGAGTACTGTGTCCAGTTTTGGGCCCCACACTACAGGAAGGATGTGGATAAATTGGAAAGAGTACAGCGAAGGGCAACAAAAATGATTAGGGGTCTAGAGCACATGACTTATGAGGAGAGGCTGAGGGAGCTGGGATTGTTTAGTCTGCAGAAGAGAAGAATGAGGGGGGATTTGATAGCTGCTTTCAACTACCTGAAAGGGGGTTTCAAAGAGGATGGCTCTAGACTGTTCTCAATGGTAGCAGATGACAGAACGAGGAGTAATGGTCTCAAGTTGCAATGGGGGAGGTTTAGATTGGATATTAGGAAAAACTTTTTCACTAAGAGGGTGGTGAAACACTGGAATGCGTTACCTAGGGAGGTGGTAGAATCTCCTTCCTTAGAGGTTTTTAAGGTCAGGCTTGACAAAGCCCTGGCTAGGATGATTTAACTGGGACTTGGTCCTGCTATGAGCAGGGGGTTGGACTAGATGACCTTCTGGGGTCCCTTCCAACCCTGATATTCTATGATTCTATGATTCTATGATCACTTTGCAAGAGTTTGCAAGCACCAATAGCATGTACAACATGGAAAAGAGGGTGATGACAGCACTACTAACTCAGGTAAATTCTTTATAGGAGCCACGGACAATGTTGCAGGAAAAGGTGATTGGGCCGTCAATTAAAAGCAAATGGGTCCTTTATTAATTTTGAGTTGGACACTGGTGCACAAGCCAATGTATTGCCAGAAAAAGTGCTATTAGCACTAAAAGAGAAACCACAGAGATTGGAGGGTAACTGGTAAAACTCAGGACTTAAAGCAGAGAGCTTATCCCCACAAAAGGCACATGTGAACTAAATGTATGGATAAGTAACAAATTAGAAAAGATACAGTATGTAATAGTATCAGGATTAAAAGTTTGTCAAGCCCTTGATCTCATCAAGAAGGTGAAGGGAACCAAAACAATTGAAGAAGAGTTTGAGGCTGTCTTCCAGGAGGCAGGAAGCTCTCAACAGGACAGAGCTGAAAGATCCCGAACTGCACCACAATTCATGACTCCTATGAACGTTCCCTTTGCCCATAGGCAGAAGCTAAAAGAGGAGTTGGATAGGCTCATTGCATTAGGAATCATAGAGAAAGCAGAATAACCAGTATAGTAGGTACACTCATGGATTATTGTCAAAAAGGAAGGAGGAACCCTTCACTTATGCATAGACCCAAAAGAATTAAATGAATTTGTAAAAAGAGAACATTTTCCACTATGTACAAGGGGAAATATTTTTGGGGAATTGACCAATGTCAAATATTTTTCTACACTTGCTGCTTTCTAAGGGTTCAGGCAGGTGCCCTTAGAAAAACAAAACACACATTCATGCACTTTCAGCCTCTCTTTCACGAGACTCTAGACTGCCATTTGGATTATATTCAGCACCCAAGGTGTTTCACTGGTAAATACAACAAAGTTTTGATGGTATAGAGGTACTAAGGTTTACATTTCAATCTGGAAAAATACAGTAGAAGAGCATGAACAGAAGCTCCAAGCAAATTTGGAAAGAACCAGAGCTGCTGGGCTAAAGCTAATTAAGCAAATGTAAATGTAATGGAAATAGCATACCTATGGGAGAAATTAATACAGCCAGGGGTTGGTAAATCACATTTAAGTTAAGGCCATCACCAACATGCCTGTTCCAACAGACAAGGAGGAATACAAAGATTCTTTGGAATGGTCAACTACGTAGGGAAATTTTTGATTCATCTAGCTGGCCAAACCAGCAACTCAAAAGTGCTACTGAGCGAAGACGTCCAATAGATGTGGGATGGAAATCTTTTCAAGAGTTTGAGAAATTGAAGGAGTTAATTAAAGAGGCTCCAGTACTGAGGTACTATGACAATAAGCACAAAACTAAGTTGTTCATGGATGCCTGCTGGGAGGATATTGGCACTTATAGTAGTGTGATCAAAACTGGAGAGCATAGGCACTAACAAAAAATGAGCAACAATACACTCAAATGGGGGGGGGAGGGCTTTGACTTTAGTCCCTGAGTGTAAAAAGTGTAATATATATTTTTAATGTGAGGGCAATTTTAGCTGAAACGGACCATAAACCACCTACTGCTATTGCCAAAGGGGGCCTGCATTCACTCCACCCCACCCCACCCCACCCCAAGAACACAGAGATTTATTTTTTTCTGTTACAAATGAATGATCTGCAAATTGAGTACAAGCCTGGGAGAGACTTGGTGGTTGCAGATACTTTCTCTAAAGCGTTTGACAGAAGTGCAGTGGAGCAAAGTCCAGAGCTAGATTTTGTACATATCAGTCTGATCAAAAAACCTGTCCAGTCTCAGGTGAAACATGGACTGTGATTTCCAAAGCTACGGCTCATGATGAGACCCTGGAGAAAGTGATTAAGGCTATTAGCACAAAGGGGTCTGGACAGCATCTTCCCAGCCCACATTATTAATTTCAGTAGGAGCTCTCAGTACTAGATGGGATTTTGTTTAAAGGCACCAGAATGGTGATTCCGAAAGTGCAACAGAAAAACGTTAAAAAGAATACAAGAGGGTCATTCAGGGATTGAAAAATCGAAGAGAAGGGCCAGAGACATTTTATACTGGCCCCAAATGAACAGCCACATTGAAGAAGCTGTTAAGGTTTGTCACATGTGCCAAAAATATAGGCCAAGTGAAGTGAAGGAGCCCATGTTGGTGGCATAGGAAAAATGGTACCCCCCCGCGCCAGACTAGGGCATATATTTGTTTAAACTAGCCGGAAAAAACTATGGACATATAGACTATTATTCTCACCGCCCTAAGATAGCTTTACTAGAAGTTATGACAGCAAAACCGGTGATTATGCATATCAAATCTATGTTTGCTAGACCTGGTATCTCTGACATAGTGGTGTCTGACAATGGGTCACAGCAGTTTGCAATAAAGTACAGTTTTAGATATGTAATCACACCCCCAATTCAACTGATTGGTGGAAAACACTGTCAGCATAATAAGGCACCCACGAAAAAGTCAGAGTCAGACTCGATCCATGTTTAGTACTGTTAAATTACAGAGCAGCATCAGTGAAGCATGCATTGTCATCTGCTGGCATGTTGTTAAACTGAAAAACTGAAAACAAGAGTGCCTGCACTGTTAGAAATGGATGTCAGTCACTGGGGACTTGCAGATGCATTAAGAGACATGTATGACAAAACAAAAAAAATCAATATGATTTGGGATCCTGGGGGCCACCACCACTTTGTGAAAATGACACTGTGTGTCTCTATGATGGGAAACAATGGTCACACACAGCAGGGGTGTCCTGCAGTCATGTGAGATTGTCACCCCAAGTGGATACATACTATGGAAGAATAGGTGACACCTTTTCCAAATCTCAGAAGGGAAGGACAATGTGTCTGCCAGTTTCCACAAGAGGAGCTTGGACAGGCAATGGCCTCAGCAGGTTGAGTTAAGAGAGCCCCAGAACCAGTGGACTTGCCTCATCCTGACAGCAGTAGGGCTGATGTTCCAGGGAAGACCCACAGATCCAAGTGACAGTGAAGGACACCTTAAAGATTAATATAACACTGTGAGTACGTTTAGTTATGAGGTTGTTATAAGTATTTGTAATTGTGTGATATATTAATATTGGGTTTTTAAGTGTTCATGTTATTAAGTTTTGGCTTGGAAGGAAAGAAGTGGTATTAATTTGGGGGCTATGTCTTTGAGGGCTGAGCTTCCCAGACAGATAGTCTGGGCGGGGTGTGGTGAAGCTCTTGGTGTTACGCACAGCCAGTTGGAACTAGACTCTGAATAAAGCAGAGCTCTTGAAAGCATCTTAAGCGCTGAGTGATCATTGAACACGACACCTCACCATCTGAGCAGTGCTATAAACCCTGCAGCTATTTCTCTTCATACTGAGACAGTGGGGGTTATTCAAATACAATACTGTGGTTGAGAAGCGAGAGGGACTAGGTACCATCCCATTTTTTTTTGCAGGGTGTGTTTGTCACTTTCCCCAAATGGCACGGGGCAGGGGAACTTCAGTTTGAACAACAGGTTTTTGGATTGTGTTGTCAATTCCGTCTCTTCCCTAGATGTCCCACTGGGAATCAAGGAGGTATTTCCTCCTCTGAGGGAGTTTTTAATTTCCTTCTATTTGTGAAGTGGTTTCCCTTGATCTAATGTGTATAACAAGCTCCCAGCTTTCCTATGTATTGCAGTCCGTTTCTCCAGGGTCAATAATGTCCATCCCAATATAGTATATTGTATTCTAGGTCTGATTCTGGTCTAATGTACACCAGCTTAAAGCCCCGGACATCAACACGTGTAAAAGCAGAGGAAGAGAGATTATAACCAGGCCAACTGAAATGACAGCATATCTCTGAAAAGCACTTCTTGTACCGAGAGTCTTTTCAGTAGTACACTAATACAAACACCAAACTCAACCAAAGACAAAAGAGAAATTCAGTAATAATCCAGTCATGGTTTCCCATGCAAAGGAAGCATTTTCAAAATGATTTACACTTCATCTGGGCACTGGCAATCTGTTATGACTAGCAACTCAAATCCAAGCCATTGATTAATATTTCAAAAATAATTAAAGCAAAACAAATAATCACATGAATTATATTATTTTTCAAAATATGTGATCCTTGGTAATTTGTGGTTTTCACTCCCTGGTGCTAAAATTATGTGGTGCATTTAAAATTTTCAGGTTTAGGCTGTTTTATGAAGAAGTGGACAGTGATCACAGTATGTTGCACTGATTGATAGAAATGAAATATTAGTTTCTGTGGACAAATATACTTGAAGTTCAAGCCTCAGATGCAACTGCCTATAGCCTACAATTTGAATTCTTGACCTAACATACGGGCTAGTTTGCACATCACTCAAAACACATGTAAACTTTTCCCCTCCTTCTATAGCTGATACAGAAATGACCCTTCTCCTTCCATCACCATCTCCTCTAAAAACATTAGATTATACTTAAAACATTTATTTATTTTCAGCTTCAAACTGGAAAAAAAAATTCCTTTTCAAATGTACCCCTCCCTGTGAATTTGGATTACATTGTAATCGTTCTTAATCTACCTCAGGTCTGTTTGCCTTCTGGGGTGAAATGATGTTTTGGAAGGTCTATATGGCAAAGTGGAGTGGGCGACCACCAGGAGACTATGATATAGTACTTTTCTTTTTAATTTTACAGTCTCAGGGAAAAAAACCTATAAAGAGAGCTGGCTTTGTACATCTGCACAACACATGGTCACTCAGGTTGCCTCCTGTCATGAGGTAATTGTGTGGAACACTGTGAAACGATCGGTCATGCAGGGAAAACAGCAGAAACATTACCCCTCTCCAGGACAATTAAAACTTGACTGACAGACAGGGAACAGTGAGTAATTGAAAAGGCTGAGTTGAGGGAGGGGAGGAGGGGGGAATTAAGACCCACTATGCCCAATATTTTCATTAATGAGCTACTGTAGTTTCCACACTTGTGGGCCACACCAAAACTGAAGGGTTGGAAAGCACATGGGACAACAGATCCAACCAACAAAGCCAACTGTAGAGATTAGAACCTATGGATAAAATAGGCCAAAGTACAGTTTAAGCTGCTCCCAGTGCTTTGCAAACTGCAGAGGCTGGACTCTGGCTGTTAAATCTCCTGACTCTCCACCATTCTTGGCTCTGGCTTCAAGAAGCACTGCTCCTCTAGCACTCTGCCTCCTCAGTAAAGTCAGTGGAAAAGCTCCCATTGACTTCCCTGGGCTTTGGACCAGATGGTGAAACAGGTAGCTATTGTACCTCATAGCCTGCTGAGTGGTCTGATTTCCTGAGGTTCCTAGGTAGGATACCGGAGATATTCCAGCTGGGCTGGCAAGAGACAGACGTGGCCAGTGAGTCATTTCACTAGCTTCTAACATTTGTATTTGTAAAACAAAATTATTCAAACATTCACTCCTCTTGCCCGCATTAGGCACAATTATGTCTGACATTTCCACGGGTGTATGTGGCAGATGAAGGAGGCATGCAAAGGAAGCGCCATACCTTACTTATGTGGCCCATGACAGCATCTATCACAAATGCAGAGAATTGCTCTCTCGGGAAAACATCCTCAGTAGTGCACAACCCTGTAAAGAAGGCAGGGAAGCATTGAGGATATGGCTCCATCTCTTTTACAGCCTGAACATGTACCACAAAGCTCAGGGGACAATTATGCCTCAGGGACCCTGACCTGTCTTGAATGGTATGGCTCAGCACAAACCCCTATGCACATATGTACTTAAACGGTCCTTTTCTCTTTCTAGCTCAGCCTGTTCCTTTCTCTCCTGTCTGTGTTTTTTCCCCCTTATTTCATTATTTCTAACATTTGATATTGTCCTTCCCTTCTCCAACCCAGACAAACAATCTTCCTCTTCACTTCCCTTTTCTTCCTGAAGGAACTCTATGGTCATTCTCCTCCATTTGTTTCTGTGGCAGATTGTGAATTCATACAATTCTGAAACCCTGACTGCTGACACTCTCACTGTAATGCAGAGAGTAGGACATGACTCAACTCAAATTAAGGGTAACTTGTTGACAAACTGGATGGATTTCAGAGGAAAAAAGAAATGGGGATGGGGAATGAGGAAAAATGAAAGGAATGGAATATATATATAGCTTGGTTGAAAGATGACTAAGCAGGATATGATAAGTATTAGAAGGGTGTAAACACCAAAGAGGCAAATTATTTTTTAGGGAATGACGAGGGAGTACAAATAGCAGTTTGAGGATGAAAATGAGAAAAGGCTTTTGGAAAATATTTGCTAGTCGTGAGATCTATTATATTGTAGCGTAGGATTACAAGGAAAGTGGTGGAAATCTCACTGCTTGAATTTTTTAAAGTAGACTGGACAAAACCCTTAAGAATACACTGTAGGGAACAATCCTACACTGATAAGAGGATGGAAAAGATTATCTAATAGTAACTCTTTCTGTCTTTATGTGAAAAGGAGTACTTGTGACACCTTAGAGACTAACAAATTTATTAGAGCATAAGCTTTCGTGAGCTACAGCTCACTTCATCGGATGCATTTGGAAGTGAGCTGTAGCTCACAAAAGCTTATGCTCTAATAAATTTGTTAGTCTCTAAGGTGCCACAAGCACTCCTTTTCTTTTTGCGAATACAGATTAACACAGCTGCTACTCTGAAACCTGTCTTTATGTGTTTCAGAGTAGCAGCCGTGTTAGTCTGTATTCGCAAAAAGAAAAGGAGTACTTGTGGCACCTTAGAGACTAACAAATTTATTAGAGCATAAGCTTTCGTGAGCTACAGCTCACTTCATCGGATGCATTTGGTGGAAAAAACAGAGGAGAGATTTATATACACACACACAGAGAACATGAAACAATGGGTTTATCATACACACTGTAAGGAGAGTGATCACTTAAGATAAGCCATCACCAACAGCAGGGGGGGGGAAGGAGGAAAACCTTTCATGGTGACAAGCAGGTAGGCTAATTCCAGCAGTTAACAAGAATATCAGAGGAACAGTGGGGGGTGGGGTGGGAAGGAGAAATACCATGGGGAAATAGTTTTACTTTGTGTAATGACTCATCCATTCCCAGTCTCTATTCAAGCCTAGGTTAATTGTATCCAGTTTGCAAATTAATTCCAATTCAGCAGTCTCTCGTTGGAGTCTGTTTTTGAAGCTTTTTTGTTGAAGGATAGCCACTCTTAGGTCTGTGATCGAGTGACCAGAGAGATTGAAGTGTTCTCCAACTGGTTTTTGAATGTTATAATTCTTGACGTCTGATTTGTGTCCATTCATTCTTTTACGTAGAGACTGTCCAGTTTGGCCAATGTACATGGCAGAGGGGCATTGCTGGCACATGATGGCATATATCACATTGGTAGATGCACAGGTGAACGAGCCTCTGATGGTGTGGCTGATGTGATTAGGCCCTATGATGGTATCCCCTGAATAGATATGTGGACAGAGTTGGCAACGGGCTTTGTTGCAAGGATAGGTTCCTGGGTTAGTGGTTCTGTTGTGTGGTGTGTGGTTGCTGGTGAGTATTTGCTTCAGATTGGGGGGCTGTCTGTAAGCAAGGACTGGTCTGTCTCCCAAGATCTGAGAGAGCGATGGCTCGTCCTTCAGGATAGGTTGTAGATCCTTGATGATGCGTTGGAGGGGTTTTAGTTGGGGGCTGAAGGTGATGGCTAGTGGCGTTCTGTTGTTTTCTTTGTTGGGCCTGTCCTGTAGTAGGTGACTTCTGGGTACTCTTCTGGCTCTGTCAATCTGTTTCTTCACTTCAGCAGGTGGGTACTGTAGTTGTAGGAATGCATGATAGAGCCATTACCCTCTGATCCCACTGAGAGTTACCAAAAGAAACTACAGCATTTGCTCAAGAAACTCCCTGAAAAAGCACAAGAACAAATCCGCACAGACACACCCCTGGAGCCAGGACCTGGGGTATTCTATCTGCTACCCAAGATCCATAAACCTGGAAATCCTGGACGCCCCATCATCTCAGGCATTGGCACCCTGACAGCAGGATTGTCTGGCTATGTAGACTCCCTCCTCAGGCCCTTCGTTACCAGCACTCCCAGCTATCTTCGAGACACCACCGATTTCCTGAGGAAACTACAGTCCATTGGTGATCTTCCTAAAAACACCATCCTAGCCACTATGGATGTAGAAGCCCTCTACACCAACATTCCACACAAAGATGGACTACAAGCCGTCAGGAACAGTATCCCCGATACTGTCACGGCTAACCTGGTGGCAGAACTTTGTGACATTGTCCTGACCCATAACTATTTCACATTTGGTGACAATGTATACCTTCAAATCAGCGGCACTGCGATGGGTACCCGCATGGCCCCACAGTATGCCAACATTTTTATGGCTGACTTAGAACAACGCTTCCTCAGCTCTCGTTCCCTAATGCCCCTACTCTACTTGCGCTACATTGATGACATCTTCATCATCTGGACCCATGGAAAAGAAGCTCTTGAGGAATTCCACCATGATTTCAACAATTTCCATCCCACCATCAACCTCAGCCTGGACCAGTCCACACAAGAGATCCACTTCCTGGACACTACGGTGCTAATAAGCGATGGTCACATAAACACCACCCTATATCGGAAACCTACTGACCGCTATTCCTACCTACATGCCTCTAGCTTTCATCCAGATCATACCACTCGATCCATTGTCTACAGCCAAGCGCTACGATATAACCGCATTTGCTCCAACCCCTCAGACAGAGACAAACACCTACAAGATCTCTATCATGCATTCCTACAACTACAGTACCCACCTGCTGAAGTGAAGAAACAGATTGACAGAGCCAGAAGAGTACCCAGAAGTCACCTACTACAGGACAGGCCCAACAAAGAAAACAACAGAACGCCACTAGCCATCACCTTCAGCCCCCAACTAAAACCCCTCCAACGCATCATCAAGGATCTACAACCTATCCTGAAGGACGAGCCATCGCTCTCTCAGATCTTGGGAGACAGACCAGTCCTTGCTTACAGACAGCCCCCCAATCTGAAGCAAATACTCACCAGCAACCACACACCACACAACAGAACCACTAACCCAGGAACCTATCCTTGCAACAAAGCCCGTTGCCAACTCTGTCCACATATCTATTCAGGGGATACCATCATAGGGCCTAATCACATCAGCCACACCATCAGAGGCTCGTTCACCTGTGCATCTACCAATGTGATATATGCCATCATGTGCCAGCAATGCCCCTCTGCCATGTACATTGGCCAAACTGGACAGTCTCTACGTAAAAGAATGAATGGACACAAATCAGACGTCAAGAATTATAACATTCAAAAACCAGTTGGAGAACACTTCAATCTCTCTGGTCACTCGATCACAGACCTAAGAGTGGCTATCCTTCAACAAAAAAGCTTCAAAAACAGACTCCAACGAGAGACTGCTGAATTGGAATTAATTTGCAAACTGGATACAATTAACTTAGGCTTGAATAGAGACTGGGAATGGATGAGTCATTACACAAAGTAAAACTATTTCCCCATGGTATTTCTCCCTCCCACCCCACCCCCCACTGTTCCTCTGATATTCTTGTTAACTGCTGGAATTAGCCTACCTGCTTGTCACCATGAAAGGTTTTCCTCCTTCCCCCCCCTGCTGTTGGTGATGGCTTATCTTAAGTGATCACTCTCCTTACAGTGTGTATGATAAACCCATTGTTTCATGTTCTCTGTGTGTGTGTATATAAATCTCTCCTCTGTTTTTTCCACCAAATGCATCCGATGAAGTGAGCTGTAGCTCACGAAAGCTTATGCTCTAATAAATTTGTTAGTCTCTAAGGTGCCACAAGTACTCCTTTTCTTTTTGTCTTTATGTGATGACCCTAAACTAAGGTTTACTGAGCTGCCAGCCAGTCATCAGTAAAAGAAATTGTATCTATCTAGATCTATATCTCCATCCTTATGGTATGCCACACAGCCCCGTACCGCCTTAGAGCTCTGTCTAGTATATATATACACAATAGACATTTTGTTTATAGCAGAAATGTCATTCTCAATTCATGGACTACAATTAATGGCCACAACAACATGGCAATCCTTAATTCACCATGTTTTGCTGAGTTACTGAAGGATTCCCTAAACAGTGAGTATCTTAAATGCCTCAGCACTGCACAGTGGAGTGAATTCATTCTGATGTTTTGGCATGAACTCTGAATTTCCTGGTTTGGGAGAGTTTAAATAAGACCTTCAATGCTATTTGAAGATCACTTATTTTTCTATTTCCTTCTTATCCCAATACTAGTCCAATTATACAAAGAGCAAAACACAGTCTTTGTAAATAGAAAAAATTACGAAAACCAACCATTTTTAAAATATTTAATGCAAAGAGCTTACTTAATGTCATGCTAAAAAAAGTACCATGTGATTAACAAGGAATACAGTTACAGAAATATTTATCTATGAAACACTACATTTCTAAAATATGACCTTCCAAATTGCTTATGTTATATAATTAAGACTAGAGCTGGATGAAGAACTGACTTTGCAGTTTGCTGGCAGTTTCAAAAATTTTCAGAATCCAAAAGTTGTGACATTTTTCAGTAAATTGAAAAAAAAATCCATTTGGAGTTGAACAAAACATGTTTTGCTCAACTGGAAACAGATTCTTCCAGGAGGCAATGGCAGAGGCCTCCCTTATAACCTTAATGCCAGTGGTTACAGCACTCACATGTGATGTGGGACACTCCAAATCAATGCCAGATAGGGAGAAGGGATTTAAACATGAGTCTCCCATACTGTAGGAGTGTGCCTGAGCCACTTAGCTGTGGGATGTTTAGGGACAGGTCTCTCTCAATAGATCCTGTTGAAGCTGTCCCATTTTGTACGAATAGTTACAGCAACATTCGAGCAGAGACTTGAACTTGGGTCTTCAGTGTCATAGGTGAATGCCCTACACTCACCAGGCAATAGAGTCATTTATTCTCTTTGCCTGGCCCAATGACTATTCACTGCCATGATGAATGACTAAGATATTGGAGGGAGGGCAATTCAAAGTCCCCCAAAATTATTTTGACCATGTCAAATTCACAAATAGTTTCAGATTGACTGAAATTGCATTTTCAATTAATAAATTGTCCATAAAATTTCACCCAGTTCTGATTCAGACATATTATATAAATAAATAAAAGATACACATGAATGGCCACATTTTCAGCTGGTCTCCATCAATGCATCAGCAATTTTTTCAGACATATCTATCTGCATATGTCAACTCCTATTGTTACAATATGACTTCCTCCTAACCATAAAGAAAGGGATGTTCTTGCAGTCCCCCTGGATCTGTTCTGGTCCCAGGTTGAGAACACATGATCTAGCCTGACCTGCATAACACGTCATAGAATTTCATCCAGTAATTCCTAGGATAAGGTGGGAACACAACTACCAGATTTGCACGTGCTAATGCCAATTTGCACACACAGACAGGGTTTTGTGCATGCAAATACAAGCACCTGAGACATGCCGAATATCAGGGACCTAAACTCACTCAGTGGACTTCCACTGAGTCTGGCAAATTCATACCAGCCTATTGGTGGTATTGCTGATTTCAACAGTCTTCTGATCAATGAACCAATTATGTGTTGTCTGTGGTCAAGCTGGAAGACAGGAAAGTATTGATTCAATACTAGTTAAGCCACTGACTCATGGTGTTACCCACCAAGTAAGTCATTTGACCTTTCTGTAGTTCAGTTAATCCAGCTGGAAAATTGCAGGGGAAGAGGGGAAAAGCAGGATTCTCACTGAAAACCACAGACTGAATCTGAGCTGAGTTAAAACACAAAAGGCAATATCAGAATGTGAGTCATAATCGGAACCTCCTTGGCCTTTTCCATCCAGAATGTCTGGTAGTATCATCATTATCATAACAGCAAAGCATTTACTTTAAGTCTCGCTTCAGGCTCCATGACCAAAAAGGAAATACTGAACACTTGTGCCAGACACACTCAGCTCCTGAATAGATTGAAGGACTATCTGAATGGATTTAATAATTTTGGACTTCTCTATGTGGCTTGAATTTAACGTGCATAAATAACCAAAGTGAAAACTGGAGCAGAGAAGGATTTATAGTACTAATATTTTTTTAAAAAATTTCTGATGGGAAAATGGAAAAAGTAGAAGCTTAAAATACCTTTTTTTCCTTGTGTTATGCTTTCTGTCAAATTTTGCACTATAGAGACCTAAAGAACATTGTTTGGCAAATCACCAAACTAAATACAACTTGGTGTAAGTTCCTAATAATGGAAATAAAGTTGTGGTGAGAAAGTGTCTTGAGCAGTTTTTGTTGACAGAAGGTCCCTGAATCAGCTGCAAAAACAATTTCTTTTTCAGAATGTCTTCCTTATTCTGAAAATATAAATAGCTCTAATTAAAGCCTCTCTTACTATATGGATAGTAAGTAGAGTTAAAAAGGGTTGATTTTGGCCCATACTACCAAAAAGTTGCAAAACAATATATCTCTGTCTTTATCCATAAGGGAACCTGATATTCAAAGGGGTTTGGCTTTTTAGGGCTTGGATATGTCTAATGTACCTATATTTAGGTGTGATATCTACAGTGCAAGCATGAATTACAATCCCTTTGAATTTTGGAAGGGTTTGGATTGAAACCTATTTCTAAGGGCCAGATTCAGGCATATTTACTTGCATTGAATAGTACTCCATGAATGGTACCATGAATGTGAATGGGACCATACACGGGCTAAGGTGTTGTTCAATATAATAGTACTTTTCTATATCTCAGGGATGTTGTCATGACCAATACATTAAAAATTGTGAGGTGCTCAGATACTATGGTGATGAGGGCCAGATAAGTATCTAAGATAGATTGAATGTGAGTAAGGTTGTTAAAATCTGGCCTTATATCATTTAGATTCTGAGTTGGATCCAAAATTGGAATGGAATCAGGTTCTGGTCCTACTTTGGATGCAGCTGAAATCTTGTGAGATAAGTCAGTCTTGTGAGATTTTGACTCCAAATGGCAAAATTTCCTGAAAACAGTTGATCAATATTGTAACTATTGTAGTGATGCCCTGCCAATAGTTTATCAAGGGGACTGCATAAAAACCCCCCTCTTTAGCTTATCACAAATGAGTGTGCATGACCACACAAAGAAATTCACCCCTATGCAAAGGGACAAAATAGGGACTTATGCAAATTCACCCATGGGCAGGCTCTATATATAGGGCTGCAGTTTGCCCACAGAGAAGCATGAATAAGGACTCTATTTTCTCATATAAGTAACATTGCTTTCTTGTAAGCATAACAAAGGTGGATGGGGTCAGCACCACTTGGCAAAACAAGCACAGGAAGTGCACTTGGTAAGGTTTATACCTTGTCTTGAGGAGAGAGTCTCAGCACCAGTGGTGCAAGTTACTGATACGCTGCACATAGATGAGTCATGGGAGGGACACAAAGGGGGGGCACCAGCTAAGGGGGGGCACATGACCTCCCCATGTGACCCCCCATGTGACTCCACCCCACCTCCAGCCTGGGCCCTCACACTCTCCCCATCACCTCTCCATCCCACATTACCTGGAGGGGGGAGCTTTGTCCTCCTGCTGAGCTGGAGATTTCTGAACCGCAGGGCTCTCCGGAACCACAGTGGCAAAAGGAGCAGAATGTGAGGCCACTGGGAGGCCCCACACTGGCAGCTCCTCCAGCATGGCTGTACCACCCCCAGCCCTTCCAGGCAGCTCTGTCTCCACTCTCTTGTCTGCGATCTGTACAGTCCTGCTGGAGGACAGGGCTGGGGGTGGTACTAGTACAGTCCCACGCCAACAGCTCCTCTGGCACGGCTGTCCCATCCCCAGCCCTGTCCTCCGGAGGAGCTGTACAGACCCCAGACAGGAGACACAGCTGCATGTAAAGTGGAATGGTGTAAGAACCTCAAGTGAGGTTCCACAGAGTTCTGGGTCCAATGTTGTTTAACATCTTTATTAATGACCTGGATGTAGGAATAGAGAGCTTGCTGATCAGATATGTTGATGATACCAAGCTAAGGGGGGCAATAGGGGTTGCCAACACTTTGAAGAATAGAGCTACAATTCAGAGGGATCTTGATAAATTGGAGAACTGGACTATAAACAACAAAATGAAACTCAAAAAAGACAAATGTAAGGTGCTACACTTAAAAAGGAAGAAAACCAAATGCACAAATACAGAATGGGGGATAACTGGCTTGTCAAGGGCATGGCTGAGAAGGATCTGGGAGTTGTGGTGGATCACAACCTCAACATGACTCAGCAATGTGATGCTGTTGCAAAAAAACGAAAGGCAATTTTCGGCTGCTTTAACAGAGACATGACATGTAAATCATGGGAGGGGAGAAGTACCGTTCTACTGAGGGCTGGTTAGGTCTCAGCTGGAGTAGTGTGTCCAGTTTTGGTCACCAATGTATAGAAAGGCTGTCGAGAAACTGGAAACAGTCCAGAAGCAAGTAACAAAGATGATCAAAGGGATGAAGTGTAAGTCATATGAGCAAAGGCTGAAGGAACTGGGTATGTTTAGTTTGGAAAAGAGGAGATTACGGGAGGACATGATAGCGGTCTTCAAATACTTGAAAAGCTGCCATAAAAAAGATGATGAAAAGTTGGTCTCTTGCCACAGAGGGCAGGGCAAGAGACAATGGGTTCATACTGCAAAATAGCAGATTTAGATTAAATATCAGGAAAAATGTCCTAACTGTAAAAACTGTAGGACAATGGAAGAGACTGCCTAAGGTGGTTGTGGAAGCTCCTTCACTGGAGGTTTTCAAAAAGAGGCTGGATAGCCATCTGTCTTGGATGGTTTAGACACAACAAATCCTGCCTCATGATTCTATCCTGCAGGCTTCCATGAATCAACCAAAATCAATTAATTTTGTCAGAAAAATGTCACAATAAGAATGGCAAAAATATGGTGAGATCATGCTTGAGATTTCAGCGCAATCAAATCTGAATCCAAACATTAGCCTGATTTGGGTTCAGATCTAAACTTAATCAAGGCTCTGGAGTAAACATCAACTCCTTGGTCCTTATGTGAATCAGAACAAGAATGCTAGATATGAAATACCTTGAACTTTGGAGATCTTAACTGAATCACTGGATTTGAACCCCTTTAACTTTGAGACAGTTTGGATGTAGATTTGAGGCTTGTCTACATAGTGTATAGTCCACACTCAAAGGTGTAAATTCTAGTGTGCACTAGAATGTTGCACATTAACTGGTCAGTGTGGACACTGCTCTTATGCACTAAAAGTTCCCTACTGGACACTAATTTAGACCCTTTGCACACCGGACCACATTAACATGCACAAGAGAACTTTTAGTGCTTAACAGCAGTGTCCACATTGACCACTTTATGTGCAACATTCTAGTGCACACTAGAATTTATACCCCTTGAATGTGGACTATACACAAGGGTCAGTTAGTGTGTAACATTCTAGTGCACACTAGAATTAGTCCTCTAGTGTGGATTAATGCACTGTGTAGACAAGCCCTTGAATATGATGTGTGAGCTTCACAGCTGGGCTCCATCACCGATATAACATGATTATTTGACTACAATTTGAAATGTTTTGTTTTCAGTCTCTGTAAAGACTGAGTGTTTTTAAACTTCCCTTTACATTTTTTTTTCTGTACAGAAAAAAAATCCAAAATGATTGTGTATCGTTTCTGCACAGGCTCCTGTATGAAGGGGAATATTACTTCTTCATTACATGGTTCTCCTTTCACTTGTCTCCCATGCCCTACACTCCTGAGACTCATAAGAGCCATTCTGGTCATAATGAGGTCATCCTTTTGAGTAATGAAGGATTTTTATGGTAAAGTACGACTGAAGCATTACCATGCTGCATGAATAATATGAATGATACATCACTAAGGTTTTGGCGCATCTTCTATTTCCCCCTAACAGTAATGCCATGAATTTACACTAAGTTAGGATGTTGCAAGTGTTACATGAAGTAGCAAAAATAACTAACCCTTGTACATGAGAATTCCAGGCCAGAAATTTTAAAAAGTGATTTGGGTGCCAAAGTTGAGACACCTTAAAAGGGGTTGATTTTTAAGAAGCAGTGAGCGCTGTCTCTGACAGACTCTGCTGCTGTCCCAGTTTCCCTTCTTCAACAGGAAAATAAAACCACCACTACAGATGAAGTATAATTACTCTTCTTCATCTGGTTTAGTAACATAAAAACAGTTTAACTCAAAGCTAGAAATTCCCAGCCGTTTTGTACAGGCTCACCAGTTCATTATATCCTCCCTGGGCTCATTATTTCCTAGAGGTTTTGCTCACTACAGGTGGCTTCACCCAGACATTTTTGCTAGGGAAACCTTCTTCCCCAGGTCTCCCTGACCTTGGGTCCCCTTTGGAACCTCTGCAGAAGCCTCCCATCTGTATCCTTGTACCAAGACATCATGCCATAGCTCTCTAGTTCTCTCTACTGGGTCCACTCTGAACCTCTCCTGAGCAATCTTCCACCACTGGAGCAGACTCTCTTTTACAGGAAGACCTCCCCCGGGCCACACACATGATGCCTAGTGACTTGACCCAACCACTGGCCCACCCCCATGACCTGGTAGGCAGATAATTAGGCACAGGTGTGACTGAGCCCCACTCCCCTTAGGGCATCTCTACACTGCAGCTGGGAGCAAGCCTCATAGCCCAGATACACAGACTTACGCTAGTGAGGCCAGTGTACTAAAAAGAGCAGAGTGGACGTTGGGGAAACAGGCTGGATCTTGGGATCTCAAGCCTAGGGAGTCAGATGGGCTTAAGAGCCTGACCTCCAGCCTGAGCCACCAAAATCCATACTGCTATTTTTAATGAGCTAGCTTGAGCCCCAGTAGCATGAGTCTGTATACTCGGGCTGTGAGGCCCACTCCCAGAGGTAGTGTAGATGTACTCTTAAAAGGCAGCCTATTCTGTGACTGGCACAAAAAATCACTCAACCACTTTTGAAATTCTCAGCTCTCAGTTTCTACTGTAGTGACCTCAAATGCAACATATATTATGTGGTTCGTTTACATATATAAGAGAAAGCTTTCCTTTAAACACTCTTTGCCCTCCTCTCAAGAATAGAATGGGTCAGGATGAGGGGGAAGGTGAAAGCGGATGGAAGGTAAAAATGGATAGAATCAAGTTTACATCATGGTCTATGTCTTAGACTTAGATCCAGATTCTGAGCTGCTGTAAATCAGTAAAGCTCCATTGAAGTATGCTGATGTACACCAGTGGAGAATCTAGCCCCTAGTATTTGAAGCACTCGTCTCACACAAATATATTGGTGCATTCAGAAATAGGCTGATCTTCCATATCAAACTAAGGAGTTCATTTCCTGTACAGATATGCAGTGGATGAAGAGCAGTTTCACAGCTGAGAAGACCTAGGTGCTCAAGAAAATAGCATTCAAATAGGATTGCACTTTTAGTCTACCAGTACAAGAATGAAGTGTTGTATTCCACTTGGAAATTGCAGTGGTGAGGTTGCCAGCTACTCTTCAGTGGCATAACGCACACATTTCATGCCATGATTGTTCATGAAATATTGGACCTTAAATAACGTTGGCTTGCAGGTTTGCAATGTTAGAAGTAGTCTCACATGTGGCATGATAAATCACAGGACTAAGCAATGCATTATGGAGCCAAGAAATGAGCTACATTTCTTTGCACCTCTGACAGCCTCACCTGTGCTTTGTTCTTTAATTTGTTATTGCCGGGACAACTTCTAACGTTCCAAACCTCTGAGCATTTTCCAACCTGCCGCCATTTTAAAATACAAACCGAAAAGTTGCTACAGGAATGTTTCCTTCTTTCCTCCCAAATTTGGAACAGTTCTTTCCCTTCCCCAGAATTACACTGGTCTGTACTGCACATCACTGAGGATGATATCCGTGGGATCAGTTGGGGAGACCTGTGATAAAATGCAGTTAGCAGGAACCTTTGTTTGCCTTACTTGCACTTTTCCCATTAATCCATCTTCCCAAGACTCATTCTAACAAGCTAAATCTCTGAGCAACTTCAATCAGCCTTTGTCTTTTAACAACATATATAAATATATTTCCCCCTCATTTTTACTCTTTATCAATATGAAATTACCCTCCCCTAAAAAAAATCCTAAACCAAACCTATAGCTTCGTTAAGGACTCGGGATGGGACATATTCAATTCTGAACCAGTGACAGATCTCAAGACCCTGAAGGGCTAGAAGTAAGAGTAATGGAAAGGGGAGATTCCTAGCTTCCCACACATTTGTGTCTAGCCTTGAAAGGTCCCAGAAAACCAGACTGAAAAGTTGTAGCACTTTTATTCATAGAAAAGCTTATTCATCTTATGAGGTGTTTTTTAAAATGACTTTATTTATTCTTTGAAGTTTTTTTTCCCCCTCAAGGATGGGTAGTTATGGCAAGATAGCCTGCTGTAGCTTTTCAGAGAAAAGGGTAACAGAAAAATTTGCAATAATGTTTTTTAAACATTTATAAAACAACTGTACATGTGGCATATATAGAATATGCGATGGTATGAGGGAGTATAAAAGCTACTCTTTATACTCATTTGGGTTTACCATTCACAGGGATAACACAGTCATCCCAAGCCCATGCCAATAAAAGCTTTATAGCACAATACTGCTTATTCCTTATTTACAGGGAAGCCTCTCCCTTCCACTCAGACCAAACAAAGTGAAACCAAAATCCATCAGCAAATTACATTAACCTCTGAATGGCATTTTGCCTTAATCCATGGCTTTTAATTTTCCACAACCCCGTCCTTACACAAATCTTCCACTTCTACAGACCGTATTGTTTACATGATAAACATTTTCTCCACATTCCCCCTCTGGACTTGTATTGCACAAGCACAAGGGCTGCAGCAGATCCCACTTCCTTACTGGCCCCTTGAAACCTCCTTGATGACAGCATTTGGTGACCACAACAGGCAATGAGTACTAATATTGCAGTACAGAGGATTTCCCCCCGTCAATGAGGCATGATGCTCAGTTTCTCCATCTGTTCTTCTCATTCCTGGAAACCTGCTGAAAAAAAAGCCATCCTGGAGGTATGAAATATCGGCGCCAGAGGCAGCATCCTTTCCTCTAAAGAAGTGGCTGAAGAGGATAGGGCCCCAATCCTAAACTGGGCTGTAGCTGCTCCTTTTTTTGGACTGGTGGAGCAAAGTGGCCTTAAAGCTTTTGTAACAGATCACTGGAAGCTCACTGCAGTGTGGGAGATTCCTGTGGAAGCATCGAGCCAACTCAATGGCTCCCACACTACCTCCTTCCTGGCTAGAAAAAGGGGTATGGTCAGAGTTTCCTTGTGCCACAGCTATCCTTGGCTCCCTTAGTAGCCTTTTGTGGACATTGTCAGCTGGTGAAAGCTTCAGGCTGCTCTAACTTACATTGGCCATTGGTCTGACACACAGCCTCTTTTTCTGAATTGCACTGTGCATTTCTTGGCACAGCAAAGAATCAGGACTCAGGTTGAGCAATTTTTCTCATTTGACCTGGGATGTCTCCCACTGAGAGGTATTTCTTGCTTTATAAAACATTTGAGTCAGCAGCCTCAGGAATCAGACATTCAACCTATCTAAGGTAGGATACAGCACTTTAGTGATTCAGTTTGGTGTGGAAAAATAATTACCAGCAAGTCAGTTTTACGCTGGAGTATTATTAGAGTTCGGCCAGCAAGCGCTCTCCCTAGCCCATCTTCCCAGCCCAGCCCAGGCTGCATGAACCTCATCAGCTTTATTATGGGACTTTAACCAATGTGTTTCTGGCATTACTTATGTGCAACAATTGAAAAGGAGCAAGGAACCATTAAATCCTACCCGTATCTTAAATTTTGTTAGCGTGATTCCAATGCTGAAATAAAGTGTTTATCTAAAAGAGAGTGAGCTATATACTTTATTCAGAGTTTACCAAATTAATCTGAACATTCTTCACAATTAACTAACTAATCTCAAATTCAGGGATATCATCTTCCACAACCTGGCCCGATACCTTTCTATATGATCATGAGCCTTTTGTTACTGGGCTCAATCTATGGGATCCTGTGTGCTTGCAAGCCAGCTGGATCTGGACAACATGACAGGAAATCAAGGGACACAGGCTTAGCAAAGGAATCACAGAAACTTTACTCTTAAAAGGGCTTGAAAGTTACAGATCTCTGAAAAATAACAAAAGTCCTGAGACACCCGCTCCTCTAGTCTGATCTTACCCCTTCTGTGAGTCCAAGGTTTGTCAGCATTTTAGGTTGGGCAGTCACTCCTGCCCTTCTTCTCTCTTGGATGCCCTGCTTACATCTGGTGATGATCAGCCACCTGCACAAGGCAGTGCCCCCTCATAAATAAAGTCTCTATCTGCTTGCTGTGCACTCCACTGGAAAACTCCAGCCCCCTCCTATTCTTGTCCCACCTGTGACACACTGTGTAGAAAAAAACATTGTTCTATGGGGATGGGTTGGTAGTTGTAAGACAATCAGAGTCTATGGCCTTTGACTGACAGCTCAGTAATAATCCTTTAATAAAATGTCAAGCACATTCCTCCGGGGCAGGGCTCTATCTGCACTGCAATACAATTAGCTGCCACAGGCAAGTCTGGACTCATGTTAGCACTACTACAAGTATGTTTTTAGACACTGTTTAGCACATAATATAAAATGGAATTGCTAATACACAAAAGGGAGTTCACAGTTTGCTACAGACATCTGTAGCACTCCCACTCTGTCGCACCACCTATATTGAAATGCATGCCTCATAGCATATAAGACTACTTGCAAGGTAATTAAAAACTCTTATTTTTTTAAGGGCATTACTGCATAAATTCGACATGAATTAGCAATCTGAACAGTGCAATTGTGTCAGTGCAATTTTGGGAATTTCATATTTGGGGAGTGCATGTAATGACATCATGTCACAAGGCAAGAAGGTATTGTTGATAGGGGTCAATTGTGCAAGGCGTGGAGCAATCTGGCCACAAGGCAGCAAGGCACTTAAGCATGTGCATAACTTTAAGCATGTGAGTAGTCCCATGGGGTGAAATCCTGAGCCTACTGAAGTCAATGGGACTTTTGACATGGATTATTACTCAAGCCAGGATTTTGCCCAGGCACTTTAACTGGATTTAATTTAATTTATGGGTTTAAAGTGAAGAATATACTTATGTGTTTTGCTGGATCAAGGACCAGAATGGATAGCACTTTGCAGGGTCATGTCCAAAATCCCTTTCTTCATGGCTTTGGTGTGACAGCATCTGGATTATTATATTCATTTCTGGACACCTCATTTCCATTTAGTAAATTGAAGGAAGTTTAGAGAAGAGCAATGAAAATGACCAGGAGGCTAGAGGAAAGATTAAAGAGGAAACGACACACATAACGTAAAATTATTTGTCCTTTCTCAAAATTCAGGAAATTCTTAAGAGAAATAGGTACATTTGCAAAACTCAGAATCAATTCACAAATGATTTGTTAACTCCTAGAACACACTTCCTCACAGTCAAGTCACTTGCCTTCTCTTTGCGTTAGTTTCCTCATCTACATCATACCTAAATGGTGTTTATAAACTGGCATATACATGCATTTTGTTATTAAGAAAAAATAGTGATGGCTAGATTGTGGCAGCCTTCATGGAACTCTGGAGGGAGGAATTTGGAGGAGGCACCAGGAGGTCAGTCTGTGTGCACATACCTTGAATGCTAGCTGCAGTTGCAGCATCTCTGTAAATATTCTCTTAATAAAGAGCCAGTTTAATTTTAGAAATATGGAGTCATGTCACGTCATTACCCAGCACATGGTATGCGAAACATGGAGGGTAACAGAAATCAGAAGTGCTTAGTTCACTGTGCTTAGTTCACTGGACAATGTTGATTTTATGGTGCTCTTTATCTTGACTCCATGCTGAAGATCAGCAATCATCTTTGAAAGTTTACATTATTTCTTGCCACAATTTGCATGCTAAAGTTACCTTCTGAGTTTTTGTACTTACCCACTCTGCCATGTAATAAATACATTTAATAGTAAAGCACAGTAAAAACTCTGTTATATTAGCAATATAATAGGTTGTCATAGCTGACATTCCCAAAATTATTAACACTATCATTAAAAAATCATGCTGGAAATGGACTGTATCACATTTCTACTTAAAAGTAATTCAATAAAATGTGAAAAGGGTAGTTACATGTGGGAACTGCTTTTTCAAATCATTGGAAATTCCTAAATGGATTTCAGAAATTACTTGCATTTTCTATTCTATATTCTTCTATGCTATATAGGTTTTTATACCAACCTCGTCACCACAGTTTCTGAGCACCTTCCAATCGTGCATTAAGTAATGGGGCAAACATCTGTCATGGCTGATTCAGTCTCTCTCATCCACTCCTGGGAGGACAACTGTTTGCACACTGTCACGGTTTGTTGCTGTTGTTTGAATATATACGTGAAGATGGATTTAGGAGGCAGTATTTGAATGTGGATCCTGATTAGGCTTAGGCAAGCATTTGCGTTCAAGGCCAAATTAAAATTTAGACCCAAGAATTTGACTCTTCCCTCACCCTCACACTCCAAGTTTAATGGGATCCCTGCGTTGGTTTATCTCTGCTGACGTAAATCAAAAAGGATTACAGAGGTCTATTTCCCCTATGCTTAGGGCAGTGACTTTTTCATTGTTTCTAAGGTGGTGAGAAATAAATGTAACTGAAGAAAAAACTAAGGACTGCACTGTGAAATAATGCAGAAGCTGTATGCTGGCTACCAATGCAAGTATGCAGGAGTGGCCTGAAGCCCAAGCCATATAGACTATTATGGGGGAATCTCGTAATTTGGAAAAGATATATAGACTTACAGCTCATTAGCGCACCAATCTCTCTACTTTGGTAATAGAGCCAGCGGGAGATGCAACTTACTGCCTAATCGCCACCACCCTGGAAGGCCAAGTCAACTCAGTGCCCAATATCAACTCCAACAGATTATAATCTACAAAACCAGTTGGATTTACTTGGGTGCAAAATAACAGTGCTAAAAATGAAGAATGGTAAACTTGAATTATTTCTTTGCAGGTAGAAGTCTATCAGAAAAAAAAATAGAAGCAGCCTGAGCCTATGTTTTTCTCTTGATCAATTGCTACTGATATTTACCAATTTCCAAAATGCCTTGTAAATTTTAGTTATTAACACACGAATCATAGTTGGACAGGATAAGAAAAGGGAAATCAAGACAAATGAGGAGAGGAGATGTGTGAGGGAGCTTAGAGCAAGGATGTTTATTATGTTACAATTAATATTATGGCTACGCACACTTCTAAAGTGCCCATCACTAAATCCTTTTGATAGAATCATAGAATATCGGGGTTGGAAGGGACCTCAGGAGGTCATCTAGTCCAACCCCTTGCTCAAAGCAGGACCAACACCAACTAAATCATCCCAGCTAGGGCTTTGTCAAGCCTGACCTTAAAAACCTCTAAGGAAGAAGATTCCACCACCTCCCAAGGTAACGCATTCCAGTGCTTCACCTCCTTCCTAGTGAAAAAGTTTTTCCTAATATCCAACCTAAACCTTCCCCACTGCAATTTGAGACCATTACTCCTTGTTCTGTCATCTGCCATCACTGAGAACAACCTAGGTCCATCCTCTTTGAAACCTCCTTTCGGGTAGTTGAACGCAGCTATCAAATCCCCCCTCATTCTTCTCTTCTGCAGACTAAACAATCCCAGTTCCCTCATCCTCTACTCACAAGTCATGTGTTCCAGTTCCCAATCATTTTTCTTGTCCTCTGCAGGATGTTTTCCAATTTTTCCACAACCTTCTTGTAGTGTGAGGCCCAAAACTGGACACAGTACTTCAGATGAGGCCTGTCCACCAATGTCGAATAGAGGGGAATGATCACATCCCTCGATCTGCTGGCAATGCTCCTACTTATACACCCCAAAATGCCGTTAGCCTTCTTGGCAACAAGGGCACACTGTTGACACATATCCAGCTTCTCGTCCACTGTAACCTCTAGGTCCTTTTCTGCAGAACTGCTGCCGAGCCATTCGGTCCCTAGTCTGTAGTGGTGCATGGGATTCTTCCGTCCTAAGTGCAGGACTCTGCACTTGTGCTTGTTGAACCTCATCAGATTTCTTCTGGCCCAATCCTCTAATTTGTCTAGGTCCCGCTGTATCCTATCCCTATCCTCCAGCATATCTAACAGTCCTCCCAGTTTAGTGTCATCTGCAAACTTGCTGAGAGTGCAGTCCACGACATCCTCCAGATCATTAATGAAGATATTGAACAAAACCGGCCCCAGGACCGACCCTTGGGGCACTCCGCTTGATACCGGCTGTCAGCTAGACATTGAGCACTACCTGTTGAGCCCAATGATCTAGCCAGCTTTCTATCCACCTTATAGTCCATTCATCCAGCCCATACTTCTTTAACTTGCTGACAAGAATACTGTGGGAGACTGTATCAAAAGCTTTGCTAAAGTCAAGGAATAACACATCCACCACTTTCTCCTCATCCACAGAGCCAGTTATCTCATCATAGAAGGCAATTAGATTAGTCAGGCATGACTTGCCCTTGGTGAATTCATGCTGACAGTTCCTGATCACTTTCCCCTCTTCTAAGTGCTTCAGAATTGATTCCTTGAGGACCTGCTTCATGATTTTTCCAGGGACTGAGGTGAGGCTGACTGGCCTGTAGTTTCCCGGATCCTCCTTCTTCCCTTTTTTAAATTAGCCTTTTTCCAGGCATCCGGGACTTCCCCCTATCACCCTGAGTTTTCAAAGATAATGGCCAATGGCTCTGCAATCACATCCGCCAACTCCTTTAGCGCTCTCAGATGCAGCACATCCAGCCCCATGGACTTTTGCTCGTCCAGCTTTTCTAAATAGTCCCGAACCACTTCTTTCTCCACAGAGGGCTGCTCACCTTCTCCCCATGCTGTGCTGCCCAGTGCAGTAGTCTGGGAGGTGACCTTGTTCATGAAGACAGAAGCAAAAAAAACATTGAGTACATTAGCTTTTTCCACATCCTCTGTCACTAGGTTGCCTCCCTCATTCAGTAAGGGGCCCACACTTTCCTTGACTTTCTTCTTGTTCCTAACATACCTGAAGAAACCCTTCTTGTTACTCTTAACATCTCTTGCTAGCTGCAACTCCAAGTGTGATTTGGCCTTTCTGATTTCACTCCTGCATGCCTGAGCAATATTTTTATACTCCTCCCTGGTCATTTGTCCAATCTTCCACTTCTTGTAAGCTTCTTTTTTGTGTTTAAGATCAGCAAGGATTTCACTGTTAAAGCTGGTCGCCTGCCATATTTACTATTCTTTCTACACATCGGGATGGTTTGTTCCTGTAACCTCAATAAAGATTCTTTAAAATACAGCCAGCTCTCCTGGACTCCTTTTCCCCTTATGTTATTCTCCCAGGGGATCCTGCCCACCAGTTGCCTGAGGGAGTCAAAGTCTACTTTTCTGAAGTCCAGGGTCTGTATCCTGCTGCTCTCCTTTCTTCCTTGTGTCAGGATCCTGAACTCGACCGTCTCATGGTCACTGGCTCCCAGGTTGCCATGCACTTTTGCTTCCCCTATTAATTCTTTCGGGTTTGTGAGCAGCAGGTCAAGAAGAGAGCTGCCCCTAGTTGGTTCCTCCAGCACTTGCACCAGGAAATTGTCCCCTACTCTTTCCAAAAATATCTTTAAACCATACATATATATTTATCTAATACATATGATGTATCCTATTTGTATAGGAAATGGAATGGAATCTAGACTAGGATCCTACTTAACCTACTCTAATTTAGAAGTGATCCAATCTATGTTTTTTGGATATGTGTTGCAACAACAAATATTTGATCCTTACTTTTTGGAAGATAAATCATAAACTGGATTTCATACAGTCCTCAAAATTCTCAGCATCTAAAATTTGGGCATCTAAAATTAGACTTCGGAATCCGTATTTAGATACTAAAAAAGACATGGCATGGTTTTCAGAAACACTAAGTACCTATATAAACCGTTGAAGTCAGTGAGATTGGTTGAGTGCTCAGAATCTTTGGAAAGTGGGCCACTTTTATTTAAGTGCCTAAGTATGGCCCTAGGAGAAGCCTAGCTCTATACACTCAACTTCGAAACTTTTGAAGTAAAAAAAAACCCAAAAACAAACAAACAAAAAAAAACCCACCAACCTCCCACCCATACTGATTCTTGGCATCAGCCCCCTTTTGTTCTTTTGCCATTAAAAAGCTCATTTAGCTTTGAGGGGCCCATTATGCATTGTGAAATATTACCACAAGAATAACGCTGGGAGTGCTACAATATGTTTCCTTTTGGGTTTTGTACAAATAAATCAACCATATATCATAAAACACAACCTGTAATAACAATCACCAATATTTATCAAATTTCTGACTAGTTTGAAAACCTGCTCAAATACTTTGTACCACCCACAAAAACATGTGTAATAAACCACACAGCAACAAAAATCATATAGCACATAATTACTGGCATTATCATCTACTCCCTTTTTTTAAAGAGAAGTTTGTTGGTTTAGGAGAAAAAAGGAACTTCGCAGTGGCACTTCCTAAGCTAATTTGTCAGTTGATTTTTAAATGAAAAAATGCTATACATAGCTAAAAATCAAATGGGATTTTTTTAAATAGATCATATGGTCTAATTCTAAATGAGTCATTGCTAATTAGTAGGATACATTTTACAGGGGATTTACAGAAATATGGACCTAATCCTGTTCCCACTGAAGTCAATAGAGAAACTCCCATTGACTTGAATAGGACCAGGATTCAACCCTACGTACATATGGGAGCCAAGGATGGAAAAACTTAGAGAGGTGTTAGTTGTTGAACAGATGTGTAAGAACTCTCCCAATTCCAATTTTCACAAAATTTGGCACTTTTTATTTTTCTCCTGGTTTTCACAAAGACCACAACGTGTAAATTTGTAAATAGTTTGAACATACAAACACTACATCCTATGTTTGTGTTTGCACTGTTGTAAACTCCTGCCTTCATATCTGTGGTGAACTCAGGGTCATTGCCTGTGAGCTCATGTGAGTGTGCAAGAGATTGCTGTATCCAGGAGTGGGCCTAGTAGATACTGTGTGGGTGTTCTGTTGTAGATAGGATTTGGACACATCACTCCCATTCAAATTCACAGGAGCTGTATTTCTAGATTACTTGATTGGCTTTGAAAATTGGAAGCCTGTGTTCTAACCCTGTCTCTATGATAGTGTGACCAGAGATGCTCAATACTTCTGAAAAACTAGGCCCTTAATCTCTCTGTGCCTGTTTCCCCTTCTGCAGAACTGAGACAATTATACCATACAGAGATATCATGAGGCCAAATCCATTCTTGTTTGTAAGGTGTTCAAGTACTATGGTTTTGGGTGCAACAGAAAAGACTTATTGGAATGCAATATAAAATATATATGTACAGTCTAGAGGTGAATACACAGAGCTACAGGAACACTGTGCCATCCAAGAGGGAGCTCCTATAGACATTGTGCATGGGGCAGGCACAGTGCTGCTGGCAGTGCGAGGAAAATGCAACCCCTGCTACCACCAACCTTTGAAGCCTGTTATGCCCATGGATTCCTTTGATTTAGGGGAAAGAGAGAAGATCAGGTTTCATGGGAAAAAAAAGTTTCTCCATTTTCCTTACAAAATTGCCCTTGAGCGTGTAAACAGAAATAAACTCATTATAGTTGAAAAGACTAGGCAGCTGAGTTCCCTTCTGCAGCAAAAACAATGAGGAGTCCAGTGGTACCTTAAAGACTAACAGATTTATTTGCAGTAGGTCTTTTGCCGCAGGAGACTGGAGGAATCTAAATATTCCCCTCCTCCCCCTTCCACAGGGCAGACATACACATATAAAATGGGTTAAGTGTGAATTAGGTTTGGGATGTATCCAAAGAATCATCTCGCTAGGCCTTCTCAAGGTCTCGTATATAATGGTGTGATAACAGTGGACAAGAATTTGTTGTATTTGGAAGGATGGCAAAAAATTGTTTTGTAGGGCAGGGTCTAATATGTATACATTCCAGAAACATATATCAAGCCAGTTCATGCTCCCATGGGGAAGAGAGGAGCCCTCTGCCTGGATGTCCCTGCCCCACTGTGGTATCCTGAGAGCTGGAAGGATCACAGAACATCTGCTTTTAAAAGGATAAATGCACTGCCCATTCTGAGGGAGGCACACCCTCTACTTTCCCCCAAACAAAAGGATTGACATGTGGAATCTTGCACTTTTCTCACCTGTTCTTATATGTGGGTTTTTCTCCAAGGGGGTAAGACTTCATCTTTAAAAAATAATTATTGGTAAAAAGTGCAATTGTTGAAACATTTATACTTCCAGTGATGAAAGACTGTCATTTATCTTTAAAAGTCCTTCAAGGTGAAAATTTCAAAACACATTTTTGTGCACTGCACACAGGCAGTCACAAGATTAAGTAAAAGCAAATCACAAAGCAAGAAAGGAAAGAGCTCTGCCAACAGCAGCAGCTGAATTAAAAAGTTACATTCCCCCACCGGGAACTTTTCCCACCATTAACATGTGTACAAAGCATTTGTGAATGATATCCAAGCATTGCACACTAACAGTAACAGGATTAAATAGGAATAACTCCAGAATAAATTAGTAGCAGTGATAATTTCCCAGACCTACCAGTCCTGCCCTCAAACAAGTATCTCATCCCATACATTACAGGGAGTAAATTATAGTATACAAAGAAATTAATAAGTGTTAAGCTCATCAGCAAAGTTACACATATCAGCAGGGTGGTTTCCCCCATTGCTGTTAATGATGAATAACATTAAAACAGGATGCTATTCAGAGGCCATCTCCGGCTCATATATGAACGGAACTCCCTGTCTGGTCCAGGAAGAAAGAATCTTTCCCACGGCTGTTAATATTAACATGTACATCAGAGCTTTGGTAGACAAAAGACAAGTTCACTAAACCCGAGTAGATGTAAAATGAACTCAAACCAAAAATGTCAAACTTGGATGCCTAGATAGTAAATGCATGTTTAGACACCTAAGAAAAATTTGGAGACCACTCAGCACCTGCAGTTCCCAGTGACTTCAGTGGATTTAGCAGCCTAGCTTTGGGCACCAAATTTTGAAATTTGTGACTTTAGTGTATGCAATCTAATAAGAAATTCTGCAAGCAAGAACACCAGCAGATAAGCTGCCCTTTTCCACAGAACTGTCCCACAGATGTTACAGAGACTAAAACAATTTTGCATGATAGACGATATGTTCAATATATACAATTAAAGTAATGGCAAACAAAATGAGAAATGGGGTCATGCCCACTCACACTTATGAAGTGGATTTTTCCATGTAAAGGAGCAGCTGAATGCAACTGTCCTTCAGCTACATAAGAACAACATAACGCGCGTGAGAGAGAATCCTGGCATGTTAATTAGCAATGTAGCTGTCTGTTGAAAATTGATGCTTCTCATGGCTTCTCTCACAGTGGCTCCCCTCTGAATAACAAAAGGAAAGTCAAAAGAAAGTCCGCAGGAACACAAATAGGCATTGTTTACTAGATGGTTGTTACATGTGATGCACACAACAGATTTTCATATATTAATGTTCAGAGAGACCTGTGACATTGTCTAGGCATTCACTCAGGCAGCAGTTCTGTGATGATAGGTGCTTGTTCCTTTTAACAACGTTTAGCATCCCCATGTTCCCTTTGGACAGGCATGTTGGTCTGTTGGTCACTAAAGCATCTGCTGAGCTTGATACCTATTCAGAATACATATTGGATGGCAGGCAGTTTAGATAGCACAGAGATATAATTACAAGTGCAGCTTGCAAATCCTACAGAAGTGATCATGTGTTTGAAGACACAGTAAAGGTGTCTTAAAGATAAATTTTCATCATCAGTGTAACTTTTGCCTTAGAAGAATTTTCAAGCTCTTGGACACCGAGTCCAAAGTCCTCCAAGCAATCCCAGATAGTCTTTGCACCATGTCCATGACCATCATCCACATGCCATCTCCTGGTGCTACTACTGATACCTCCAATAATTGCCCTCA